>NC_135373.1:44606212-44909242 GCF_049243985.1 Paroedura picta
AGCTGAAGGTAATTGAAAAGCATAATGATTTCCTTGAATCCCCCCCTCCACCCTTTCTGCCTCTTGGAGGCCACTCCTCCACCACTTATACTGAGATTGTCCCTTCCAATATGCACTTTCCACTATCCTCTCCCTTTCACTGGTATTTACTTTTCCCATCTTGTGATTTCTTTTTTACAAGTGTTGTGAGTTCAGCGAAATGAGTTGATTGCTAAACTTTAAGCACTGGTAAAGCCTAAAATAATTGAAAGGGAAAGCAATTGTTTTAGAATGTTACATTGGTATTTTAATGGAATTTTACTGTTACAGGGTTTTATCGTTACCCTCCATGAGCTGGTTACCGGGAGTGGCAGGATATAAATATATAAACAAATAAAGCCTTAAGAGGTAAGTGTTTTCCCCTGCTTCAGCTCTCCATGGTGCCTGGCTGAGGAATTGCTGCTGCTGCAGAGTCAGAATCTGAAATACCCATGCCAAGCTGAGCTGTAGCCACCATGGCTTTCCTTTCTTTGCCTCTAGCTGCTCTTGCTGTTTTCAAAGGGGCCATTGGTCTGCCCCATACTTGCCAAGGAGAAGGCTTATTTCATAATGCTTCCCTTCTGAAGCACCTTCAGATCCAGCCAAGAAGAAAGGCTGGGGTGGTTTACGCCACTTCCCCTCTCCTCTTCTTCCCCCCAAAGTGGGGGAGGGAGTTATCAGAGAATCTTACTTTTCCATCATTTTGATTTTGGGGCATTTTTTAAAAAGTTATCCAAGTCTAGCATAATGAGACTGTTGAAATGCAGAGACTAACGTTCCACTTATATTGCTTAAGGATACTTAAATGACAGAAAAGTAACCTTCTCTGGAGAAGCCTCTTCACAAGCACTGAAGGGAGGGAGGGATGACTGTAGGAGGTGATTCTCCATTTTTCACAGTGACTGAGAACGGAGAAACCACAAGAGCTTGGCAATAAAGAAAGGGGAACTTCACAGCTTAGTCCATTTCATTTTTTTTGACATTTTCAGGACAATTTCTTGTAGTCCGCAGGAGTTCCTTTGTGCTTCCTTTCATTCAAAGAACTGAACGATGAGGATTTAAATGGAAGGTGCATGCTCGGTAATGCTACACATCCATTAATAAAAAGCTTTGGACACCACCCCCACTCATCACAAGTGAGGTCCCCACCCAAATAAAGAAAACTGTAATTATTGGGTTGTAGCTACAGAATAAAATACACTAGAGAAAAAACAGTGGAGTGTAAAGGCAGGCAATGAATCCAAAGTCAAGTTTAAAAGCTTGACTGCTCAGAAAATCTGCAACTGTTAGAGCAGAAGAGGTCAATGTTTCCCATTTCACCTCACTTGACACAACCCCACCTCATGTTTTCCCTTTGTGGACCCTGTTGGGTTATTTTGCTTATCAGTCCAGTGTGAGGAAATGGATAGTTAAAAGCATGCATACAATTTAAATGGAATAACTTGGGCAATACCCCAAACCTCTGTTTTTCTCCCTATCCACACACTGTACTGAGGACACTTGGGGGCCACTTTCTGAGCACAAAAGAGAGGAAGGTTCTCCCCCCCCCCCCCCCCCCCGGTGCTCAGAGGAGTGTCATCAGTTGCTGCTTACCTTTCCCAGAGAGGTCTGTCGATAGTTTGCGTGACTCTTGTCCATCAAACAATTCCAGGGTATATTTTCCTTTGTCAGATTCTTTGGGGTCCAGGATGTGTATCCAGATCTGGTCCATCGTTGTTCCTATTTTCAGCCGATCTCCACTATCCAGGCGTTTATCGCTGAAAACACAGAATTACAGTCCATTGGTGGTGTATAGGCTTCTGCAGCAGTGTCACCAGCAACTTTACGAACATACTAAGACAACATTTGTTGTGTGCCCTACAGCTACGTACACACTGACGTAGTTTGCATACAGTAGGAAACTTAAAAAATACATGGGGAAAACATACTTGTGATACCAGGTGGCTTTCATGGCGTCAGTGTAGTACTTCACTTCACTGTAAATCTTGATGCCTTCTCCAGTCGGTTGGACTTTCAATGGTGATGCAGAAAGAACTGTGGAGGATTTGAAAAGAAATGGACTTGAGAAAGCTGATCAGGCCTATTATTTTGTCCCTCCCCCCTTTTATAGAGTGAAAATACATCTGCTTTGATCTTTATACAGTATTATTGTCATCAGGCTTAATAAAGACTTACCACTAATCCTGGCAAGTTCTTTCAGGATCTCATCAAATGCTGTAAAAGATTTTTTAAAATCCTTGAATGATAATACACACACACATAGCAATAGCAAACATACATGCAGCTATAACAAACAGTCCATTAAAAAAACGACATAGAAAAGTGCCCCCAATTAACTGGGCAGTACCCTTTCTTTAAAAAATTAATTATTTTTGCTATATGACGAACATGTTTGGATTCAAGAATCTTTGCATCCTGCAGCTACAGAACAGAGCTGCTTTTTAAAATTCTGCTCTTCCTCAGGGAACATGGTTCTGCCCTTTACCCTTTTATCCTCACTACAACCCAGTGACGTAGGTTACACCAAGGGAGAGTGACCGATCCAGCTTCCCCCAAGGAAACCAATGCCCACCTCAAGTAACAAGCCCTACAAGGGAAATATAACTTATAACAATGGCTACAAATAAATTACAGCTTCAGGAGGCTGTCTCAGGCTAAGAAAAATGTCATGGGTGGAAGGCTTATGCCCCTTCTCCCCACGCACCATAATCTTGATCTGAACTGGGCCTTTCCATGCCTGGGAATTAAACTCCCGGCAGAGAACTCCAAATAAACATCTAAGACTTATGTCTGGAAGCCAGGAGGACTTTATAAAGAGTGAATCAATCCAGTTACCTTCCTTTGTAAGATCGAGTTCAGTGGCATCTTGCCCACGGTCATCAGAAACCACAGCTTTGTAAATTCCCTTGTCTGCTTTGGTAATCTGGCCAAAAATATTTCACCAATACAAATGACAACATTCAGTGATGCACAGACTGGCCATGGGCAAATTACAGCATTGCTTTATGCTAATGTTGCTGAGATTCTGTCCCAGGAATTTGATTGTCTATCTTTCAGTCCCCCCACAGCTTAATTTATAAGACTAATGAACGTATTAATTAAATATGTTTTTATGCTAGAGTCCCCCAACTGGCAAACAAAACTATTAAAACAATCTTTTAAAAATATGTGTTATAAAACCAGAATTAAACCAATATATAAAAGAAGGGCTAGTGAAGGAACATCAAAAGGAAACAGATCAGTCTGTTAATGTCCACCAGAGCCCTTCTTTTCCCTTCTTCAAATCCTTATTTCATCTCCTTCTCTTTAGAGCAGTGGTTCTCAACCTTCCTAATGCTGCAACCCTTTAATACAGTTCCTCATGTTGTGGTGACTCCAACCATAAAATTATGCAAGTGTTCTTTCACAGAAATTAAACCGAGACTGACCAATGGCGTGAAGATCCATTGTTCATGATTGTATATAAATTGGTTTTTCCCCGGGGTTTCTCAGTTCAGTTCTGCCTCTTGTCCCACCATGCTGATCTTGCTCTTTTCCGCTGCTCCAGACAGATGAATGCTCTATCTCAATCTACCCTGCAAGGCTGTTATGTAGATGATGCCCCCCCACCGGTCAAGCTGCTTGCTCTGCTGCAACCCCTGTGAAAGGGATGTTCAACCCCCAAAGGGGTCCCAACCCCGAGGTTGAGAACAGTGCTTTAGAGCCTCAGAATAAGAGCGTGCTGAGCTGGAGGGGAACCCATGGTCCAACTCCAGGCACGAAAAGCATCAGACATTCGTTAGCGTCCTAGTTTGAGGGCCTTTACCTTCTTAATCCGAAGGATCCCGTTGCCGGTCTTTGGCTCATATTGGCCGTCTGAGCGGGCTTTGTTATCCATGAACCACTTGAAAGTGCTCTCCTTCTTCATGTTTGCCGCCTTCCGAAAGCAAATGCAGGGGTGGGGGAGGAGGATTCAGTCAGAGTCAGGTAATGGGGAAGCAGGCAACTGCCCTGCTCCCTTTTCATATAGGAGAGGACCTATTCCTAGCCCCACGGGAGAGCGAGCATAACTTGGAAGCCCTGGGGCAAGGCCTGTTCGGCTTGCAAAATATTAAATGCTCATTAGCTGCTAGCATTATTTGTCTCTGTTTTATTTCCATGCGTTTATTTCCACACCAGTGTTTTGAGAGCAGACTCTTTACCTTGCAAATCAGCAGCACTTCACATTCTTCATTGACCTTCCATTGCAGCTGTTCAATGAAATGTGGACCTGTTCAGGGATGAGAAGACCAAATCTGATCGCCTGTAGGTGGCTTTGCTTCTAACAGTGCCACCTGGTGGCCCCTCACAGGCCACACATCTCATGAAGCAGCCTTCTTCATAGTCTATCCAGGATAGTCTTGCCTACTCTAGCTAGTGGGGTTTCTCAGTCTAGGGCCAGGAGGGGGCATTTCATATCACCTTCTGTCTGAACTTGCATGAAACTAGAGAGGCTGAAGAATGAACTGGGTTCCTTCCGAATGCAAACCTGATGCTCTATCACCCAACCACGGGTGCTCCCCATCAGCTCCATGTGCTTGACAGGCTAATTTCCTATCCTAAAGGTCTGTCTACCTAGCTTGCCAGTCTATCCTTTAGCTTCTCTCTAAAGCTAGATCACAGGCAAGTGGGTCGCAGTCCTGGCTCCGAGGTTATTTATTTAATTTATTTATTTGATTTCTATACCACCCTTCCATATGGCTCAGGGCGGTTTACATACAACATGGGGGATACATGGAACAAATTAATATATAACATAAACAAATACAACAACAACAATCTAAATAACACAATTCCATTGATCTTAAACAACAATATAACAGGAACAGGAACTTAGCTAAGGCCCTTAGGAGGTTATGTGCCCCAAGCTGGCATAGAAGCAAGAGAGAAGGGGACACGTCAAAGTTTTGTGAATACTTCACTGTCTTGTGGCTTGCCACAGTCTGAATGTTTGTAAGATCAGTCACCACATGGTCAGTCATAGCCACCCTGAGGCTGTGATCACTCCTTGTTGCCTGAAGAAAGCCCAGTGCATGGGGGCAAAGCTGAAACACTCCCGCTGAGTTCAGACTCATGAAAGCTTATGCTGGATTAAATGCTGTTAGTTTTTAAGGGACCACCGGGCCTTGGTTATATTGTGCTGTGATATATTGACAACAGCTACCTCTCTAAAATTATCATGGGCCGGAAAGCATCAGAAAGGGTAACCCGGCACAAAGGAAGACAAGGTTATTGGCTGTGCAGAAGAAGAGATTTCAGCGGATGCAACTATTCTTACACCTGCCTGATGAATTAAGGCAGTGGTTCTCAACCTTCTTAATGCTATGACCCCCTTTGGGTCGCCACTGCCACCGCGGCGTTAGCCGGCAGTGGGGGTGGCGCAGTGGTGGCGTGGAGGTGGCGGCCTTGGCGACCCCTGGGGAAAGGGTTGATTGACCCCTAAAGGGGTCGCAACCCACAGGTTGAGAAACATTGCATTAAAGTATCCCATTAATGGGGGATCATCTGTGAATCTGTGGGAGGCTCATGGTTTACTTCCCCACAATGGGATGTGCTGCCAAATGAATATCATGGTGTATATGCAATTGTGCATAGCGTTCCTAAACCAACTTTAGGACCCTCCATCAAGCACACCAAGCTTTTAAAAAACCTTTTCTTTTTAGAATTCCCCATCTCCCACCTTGGCTCCAATTTTTACACATACGCCTTGTCATAACTTTTCTTCCCCATCTCAAGAGGTTTAATGTCCTTTATGGACAATGATTTCTTTGACTGCGAGCAGCCATTGCAGGCCAGGCAGAGCCTCTGGCCTTCGGATTATCTTACCATGCTTTCTCTTCCAGTCTCTCTTCTTGGCATCAGCCTCTGATTTAAGCTTATCAAAATCTGGAAGAACAAGGAGTGCCAAGTCAGCGCTCAACATTATCGGACAAGGTCTTCCCCCAACAAGTTAGCCTGTTGTATTTTCCAGGGAGGGGCTCAGGTGAGGGGGTGGAGGTTGCCTGTGTGCCAAGGGCAGGGGCAGGTAGGCACTTTTATCGAGAGAAAAGGAATTTATTGTATTATTAATCTCATTCCACTGCATTTAGGGTTGTCAGTCTACAGGTGGCCCCTGGAGGTTTCCTGGAATAAAAACAGATTTCCAGAATACAGAGATCAATTCATCTGGAGAAAATAACTACTTTGGACAGAGGATTCTATGGCATTACATTGCTGCTGAGGTCAGAAGTGGTTTAAGGATTTGCAGGGACCACAGCACCCAAGCCAATTTAACGATTCATGGGGCCCTAGTGGAGTACAATTGCAGCAGGAGCAGCAGGTGGAGGGGCCCTCCACAGGGAAAAGG
This sequence comes from Paroedura picta, assembly GCF_049243985.1. Lineage (NCBI taxonomy): Eukaryota > Metazoa > Chordata > Lepidosauria > Squamata > Gekkonidae > Paroedura > Paroedura picta. The sequence continues at coordinate 44,612,595 of NC_135373.1, forward strand.
GATGTCTCTCCAACTGCCCTTAAAGAAGGTTCTGGTTCATAACCTTCCCTGAACATTTACCAGACTTTTGGCCCATAGTCCACCTACATTGATGCAAATCTTCCGGGTTCCCTACATACCATCCCCAACCACAGCCAGAGTAAACTGGTTTGCAGCTTTGCCATCCTTCAACTGGGCAGTGTATGTCCCTTTGTCATCTTCACAAAAGTCCTGGATGATCAGTTCCACAAGGCCCTTTGCACGGTCAAAATTGATCTTGTGGGTCTGAAAGTAAGAAAACAATCAAAAGTTACTAGCAGAAGAGGTGCCTCTTGGTAAGGAAATGGCCACATCGTCTGTATTCCAATGTCACCCTCTGTAGGGAAGTTTTTCCTCCTGCTGCATCTTCGTAACACAGATGTTCATGACCCTAAGAGGGTCTGAGGCAAAGCAGTCCTACAGTTAGATATGGTTGACCTTGTGCCTTTCAACTTCATTTAGAAAGAGCATACTTGAAGTGACCTTCAAGGTTTGAAGTGCACCTAGAGGCTACCTGAACTAGGCCTCACTTCACAGCTTCTGTCCTAGGTAGATTTGTAGTTCCCTGTGGAAAGAGATGATCTCTTGGGCTTACAGCTGGTCTCCAGACAACAGAGATCGGTTCCCCTAAAGAAAATGTCTCATTTGAAGGCTGGATCTCACTGAGGTTCTATTACAAACCCCATCTTCCCCAACTCCAAATCTCATGAAATTTCCTAGCTCAGAGTTGGCAACCATAGGCCCAAAAGGAGACTTCCATTTTCCTAATAAGGGTGTCACAGGGCCACCCTGGGCAAAGTGATATTTTTTAAAGCCCAAACGACACACATGGGCCAGAAAGGCTTGCAGGCATACATCAGATGCAACTTCCTCATGGGAACTCAGTTCTACTAAGTCGCAGATTTGGACCAGGACCTGCAGCATTGGGGGAGAGGAAGGGAAGCAAATGTATGCGAACCTCCTCCCATGGGGCAAATAACACTTCCCAGAGCTGTTTTGGGTCAGGAAAATAGGGTGGGGATAAGGAAGGCTTGGGCCCTTCTCCCATTCTGTGCCACAATGCCTATCCAAATTAGCCCTCTGTGGCTCTTTAAAATTAAATACCTCCATGGAATGTATTGCTGGCATTCTCTGTAATGTGTAATTTGTATTGGAATAGGCAAGATCTGTAGTGTGCATGACTGAAGAGGATATGAAGAATATCTCACAGAGGGCATCGGGCGATATATAATTAGGTATTTAGTTAGGAACGTCCTCATATTTTCAAATAATAGCCTCCTGTGTCCTGGTTGGTTCATTTGGAGATTTCCTGCTCCTTTGAGCACACATTCTCCCTGCTTATTATTATTATTATTATTAGATTTATAGCCCGCCACTCCCTTGTGGCTCGTGGCGGGTAACAATATCACAAATCCCCATTTAAACCCCATAAAAACAATAATAACATTGCCAATATTGCCGGCATGGCAAGAACGGCAGCTCAACTTCCCCCCCTCCCTCCCACTACTAGCGGGTGGAGAGGAGGTCCCGATGATGTTTTGCTTCGGGTCCAGAGCCCGAGTCCCCGGGGGAGGCATAGATCTATTATCAGCCCCGGCCTCAACCATAAACCTGGCGGAAAAGCTCCGTCTTGCAGGCCTGCGGAACGTTGAAAGATCCCGCAGGGCCCGCAGCTCTCCCGGGAGCTTATTCCACCAGGTCGGGGCCAGGACCGAAAAGGCCCTGGCCCTGGTCGAGGCCAGGCGTGCTTCCCTAGGACCGGGAACGACCAACAGGTTTTCATCCGCAGAGCTCTAGGCCCTGCGAGGGGCATAGGGCGATAGGCGGTCCCTCAGGTATGTGGGTCCCAACTCGCGTAAAGCCTTGAAGGTTAGAACCAGAACCTTGAACCCGATCCAGGCAGCAATTGGCAACCAGTGCAGCTGCCTCAGCACTGGCTGGATGTGGGCCCTCCAAGATGTGCCAGTGAGGACCCTAGCAGCTGCATTTTGCACTAGCTGAAGTTTCCGGATCAAGGACAAGGGAAGGCCCGCGTAGAGTGAGTTACAGAAATTGCCCCCAGAAGAACTGTTAGTCAGTTAGACTGTCAGGACTAACTCCCTCCTCTCTCTTTATGTATTTTTTTCTCTTCTCAGTAAAGCTATTTATTCTTTAAGCAGCTGGTACAGTGCACCTCCTTTGCATATTTAAACTCTGCCAACATGACCCCATGTGTGGTGAAGTCAGCAGATTTGGAAGAGCCTAACTCAACTTTAGATGGCACCGTCAGCTACTTCAGTTATTCGTTCTTTGGCCTCTCAGCCTGATCAGCCCAAATTAGGGGGAACTCACTGGAGTGCTCACGAGCTCCTTCCCGTTGAAGATCAAGTGTAACTCTGCCTCTGGGGAGAGCTTCTCAACCTCCAGCCAGAGCCGCACTTCCCCTTTCTCCAGAACCTCCACGTTCCATCCGGATATCAGCTCGATCACTGAAAGAAAAAACGATAGAGGAAAACAAGATGGGCTGTCAGAATTCCAGGGCCGAACTGCAAGTGCTTGGAAGAAACAGGTAATGGCCAGTGGGTTGCCCATCACTGTAATCATTTGTCTGCAGAGTTCTCTTGCTTCCTCAAGCAGTAGGGTCCCCTGAGGCCAACGCTGGAAGATTCTTGGTGTCACAAGGAGGTGACTTTGGAGAGACAAATGCTTATTTCCAAACATACAAGTTGACAAATGGCTGAAGAGGTGGGAGCTTTTCAAAGTGCCAGTAGTTTTGCAGCCTTCTTGCCATGATGGGCTCTACCCCCTGTTCTTTCAAAGCTTCTTGACCCATTCCGCACACATAGGATAATGCACTTTCAATGTGATTTTGCGGCTGGATTTTCCTGTGCATTGAAAGTGCATTATCATATGTGTGCAGAATAGACCCTTGCTAGCCAGTTGCAATACTCGGGCCTCCTTGCTCAGCTAGTATAATGGTTAGAGCATTGGACTAGGATCGTATTCTCTGCCAAGGAAGCTTGGGCCGGTGAGGCTACAAGGGAGGCCAGAAGACAAACGGGAACCAGTTTGGGTCCCAACTAGGGAGAAAGACAAGGTATAAATGAGGTAAGTAAATAAATAACTAAACTAAAATTTTGACTGCAACAAAAGAATTTGGAATGTGCATTTCTAACAGGAGAGGGAAAACTGTGGCTCTCCAGATGTTCATGGACTACAATTACCACGAGCCCCTGCCAGTACCATGCTTGCAAGGGCTCATGGTAATTGTAGTCCATGGACATCTGGAGAGCCACAGTTTGGCCACCCCTGCTTTAGAAAGAAGAGCTGCTGTCCATGCTAATGAATTTGACTCTCTCCAATGAGTGCCGGCTTTGAGGTTTGGCATGGGATTTGGGCACAGAGTGTGAGAATGGGCATAGAGACAGAAATGTTGGAGTCACACATGCCCCTTGGTTTCTGGTTCAGTTTCAAAAATCCCTCCCTCCCTGCTTGAAGAGCATACTGGGTGGGGTAATCTCTTCCTCCAGCAGCCACCCCCTCCCATGATTTGTACAATATGGTGGATGGGTGGGAACCCATTTCATGGCATGTGCTGTCAGCTTCTTGGTGCAAGAGTGCAATGTGCATTGTTGACACCACCTCTACTTCCATCCACTAGCTCTCATTTTGCAAGCATCCACAGTTGGCCATCTCTGACTGTTGGGAAGCAATTGGGAACATGAAGAATGGCCCTCTCCTCTATTTCCCTGGAGCAATCATATTTCTGCTACATCTTTAAAAGAATCTTACTTGTATTTGTAAACTACCTCGGGCTCTATTTGTTGTGGAAAGGCAGTATGTAAACATGTTGATAAATCTAATAACTCACAGGGGTTCCGGATCTCGTGGCTGATCTTCCGCAGCTTGTCTAGTTCTGGAAAATGCAAACAACAGGATTAGACTAGACTTAAATGGTACAAGAATGCCCATGTTAAACGCACAGTATTCTAATTCTCCCACACGTTTGTAGAATTTGTAAAATTGAGTAAAGTGTGTGTGTCTGTATGTGTGGGGAGCCCATCTACTTCATGAGCTCTTTCCCTGCTTCAGTGTTGAAGAAAAGAAATTTTACGATAGCATTGTGAAGTAGCAGAACTTTGAGACCCACTTCTGTGAAGTCGTTATTGTCTAAGTCAGGAACACAAGTTATTATCACAGAGTATACTGTGCAAGGGATAACACCCCTGTGTTGAGGATTTTCCCACAAAGCTATTGACTTAGATCAGTTTGGTGACACTTAACAGTCCATTGAACTACATGCAGTTGGGCATCCATTGTGGCTGCTTAGAAGGTGGTCTGCATGGCGTTATAGCCCACTGAAGCTCCTCCCCTCTCCCAAACACCTTCTGCAGGCTTCACCCCCAGTTTCCAGGTTTTTCCCAACCCAGATCTGGCAGCCCTATTTGGCCATGGCCAGAGATTCTGTAAGGAAGGAGGGCTGACTGAAAGGCATGCTGTAGCCAGCTATGATATCCAACCTTTGTTTTTCCTTGTTCCTCCTGTTATGCATAAACTTTGGGGGTAATGAGAGGTGAGAGCCAAGAGGTAAGAGCCAAGGGGCTCTCAGCCCTTGTGCCATGTGGCACTGGAACAGCTGGCCCTCTGGAGTCAGGACAGTCCCATAGGTCTAATTTGTTTGTATATTTAAGTTGTATCTTTTCCTTTGTTTTAACAGCATTTTCAAAGTTGCAAGCCACTTCAGGTCCTTTACAGAGAGAAGAGGTCCATAAATAAGTATTCTAACTCACAGTCCATAGAAGGCAGCAAAAATTGGACCTTCAGCCCCTGATGGACTGCCACCCGTGTCTGGTGGCCACTGTTGGCTCAGGGTCACCTTAAAGAACCACATGAATGCTGTTTTGAAACCAAAGTTAACTGGATTTTACTTGGGTAAAGCCTGTGAGGACAGAAGCAGTTACTAATCAGCCTGAAGGCCTGTTTTCCCTGTGAGGAAGAAGGTTTTGACTAGCCTAAATCCAAGAATGGAACCAATTGTAGGGTTTTGAGGAGATCCAGCTAGTCAACTGCTTGGGCACTGAGTCAGTGCAAGGGAAGGAGAAGAATACTTGTGGAAGCCAGTTTTGGACCAAAAGTTTGGGAGGAATGTGTGTCTGATCCTGCTAACGTGACAGGATCAGCAAGGCTGTTGTAAATATGGATTTTTTACCTTCCTCGGTTAAAACATGACTGGCAGAAATGTCTTCATCAGTGTCGGTTACTTCTACCGAGTAGGTTCCCAGATCTCTTTCAGTACCATACTTCAAGATGAGTTTAGATCTAGAGAAAGCAGAAACACACAAATCAAGGTGCAGCACAGACTCAACTGAATTTTCCAGGTTGGTGTATATTTATTTATTTTAAAGTTTATACTGTATATGCTATATTATCCTGAATCTACTAAGGATTATACTTCAGGGGGGGAAAGTACAGGATGTTGAAGTAGTTGCAGAACTCTAGGTTTCATTTGTAATGCAAATTTCTATTCATTATGACTAGGCCTATCCAAAAAAACACACAGCATTTCAGGTTTGGGTATATTGGACCCGAAAAATATTGGTATTTCCTGTTATTCCTGAATCCTGGTACTGGTTTGTCTTGGAATTCAGAAAATATTCTGGAAAGCTGAATTTTCTGCTCGGGTCATTTAAATGCCTCAGCCCCCTTCAGAGCCTGCCAAACAGCTGATCCTGCAGAAAGAATTCTCTCTGCAAGACAGAATTGGGGTCTGCAGGGGAGCCCAGTCCCCCCTCCCATGCTTTCACTTAAATAAATATGTGATCTGAGATAATTGATATTTATATCTCATACTGCGTCCCATACCGCTTGTCAACAAAAATTGAAACAACATATAAAACAAACATTTATAAAATGAGCTTTTACTCCAGTGAAGGAGTGAGGATAGTGGAAGGTGCAGAGTGGGTGGAATGGCCTTGATTTGAGGCGTGGCCTTTGAGGGGTGGCAGAATGATGGAAGGGAGAGATCCAAGGGAATCTGTACACTTTTAAATTACTTTTGACTTGGAAGCAAAGAAGGAAATATTGGGCACAAATCAATGCATAATGAAAAAGAAAACCCAATAGACATGCAGGGTTAAAGCAAGGTAAAACACCTATGCACAATGGGCCAAATTGTTGGAGGGAAATTCTGCCTGCTTAATTCCTGCATATGGCTTCTGTTAAAGGCAGGGGAGCAGAGACAGGAAAACTATGCAACTCCAGCTTCACACCAAAGACTTACTTATCGTCCTTGTCAACAGTTTCAACCCTGTCAGGCTTTGGAGGTCCTTCGTAATCCTTGGTCCAGATAAACTCTGAGGTATCGACTACTTCAGGTGCTTCAAAGGCCAGGAAGATGAATCCTTCCTCGTCTACCCCAACTTCGATTTCTTTGGTGCCTGCAAAATTTATTTCCACACTTTTATCCCACCCTTTGTTCAAGGAGCTTCTCCGTTTTATCCTCACAGCAACCCTGTGAGGTAGGTTCAACTGAAAGTGTGTGTGACAAGGTAGCCCAGAGAGTTTCATGTCCAAGTGGGCCTTGGCAAGCCGAGTCCAGTGCCACCGACTCAAAATAGAAACTTCCTCTGCTACATGGAGAAGAAAATAACTTTTATCCAAATTTCACGATGTCTAATAAGGCCTTCCCACTCAGATTATTATGAAATCAGTAAGTGAAGAGAAACAAAAGTCACTCATACATGAATTATTTGCCTTGGATGGATGTTGCTGGGAAGCAGGTCCCCTCCGCCCCCTTTATCCCCATAGCATCATGCTGCTTTCCTGCACCTCCTGAATTTTTCTCCAGTCTTGCTCAATCTTGTTTTGCTGTAATGTTTTGTAAAAGGACTGCCAGGTGGGTCAGGAAAGTCTGGATTTTCCCTGTCTCTTCCTCATAGTAACCATCTTCCTTTTCATGGTGCCCATTTTCCTCCTCATGCCACCAGTCTCTCTCAGTGTGTGTAGCTTTTTGAGGCAAAAAAGACTGGTAACTGACATATCAAAATACCAATCTACCGTTATAGGTCAGGCTCATATTTTTGAGCCTAGAGGCACCTTTGAAATTCTGAAAGAGGGTAAAACCAGAAAGCGGTTGCTGCAGGAGATGGATCCAGCCACAAAGTGTCAGGAAGTAACTGCAATAGGAACTCTTCAGCATATCATTAAGAAACGCCATTTAATAAGCTGCCTTTTAAAATGAAAATGTTGTTTCAAAATATACACACAGCTTATCTACTGTCACTCACTGATGAACCTTCGGTTGGGGGTGACGGCTGTTACTGAAGCAACTTCTTAGAAGTTTCCGCAGCCAGTCAGATCTCCAGTGGCCAATCAGAAGCCTGGCTGAGCAAAAGCGCCACCAAGCCTGCCCACACCAGGAAAGGTCACCAAGTTGGGGGACCCTGCTCTATTACTTTAAAAAGAAAAACTCGAAAAAGAGCCTCAGTTAGATGGGGGCAGGAATGGCCACCAAAGGGACTAGGGAAGGAAATATGTGGGAAGCCCCATAACCTCAGCATGGCATTGGGAGCCACTGCAATAACAGGACTTTTGCAGATAAGTGATGCCACGTGGAAAAGCCCAGAAACAGAGAGACCGAGAAAGAGAGTGGGGTAGGGAGCCAATTGCCTTGTACCTGGTTTGGTTTTTACAACCACGGGATCTGAGGGGAGAGACGGTGGGCCGACCCCAGCCTTGTTCTGTGCCCGCACTCGGAAGATGTAGCACTTTCCGGTCTCCAAATCCGACAGCTGTTGGGAGAAAAATATAATAAAATGGACAAGAGTAGAAATGGCCCCAGACGTAGAGTGAAGTGTGTGCAGGGAAGTATGGAAATCCATGCCTTCCCATATAGCTTTGATCCCAAGCCAAGCCTGCTTTTGAGGAAAGATAGCGTTGAAGCAGGCTCAGGGAAAGTCACTGTGGAGCCTGCTGGGGAAACCCAGAAGGGAGGTCAAGAAGGCCGTGAGGTTATGCGGAACCCCCCAGCAGAACCACTGCAGCAGGGAGGCAAGGATGAGTGAGAGGTCTGTGTGGAAGCAATCCTGCGGCTCTTCTTTTGGTCTGCAAAACGCTAGTTGCGCCCTGAATTCAAAGATACAGAAAATGCTGCAGAGACCTTCAGATGGGTGTCGGATATCGGCTGCTTATTCAGTTGCTCCCAGGTGTCAGATCCTTCCTCACAACGATCCACAAAGTAGCCAGTGACGGGGCCTGCTCCAGTATACACAGGAGGCTCCCAGTGAAGCATCAGAGATGTGTCCCTCACTTCAGCACACCTCACATCATAGGGAGGGCCTGTTTGAAGGATGGGGTTGGGGGGAAAAGACCATAAATCTTAAAAGTCTGCATTTTGATTCCAATCCCTCTCAGACTAACTCCCACCCCTATTTTCCTAGACCTAGAGAAAGTTAAGGAACTGCCTAGTTCAAATGGAGCATTTTACTCTGCCTTTCTTATACCAAATTCATTTATTTATTGGATTTGTAGGCTGCCCTTCTCTGGCAACAGTCTTGGGGCAGCTGACAACAGATAAATAATCCACACACACACACACACACACACACACACACACACACACACACACACACACAGTTTAAAACAGTAAAACAACAAGTTAATAAAAACTAATTTCTGTTTAAAATATAGATGCTCCGACTATCCCACTACACATAATTACAAGATTGAGTTTCGGGTCCTAATATCCAGACTCCAATGGTGGAGAAAAGGCCTCGAAACACATCAGTCATGCCAAGAAAGAACATTTGTGACGGACGCTTCCCTGAATGCAGGGGGAATGCCGTGTTCCTAAAGGAACAAAACCTTCTGGGAAAGCAGCTACTCTGGCCACATCTGGGGTGTGGGTTGCTAGCGGCTCACTGTGCAATGCTCATACAAAGCAGCCTCTGTGGGATCAAGGCAGCTTGATCCCCGGAACAAGAGGGGCTGTTGCCCAGGGCCCACTTCTATCAGGGACCCACTGCAGGAATGGACATCCCTGGCAGCAGCATTACTTGAATGGCTTGTAGTAAAACCAAGCGCAAGAATGCAATTGGCGGGCCAAAGGCCATGTCTTGGGAGGCAACCGGCAGTCAGCATTGGAGGCTCTGTCATCCTCCCTCAGTTGGACAAGACAAGATAGCCTGGTTTGGGGAAGCACAGGGCCCAGCTGGCTCAGAGGACGCCTACATCTCAATTGGTCTGATGTTTGGGAGGCTCTCCCAACTCTCTCACTTCCACTTGTGCTGGGCCCTTTTCACATGGTGCAGAATGCACTAGCAGTTTCCCTCTGTGCAAGACCCACATCTTGCACTGGGCCAAAAAGGACCTGGGGCCAGAGATTGCTGACTTTTAACTGGCTGCACCAGGCCTTATCTGTCCATGACATACTTACCTGGCTCTGGCATTGTCCACTCCTCACATTTGAAAAGGTCGCTCGGTTCCGATACCTTCCCAACTCCAACCACATTCATAGCGTAACCGCGGAACTCATAGAAATGCCCTGGGTCCAGGTTGGTGAACTAAAGAAGGAAAAGTGTGACATGGCATTTCTGGACTACATTTCTGGCAGCGGAATGCTAAGCGGAGGCACAGCCTTTTAAGGCCACTCGCTACAATCTTAAGTTTAGCATGTTGTGTCTGTGGACCTGCTGAGGACAGAGCTTGTGGTCTGAGGCAGGATTGGAACTCTGCACTTGCGTCAGCCAATGCACGGCTAGATCCCGACCGCAGGATCCAGTCACTTTAAAGCGAAACTGACCTATAGTGGACACTGGTGGGAATATCCTTTTGTTTGTGCATGTATATAAGTTGGGGTTTGTTGGGGGTTTTTGGTTCTGTTTCTGCCTCTTTTACCATCATGCTGAAATGAATTCCCAGTGTCCTGGTCTCTGAACCCACGGATCTAACACAGCAACTCCCTTCCAAGTCCGTTGAAGTTTGTAACTCTGCTTAGATTGAATGGGAAAAGGGGAGGCACCCCTGCAAGCTGCTAGGTGGTGGAAGGTAATGACAAAACTAGCTATCAAGCAGCCCCAGTTGGATGTAACAACACTCCATGCAGGTGCTTAAAAGGAAAAATATTTTTCACAATATATACACTTAAATAGATACACACATGATTTCCCTGTTTTGCTAAATACAGTAATAAATAATTCTTTCCATTCTTGATGATGTTAGCCATTCAGTCGTGTCTGATGCTTGGCGATCCTGTGGGTCAACTGCTGCCATGTTTTTCCATCTTGCACTGCTTCTTTTAGTTGTGCAATGCTCTGGCCAATGTCCATTTTGATAATATCTAACCACCGTGTTCTTTGTCAGCTTGGTTTCCTTTTACCACTGACCAGTCCTAGCATAACTGCGTTCTCCATTTATTTGGATCACATGATATGACCGAAGTAAGTGAGCTGGAGTTTTATGATTTTGCCTTCCAGTGATACATCAGGCTTTATGCACTGTAGTATTTCCTTATTTATGACTTTTGCTGTCCATGGAATCCGCAGAAGCCTTCTATAGCACCAGAGTTAGCCCTTGTCGTGTCCAATTTTCAAAGTCCAACATTCACAGCGATAAGTGGCCCCTGCATGGCACTCTACTCTGCGGGTGTGAATCTGTTGGAGGTCCCAAGCCCATGAGAGTTTTGCCTGGCCTTGGCCAGGGCCTTTTCAGTCCTGGCCCTGACCTGATGGAAAGAGCTCCTGGGAGAGCTGAGGGCCCTGGCAGAACTAGCTCAGTTCCGCAGGGACGGCAAGATGGAGTTCTTCCACAGGTATTTGGTTGATGCTGGAGCTAGGGAGATCTGGGACCCTCCCAGAGCTAGCCTATTTTTCATCTGGCTATACTGCTTCTTCAAGCGGGGGAGGGTCTGTTGCCATCTAAGGCAGTTTTACTGAGGTTTTAAGATTGTTTTCATGGGTTTTTATTGCGGGGATGGATGTTACCTGGCACAAGCCACTGTGTGGGAGTGGCAGGATACAAATCGAAAAGAAAGAAAGAAAGAAAGAAAGAAAGAAAGAAAGAAAGAAAGAAAGAAAGAAAGAAAGAAAGAAAGAAAGAAAGAAAGAAAGAAAGAAAGAAAGAAAGAAAGAAAGAAAGAAAACTTGAAGTAAGCGGCTGTAGTTTGGAAAGAATAAAACAGAGTATCCTGTGAGGATATCTCCCATACCATTACTATGCTACCAATGCTGGATTGGGGTGATGTTGTGGGAAGGAGAAAGTAAGTTGTTGCTTGATGACTGCAGAGAATGACAAAAAGCCAAAGCTACAAGGGAGGAATGGGCTGTCCACTTTTTATCTCTAGATACAGTCTCCTGAACCCTTTCTGAAAGTCAAAGTGCAAATAGATGAGCTAAGTTTGAGTCTGGTAGCATCCTAGAGAACAGTAAGATTTTCAGGGTAGAAGCTCTTGATAGTCAAAACTCCCTGGCTCAGATACGATGATATCACAATGTGTAATGCAGCGGTGACAAATGCAGACAAAGGCTATCATGCAATGGAATGCAGACAGGGGCTGTGTCCACATGGCAATGATTTGCTGTGTTCCTTCCATTGCCACTTGAATGCAGAGGCATTTGCAGTGGCAACAGAGTGTTCCCGCTGACATTTCCCCTGTATTCGGATTGCCTCAGTCTCCTATAGCTGTAATACCTGTTGCCCCCACTGGAGGGCTTTGCGGGACTTTAAACAAATAGAACTTAAATAGGTAACTGACACATCACTATTGCACTAAGCAACAGCAGTACAACAATTTCTGGTTGTTAAATACTGCAATATGTCAAAAAGTTTTGCTGATTTACACGCACACACACGAGACAAGTGCCTGGGCCTGAGCCAGGCATCCAAGAAGGTAAACTGAAATGGTGACCTTTGCACCCAACGAGAAATTAAAAATCATCCGTCACGAACAACCATACCGTGTAAACACGCTGAGCGATAGGCTTGATGTTGACTTCATGCCAGTCAATCTCTGAAACGTCGTGCTGGTCCAGAAAGTAGCCCAGAATTGTTGTGCCTCCTTTGCGTTTGGGAGGCTTCCAGCCAATGGTCATGTTGTCCTTCCCGCAACTCAGCAGGGCAAACCCACGTGGGGCTGACGGGCAGGCTGCGGGCAAAAGAATGGAAACTGGGATCCAAATGGCAAGCAGTCTCGCTCTCTCTCTCTCCCTCCCTCTCTCTATTCTGCATGGAGGGGACTGACACCAACACACGATACATACCAATGGCCTGCCTGACCACGATGGCATCAGATTCCGGGGAGCTGTCCCCCACACCTGCTTCGTTGACAGCTTTCACACGGAAGATGTACTCCTTGCCAGTTTTGAGTCCTGGAACAGTGAACCTAAACAAAAGTAAACAACCAAAGAAGTCCCCACTCCTCTTATTCCTTTGCTCCTTCTGGTCACTTTACAGGAACAGAAAGTAAGCCTATTTACAGGTCTCAGGGCCCAGGTGTGCACAATGTTTTCCTTGGGGGATCTGCTTTGGTTAGTTTGAGAGATGTCTTTTGGAGTTCCATGCTTCCAGCCAGGCACATATGGGCCTGATTTAGAAAGGAAGCATAGCACATGGGGGGGGGGAGAGCCTAGACCGTCCCCCTTCCATACTGTGTGTCCCAAGGAGCCACTATCTGCCTGAATGGGGGCTCCAGGTATACTGCTGGCCTGCATTTTACATTTCTCCAGTTGGGCAACCAGGACCATTTCAGGATAGGAAAATGCTTTTGGCTTTAAGGGCTTGTAATGGATTCTCTCAAACAACTTGGGATTTCAGCTTGGGGAGAGTGCTGAGGGTGCAGTATGAGAGACCGCTAATAAAACTACAGTTCCCAGGATTCCACAGGGAGAGGGGGATGGTTTTCCAACCCAATCTGTGTTGCGGACTTGCCTACCAATTTGTTGTGAAGACTGTAAGTTACATCACATTTTGCAAAATGGTCTTCTATAAACCAAAAGGCAATACGATTTGCTTAAGTTCCCCATCCCCCACTTCTCAGGGCCTGTTTCATAATGGCAGAACTGGTGGGGCCCAGTCCCTCAAAACAGGTTCCTGCTCTTACCAGGTTTAAGACCTGGGGATCCCCTAGAATCATACGTCATTTCCAGGCTAAAGAGATCAGTTCCCCTGGAGGAAATGGCAACTATGGAGGGTGGACTCCATAGCTTCATACTCCACTGAGGTCCCTCCCCACCCTATTTTCCGCCCACTTCCAGCTTTACCCCCAAAATCTCCAGGTACATCCCAACCCAGAGCTGACAATCCTATACAGCAGGGGTAGTCAACCTGTGGTTCTCCAGATGTCCATGGACTACAATTCCCATGAGCACTTGCCAGCAAACACTGGCAGGGGCTCATGGGAATTGTAATCCATGGATATCTGGAGGACCACAGGTTGACTACCCCTGCTTACAGAATACATAATAGAAGGAGGAGGCTGGGAAGACTAACTGAACTCACTCATGACACTGGAGGGGTTTGTTATTCACCGTTTCCCAGTCCTCTGTCTCGACCTCCCGGGAATATACATAATAGCCAAGCGGTTTCTCTTGGCCTTCCTTTGGCTTGCTCCACTGGACAACAACAGATGTGTTGGTGTCTCGAAAGGTCAGCACCTGAGATGGCGGTGGCAGAGGAGCTGCAGAAAAAAACAAGGTGATGTAAGAGCCGCCTTTCTTTTGTGTTTGATAAACAAAGAGCTGGAAAATAGCCTTGGGATTTGTGTCTGTATACAACAACAGTGGTGAGACTTCTATATACTCAAAACTGGAAAAATATAAAAGACCTCCAACAGAGGATGGGCTGTAGAAGACGTTAGAAATGGCTAAATTTACATCATTGATTAGAGAAAAGATAACAATTTCTATTATTACTAATTGGAAACCTCTTATTGACTTCTTGCAGGAAAGAGGGGGGAATGATTGGATTATATGGCTTGAGAAATTACAGAAAGCAAATGAAGAATTAATTTAAATTACAATTTTAAGAAGTAAGCTTCGTAGAAATTAATAAATCTGGTGTATGGACAATAGTTTATGATCTGGTTGGCTGAAGACTCAAAACATTACTGTAATGAAGTTGATATGTCTGACTTTGGGCCGTGTTCTAGTTGAAGGTCATTCCTGAGCTCTGATTTGGTTTAGAATGGCTGTGTCAGCCGCAACAGGCTTCGATATTTGAGTGTGAACTGTGAAAGATGCATGTAAGATCCAAGCAAAGGCCCCACGCTTTCCATCAGTCAAGGCAAAATAAACCCACTTGACTTCCTGACCCCATTAAAAACGATAACAAATGTACCTATTTTTTTCCCCAATGAGATGTGGTCGCTGGGCACAGAAGGCTCGCTCACCCCATACTTGTTCACAGACCGCACTCGGAAACAGTATGACTTCCCTTGGTCGAGATCAAAGACAGCAAAGGTCGTGGAATCCACTGGGACGTCCAGGTTGGCCATCTGCCAGCTGTCTGTGCCTGCAACTGACTGAGAGGACAGAAACAGCTGTCTGTCGGCGGCTGTCGCTTTTACAGCCAGGACCTCCATGGTCAGACGCATGAGGCTCATGCCAACCATACCTCCAGAGTAAGTGTATTTATTATTAATAATAATAATTATTAATAATAATAAGTGTATTTGAGCCCTAAATTGTCTGTCCAGATATCCCAAATGCAAAAAGAGTCATTATTTGTCCCCACTGGGAGCCAGAGGTGTGCTGAAGGAGGATGCAAGGCTTTTTGCAGAATTAATTCTTGTAAAGAATTTTTTAAAATAGTTAAGGGAGCTCTATTTAGTGAACTCCCCGCATCACATCCAGTTTGGCCTTGAGGGATATGGCGCTTTCAGTGTGCAGGAGTGTGAGTTGCACACATTAATGGCACATCGCTGTGCAAAGGTCCAGGATGTTAGAGAACCATGACTTCACCAAGGCGGATTCCACATCTTTCCACCAAGCTCGATGGTTCAAAGCAGGTTGCCAAGCATATCCAAGCTGCCAGTGGCGGTTGGGGGGGGCACTTTCCAGGAGCTTACCCAGGTGCTGATGTTACCTGGAAGTGATGTTGACATGTTGGAGACATTGTAGAAGATGGCATTGTAGGAGATGGCATGTTGGAGACATTGGCGTTTGGGCAAAACTATGGTAGACTTTGCTTCAAACAACAGAGTTTTACTCAAAACCCAGAGCCCAGTGTGCAGACATCACTTCCAGGTGATGTCAGCATGTTGAATTAAAAAGCAAAATTCTTCTGGGCTAGGGGGAATTGGGGTGAGGGAGTGCATCTGGAAAGTGGGGGATCCTCATCCAGACCAGTAGACATGGCAACCCTTGTTCAAAGTTAATGTACCACCATTTGAAAATTCTCTTGGGATTCACACAGCTAATGACATCATTCTCTTACCTTTTCTATATAGTAACTCAGGTGCTCCTTGCCTCTGGGGTCCGGCTCATCCCAAGAGAGGACCACATAATCTTCCCTGATCTCACTGGCATGAACATTGGTGGGTGGCAAGGGGATTTTCACCTCAGCTGCAGAAAAAAATAAACCATATCAGTAATGGGAGGCCAATCTGGAATTGAGAAGGATTGATTAGAAAGACTGATAGAGAAGGAAAGGGAAAGAAAACTAAGGCCCATTCTGCACATATAGGTCCTACCTGGAGACTGGCATCACGATTTCTTCTGCTATGATATGAGCTATGACTCACAAAAGTCCGTATTGAAATAAATTCTGTGAGTCTTCAAGGGGCCCCTGGACTTTTTGTTTTCTTTATAACAATAATCCGGAATACAGCATGAGAAACAGCCTTGAGAGTCCTCCTGGGCCACATCTGTGTGTTTCCTGCAGGGTTTGACTGTGGAATTGGGATAATTTGTACACAGGGATGAACCATCACATGGGGAGCTACTGTGGTATAGTGACTCACTTTGCAGACTAGAATCTGGAAACCTCTCCCGTGGCAGCCTAGTGGGTGACCCTAGGCCAGTGGCTCTTTCTCTCAGCCTACCCTGCTTCAAAAGGCTGCAGCGAAGATCAAATGGAGGGAAATACAGTTGTGTCTTTTCCATACCCTGAGTGCCTTGCAGGAAGGGTGTGATAAAAATGGAACAGACCCAGCTCTCTTTTTCCAAGGAGGAAGTTAACACATGCAACAAGTACTCGTTAAGTGCAGAACAACAAAGTCCAGAAAAACCAGGAGCCGTATATGCTCATCCAACCCTTTTTTAAGTTGAAATGACCATTCAGAATTTCCACTGGGCACACGCAAATGGATCCTCATATATATAGAATGAAGGAACTCCGGCGGAGCAGAGGAGGGAAGCAGGGACTATACTTACAGCAGGGACTATACTTACGCTCCAGTTCGTCTTTGGAAACTGTAATCGTTCTCATCCCGTCATCATACGGGATGTCTGGGGAGAAGGGAGAGAAATGAGATTTAGAAGTTGGGAGTCTGTGAAAAGAATAAAATCCAACCATTGCAGCCTTTTTCAACCTCTTGGCCATGGAGGAACCCCTGGAATATTTTTCAGACTTTGAGGAACCCTGGAAGTGGTGACATGCCCCTTCAGAGAAGGAAGAGGCGGGAGCCAGCCAGTCACTCAATCATTTGCCATCATTTCCATTATGGAGAAAGAGACTAGGCCTGTAGAGCAACAGAGGAGGTGGGCTCCAGTAACATCTGATGATGTCACCAGCCATCTGAACTTCTGGGAAAGGCCGCATAACCCCTGGAGGGTTCTCATGTGACTCCAGGCTTCTCCGGAACCCTGGTTGGGAATCCCTGAGTTAAAGGAACAGGTGAAGAAATGCCCAGAGTGCTACTCCATTGTCAAGAAGGTGGAATAAACGCTGGCCTACTGCCATGAGGGATCCTGGCCCCAAAGGATCTCTTGGTCCGAAGGATCTCGTCCACGCCCTGTTAGGCATACTCAGAAAGGATCTGATATAGTGACAGAAGGCAGTTCCTGAGTCTAGGGATGCTCATGGGACCCTGGGCAAAAGTCCAGGATGGGGCCCCAGAATCTGCTCCCCCAAGACCAAGCAAAGGGAAGTCCTAACCCTAACCTGTGTAAGGTGTGAGGGAGGAGATGCCAGAAGGTGACTGCCTGACTCACAGACAGAGTGGGTATAAGGGACTGTCAAGCCCCAACTAGGTTAGGAGTGTATGGTGGTGGCAGGAGCCTGCCCTTATTCCTCCCTCCCCCTTTAGGGAGCGGGGCTGTGAGCAGATGGGGCCCCCTCAAGCACAACGCCTGGGGCCGCTACCCCTGTTGCCCATTGACTAAGACCACCCCTGACTGAGACCTTTTCTGCAGTTATGATTGCCAGGGTGTTTTCATCACGTCGGATTCGAAATGTAGACTCTGAATTTGCACCAGGCGTTCTGTATCTGTGGTTTTCTTCCATCACTGTTTGGGACTCCAATCGTGGCATGTATTTGGCATTTTTCTTGGGAGAGTGGGCAGTTCCACCTCCTGCCATGTCTCCCCCCACCCTTTGTTTTTGGTCTGAGAATGTGCAATAATGTGGAGGAGAGAGGGGGGCGGGCAGGAGGTGAGTCGGAGTTGAGACGGATCTATGATGACACCACTGGAGACAGGAATGGAGGAGGAAGCCGACTCGAGCCCCGAACTTCCTCACTGGGTAATTGTGAAGTGTCTTTCAAGGGGTGGGGGAGAAATTGTGTTTCTGAAGATTCCGTGGGGCAACCAGGGATTGCACTGGGATTTGCTCATTAAGAGCCAGATTTTTGTGTAAATCATTAGTTATTCCGTGGGATTTAGGAAGGCTAGATTGGCATTTTTTGCAATTGCAGAAATGGTCTCAGCATTTCTAATACTGTGATTATTTGGTTTGACAGGTGGGTTTTTATAGTCTTGGAAGCAACCCAGGAGTTTTAGAAAGGCCGAGCAATTAGAAAGAAGTTATGTACTCATCAGTCTTTTGCTCTCGTTGGGGTCTATCATAGTCACTGGGTCACTGGCCTTTGAGGGGTTACTGATGCCTGCACAGTTGACAGCCTTCACTCGAAACCGGTAAGTCTTTCCTTCAGTGAGGCCCACAACCGGGGACCGGCAAATTTTCACAAGCTTCTCATTGCACGGCACCCATTCGTCTGTGCCCATCTCACATCTGGAGAAAGAAAAAGCATCTTTGATGCCACATGACCTGGACAGACCAGGAAAAAGGGCTCTGTGATTTGAGACTACAGACCTCTCAATATAATAGCCAAGGACTGGGCTTCCGCCATTATCACTGGGGGTTATCCAGGAAAGAATCAGACTGTTCCTATTCACATCATGGCACTGGACGTTGAGAGGTGATCCAGGAGCTCCGGCTGTAGCTGCTGCGGCATCTAAAGCAAAAAAGGAAACAATCTTTTACTGTGTTTTATTTAGACAATGTATAGTCAACGGGCAAGTTTGGTGGGCCCTCAGAGCATTCTTACTGGCTGTCCTATCATGTGTTTAAACAAGACACACCAAAAGAGATTGGATTTTGTATCAGAGTATGTTGTTTTTGTTGCTACACAGCACTGTGAAAAATCTGGGAACAGCACCCTTTTTGGAAGGGCAAAACTCTACTTTTGAAGTCAGCTATGGAGGTAACTTCACAATGTGCCCCACATTGCAGAGTAACAGAAGTGTGCGAGTCTTCCTGAGCACCTCGGCCATTTTACAACCTGGGGGCACAACAGAGAATACACATATGGGTGGTTGAATCAGATGGATAGCCGTGTTGGTCTGAAGCAGCAGAACAAATTTTGAGTCCAGTGGCACCTTTAAGATCAACAAAGTCCTAGTCCCACTGTATACCTCATAGGTCAGGCTACACCTGGAAAATTGGGTGCAGTTCTGAAGGCTTCACTTCAAAAAAGAATGTGGACAAAATGGAGAGGGTGCAGAGGAGAGTGATGAGGATGATCCGGGGCCTGGGGACCAAGCCCTATGAGGAAAGACGAAGGGACTTGGGAATGTTCAGCCTACAGAAGAGGAAGTTGAGAGGGGACATGATATCTTTAAGTATCTGAAAGGTTGTCACTTGGAGAAGGGCAGAGATCAATTCCTTTTGGCAGCAGAGGATAGGAACTGCAGTAATAGATTTAGGCAACATGTAAAATGGTACCAGCTAGATATCAAAAAAAATTTTTTTTTCACAGTCAAAGTAGTTCAGCTATGGAATTGGTCGCATAAGGAGGTAGTGAGATTCCTCTCATTGGCAGTCTTCAAGCAGCAGATGGAAAGATACTTCTTCTGCATGCTTTTGGTTGATCCTACATTGAAGGGTTAGACTAGATGGCCTGTATGACTCTTTTCAGTTCTATGAAAATTTTATTCAAGGTGTAGGCTTCCCTGCACACAGCCCACTTCCTCAGACACTGTTAAATGGGAATCTGATGTCCACCCATATAGGGCTGGTTGTTGATCTTGCCCATTTGTAAGGTGGCACCCACAGAAATCACTTTTCAGGTCAGTAAAGCTATTACAGTAGAGCATAAGGGGAGAGGAGCTCCTGCAGATATGAAGGCCCAAGGCCATGGAAGGCTCTGGATATGGCAACCAGTCCATTGTGGTGGAGGTACAGGCTTTTATGTTAGCCATCCATTGTTGATCAGGGCTAGGACAGGTTGAGGGTGCTTTAAGTAGGGTAGTACTTGGGTGGGAGATCACCAAGGAAATCTAGGGTTGCTAAGAGGCAGGCAATGGCTAACCCTTTAGGGTCACCATAACTTAGAGGTGACTTGATGGACAGGGGAGGGGACAGTATGATTGCAACATATGTCTAACCTACTCTGAACCTTTGGGATGGACGAACATCAAGTCAAATCAATCAAGAAAGCATGCAAATAAATAAACAAACACTGCTACCACCAAACAGATTATTGAAACATCCAGTACTCACCCCGGACAAATACATAAGCTCTTTGCTCGCTGTGTCCGTCCAGCGTTGGGATGCGGACGCTGTAAAATCCCTCGTCTTCTTTGTAAGCGCAAGATACTGTTAGAGAGGCATCCTGGTCTCCACATTTTATTTGCCGACGATTGGAATCTTTCAGCAACTCGCCTGAAGCATAAAAAGAAAGGCTATATGTGGCCTGGCTGGAGGGCAGCTTCTCCCTGGAATTGGAATTTGAGCACCAGCCATGGATTTGACAGTGGGAACAATGGAGCATTTTCAGTTTTTTGTTTTCATCATTCAGCCACCTATATTTCTAACATATGCACACACACAAGATCGTAAAATGGTACAGCATTGCTACATGAGCTGATAGCTTTGCACTTTTTGTCCTTAATATACATTAATATACATCTGCTCTCAACTTGCCTTTTAGCAAAACATTAAATGGCTTTAAAACTGCTTGTGATAGGTAGTAAGGATATTGTTCGCTATGAGGGCTTGCACATGGATAGTCCAGTAGGTGCTCCAAATACCAGGTGTACAAACATCAGTTCACGGGTGCTAGTTGCATTTATTAAGATTTTGGGAGCATCGAACTAATCATCAGAACAAAGCAGTCACCTTTTCTTGGGCTGGTGTGTTCAGGTGAATGGCCTTGTTGTTCTGAAGCAACAGAACAAAATTCAAGTTCAGTGGCATCTTTAAGACCAACATAGCTTTACTCAAGGTATAGGCTTTCGTATGAATGCACACTTCTTCAGATATATTGAAATGGAGGTTACCAGTCTATACAATATAGGTAGAGGGTGAGCAGCAATTAGCATACATTATAATGAAAATGGAATAACAAACATTTCAGGGATGGTCAACCCGTGGTCCTCCAGATGTTCATGGACTACAATTCCCATGAGCCCCTGCCAGCATTTGCTGGGAATTGTAGTCCATGAACATCTGGAAGACCACAGGTTGACTACTCCTGGTTTATATGGTCACCATTTGTTTGGACAATTCCAGGGGGAAACATATATCAGAATTGGAGACTGATTGTAAATGTACCTGTCTTAAAATATTGAATATTCTTCCATGATAATCACCTGCTCTACATATTGCACATCAGGGAGAAGGATTCAGCCTAGCCATCTCCCCAACAGGTTACTTTTCTAAAATCAAGGAAGTGTTTTGTTTCTATTGGAAAGTTTCTATTGGAAACCCACAAACCCTGATATCTCACCGCAATCTGACACAGTACAGTCCAAGAAAAATGTTGCCACTTGATGCTGCTGATTATATAAACTGGTTTTTAGCAAGTATCTCCTAAGTTGTTCTGAAACTCTAGAAAAATAAATTGGCAGCAGCAATTATGCAACCAGAGATAATAACCAGGTGTGTATCCTGGACAAGCAGCAGAGGACCAAAGAGTATATGTATCTTGAAACAGGTGCTGTCTGTCTAAAGCACTGTAAGCACTGTGGCACTTGATAAGGGCTAAGGGCTGGTATTGTTGGCTTTTTTGTTGTTGTTACAAACCATCTCTGAACCAGCGGATGTCCCGTTGATGCTCCTGCAAGTCAGCAGTGAAAGAACAGAAGAGTGTGAAGGGTTCCTTCTCTCTGGTGAAGACAGGCTTCAAGATGCTGGCAAAGTCAGCATCTTGGCGCATGAGTGTCCCTGAAAAGCAAGATGAAGTTGGGTAAGAACACAGATATAATGGATTATCAATTTTTTCCCCAGTAAGGAACACTTGAATGTAAGTAGTCCCATAGTTGGGCATACATATATTAGTGAGCATTCATGTAATTAAGAATCTGAGTTATCCATGTTACGGTTAAAATACATAAAATATTACTTTGGTGGAGTGGAGTTGCAGAATACCCATCCAAACAGTGGTATACTATTGCCTTCTCCTGCGCCATGACCCTGGTATTTCTTGGAGGTCATCCTTCCTGACCCTGGGGGAGCCAGCCAGGAAAGCAAGCAAGCAAGCAATCAAGCAAGCCATCAGGCAAGCAGGCAAGCAAGCACTCAATCACCATTTATATTGTGGAAATAAAAATAAATAAACAACCCCCCATGCATATTCAACCACGAGTATATACTTACTTTTATATATCTCTGAGTCAAATCCTGACTTCTTCCCATAATATTCTATGAGACAGAATAAAGTGGTGGGTCAGATATATACAGAGCTGTAGTTCAGTTCTTGGTGCCTTTATGATAATCTCAGGAGCCATATAACACACCATAGCCAGCCAGTTAAGCCAAGTTGATGAAATTGAGGCAAAATGAGCATAACTCACTATGCAAAAATACATGAGCTAATGTTTAAAAGCTTAAGAAAGAGAGAGAGAAATGTTTTTTGTACCTCACATTTTACTACCTGAAGGAGCCTCAAAGCAACTTACAATTGCCCTCCCTTTCTCTCTCTACAACAGACATGTGAGTTAGGTGGAGCTGAGCGAGCTCTGAAAGAACTGTGACTGGCCCACTGACTGCATGTGGAGGAGGAGTGGGAAATCAAATCTTTTCCTCTAGATTAGTGTCTGACATTCTTAACCACCACAGCAAGCTAACATTAATATTAATATATAACAGAATCTGAGGATGCATTCCATTTTTATCATGGAAAAATCATGGGGATGAGTAACAAATATGCTCATCCCTTTGGTGTTTTCCACACATGGACCAACTTGTGTGGCTTCCCCTGGCTGCAGTTGCAGATTCAGTACAGACCAGTGAAGGTTCCACATGACATGTTTTACCATATTTTCCCTGCCCTAGTCCATTACAGCAACCTTGCCCCCCATACCACCAGGGGCTTTTGGGGTGTTTATTTTTAAAAATCAGGAATTGACATGTTAATGTTAACAATCAGGTTCTTTGAATTCTCAGCTTTCACTAAAGTGTCTCTAGCCCTTTTCCTTATGGAGATATAAGGGGAAAGGCATGTGGGAATTGAGGGCCTAAATTGTGGCTGTTGCACAGAAACAACGTAGGGACCCCAGACCCAATCTGCATACTACGTAATGTAGACATTGGACCTACTAGAAAGTTAATGATGGTTAGCAAAAGACAAAACAAAGGTTCTCTGATGACGCTATTGTCCTTCCACTCTGCACAAAATGGAGTCTGTCTCAGTCCACAATCAGACAAGGAAATGGCTCAGGAGAGAGTAGCTGAGCAAGCAGAAAGGACATCCTTTGGCATGACTTTATATATTTCATAAACTGTGGCCAGATTTTAACTTTCTTTCAACAACAAAATTCAGTAGGAAACCGCAAGGGTTTAAGGGGATTAACAGAGGAATTATGTATTTATGTATTTATGTATTTATGTATTTATGTATTTATGTATTTATTTATTTATTTATTTATTTGATTTCTATACCGCCCTTCCATATGGCTCAGGGCGGTTTACATACAACATGGGGGATACATGGAACTTGATACATAGGAACATGATGGCAGCAGAACCAATATGGAAATGGAAAACAAATTTATAATCACCTTATTGTTGGCTCGGATTACAGACTTTATTTGTTACCGTGAGACGCCCAATCAGGTTAATATGATTTAGCCCTTAGGGACACCCTTTGCCTCTTGTTATGGGGAATTTCTTTATGTTTCCCACATGAACATTCATCAGTAAGGAAGTTATAATGAAACACAACATTGTAGGAAGAAAAAAGGAAGGTGAATCCCCCAGACTTACTCCGGACGAGTACCGTAGCAAAGGAGTAGGCTTCACCATACGGATTTTTCACAACCACGCTGTATTCAGCGGAATCATCCAAGGAGCACCTGGGAAAAAACAACAGTTGCAAACTCTTGACATGAAGCTGGCTGCAAGAGACCCCCTTTTGCCTCTGTAGACTGAATCAAGCCTTTCCTTGTGGTTAAAAATTAGACAGGATACTTCAGTCTTTCTTGCCTTCTTGGCTGTGTACATCTCTCTGGCTAGTTCTGTCTCACACTGGGGGAGGAGAGGGGGAGGACCAATCACAAAACCTTGAACAGCTCCACAAAATGTTGGGAGGTTCCAAGCCAAGCGTCTTCTTAGTGATGGAGTCAGCTCTTTGCCAAAAGGGTGCTCCTTGCAGAGCTCTTTCTTGGTCTTCTGAAGTAACATCCTTCTCCAGTGGCGAGTAAAAGCCAGAATTGGCTCTCTGCTAAGGGGAAGAGGCAAGGGGGCAGCAAAAGCAACACTGGTGGAGACCCCCTTGGGGATCATGTGCTACAAATTGCCAACCAGGTTCATTGTCCCATCATTCCCAAACCAGGAGTTTGCTCAGAGGTGGTTTTATATGCAGAAGGTTCAATCCCCAGCAGGTGAAAATGGATCAAGAAAGACCTCTACCTTGGACCCTGGAACCTGCTGCCAGGTAGACAAACTGACCTTGGTAGACTCAATCATGGGAAGCATTGTGTACTTTCGTGTGCGTGTCCATAAAGTCCTTTCGGAAATGTTGCACACATCAACAAAGAGATGCTAGCTGAGGCCCTTTCTCGGTGTCCCAGATGCAGAAAGAGTGAAGCTCCCCATTTTCTTTTGAAAAAGAGGTTATAATGTTCATCTCCCCCAGCTGTTTATCAAGGCCATTACCTGCTGATGTCCAGCGTGAGCATTCCAAACTCACTCTTCATCCTGTATTTCCCTGCAGGAGCTAGACGGGGGTCAATACGAATCCCATTTTTATACCTTGAAAGGGGCACATTGAAAGACAGACATGAAGAGGGCACATTCCTGAACTATTCTACTATTGAACAGCCCAAATACCTTTATAAGTAAATACCTTGATAAGTAAACATTTAAAACATTAACAGTTAATTTATGTATTTTAAACCAAAGATGTATTTATTTATATATTTGTAAACACATTCCTCTCCTTGCTCCTTAAATGGAGAACTCTGCACACTCCTGAGTTCTAGAGAACACCTAGAATACATCTGTTTAAAATTTCTCATGAATTTTGTAAAGAATTAGAATCATAGAATAATAGAGTTGGAAGGGACCTCCTGGGTCATCTAGTCCAACCCCCTGCACTATGCAGGGCACTCACAACCTTATCGCTCATCCACTGTAACCTGCCACCCCCTTGAGCCTTCAGAGTCAGCCTCTCTGATGGCTATCCAGCCTCTGTTTAAAAATTGCCCTAGAACATACATGCATCTATAGACTGGAATGGTATATTTGCTCCTCCTCCAAAGCTAATTAATCACACATTTCCACTGGATTTGGGTCATACATTTTAGAAAAATCTCCCACTTCCTCTATGATTAATTGTTCCAGCAGAGAGAAATGGTTGCCTTCAGTTTCAAATATTAACTACAGCCATAGCTGTTGCATGGTTAAATGCCCAAACTAAAAGGAGCAAACCTGCTCTGGGGCAGGATGCCAGCCAGAAGCCTGCTCTTT
This sequence comes from Paroedura picta, assembly GCF_049243985.1. NCBI lineage: Eukaryota > Metazoa > Chordata > Lepidosauria > Squamata > Gekkonidae > Paroedura > Paroedura picta. The sequence goes on from NC_135373.1 coordinate 44,637,933, forward strand.
TTCTATGCTCACGGAACAGTGATCAGCGGGGGTATTCAAACATGCCATCTCCCCACTTGGAGCCTGAGATGCTGCCATCCTGGAAATTCTTTTATTCTGTTCAAATGGCCTCCTGAGGCCAGCTATGCCAAGGTGACGGCACTGGCAAAGCTATCCTTGCTGCCCACTTACCAGGTCACTTCTGGTTGAGGAGAGGCCAGGACCGTACATTCCAGTTTGACACTCATGTGTTCCCAGACAGCATGAGCTCGGAGAGGGATCCAGAACATGGGCGCACGGCAGGACAGCAGCTCCATGACCTCTTTCTCACGCTGCGCCTTCGCTTCCGCCTAGGACAAGGACCACGAACAGTGTCAAAACTTTTTATCTTTCAGTTCTATAAATACATCTCCCACAACAGAACAGACAGGTCTCACGTCCTTCTGTTTCGTGCTGCAGAATAAGCTGCCTACATTTTTGGGCATCTGGAGTTCAGTGTGACCTTTGAAGGGAACTGATGGAGCAGCTTGCCTCAGGTACTTAAAGTAACTGATGGGCCCCTGTTGCTTGAATGATGGCTTGTTTCTGATTTTTCCCTACACATAGAATATAGGATTTAGAAGAAGAGTTGGTTTTTATGTACCGGTTTTCATACTAGGAGGAGTCTCAAAGTGGCTTACAATCGCCTTCCCTTCCTCTCCCCACAATAGAGACCCTGGGAGGTAGGTGGGACTGAAAGAAACTGCTCTGTGAGAACAGCACTATCATGACTGCGACTAGCCCAAGGTCACCCAGCTCGCTGCATGCAGAAGAGGAGTGAGGAATCAAACCCAGCTTTGCCAGATTAGGGGATGCTGCTCTTATCCACTACATCAAAATGGCCCCTTTATTACAAGGATTAGAAAGAGAGGCTTAACTTTTTAACGGGATTGTTTTGCTTGCTGTGTAACAGTGTTCATTTATGGTATTGTACTTGCTGCCAACTTTCTGCAACAGAAACTGGCGCATATTTGCTGTTTGTTTGGATACACAGGGGAGGGACTATGGTTCGGTGGAGAACATCTACTTCATTAAAAGAACGAGGTCAAAGGTCATGGGAAAGACCTTTGCCTGAAACCTCAGAGACTGTCTTCTAGGCCAGGGGTAGTCAACCTGTGGTCCTCCAGATGCATATGGACTACAATTCCCATGAGCCTCTGCCAGCATTTGCTGGCAGGGGCTCATGGGAATTGTAGTCCATGAACATCTGGAGGACACCAGGTTGACTACCTCTGTTCTAGACAGAGCATTCAATATTGACCTTGATAGGCCAAAGGCCTGACGCAGGTAAATACCAGGTTGGCAAATGAAATAACATTTCTGTATTTTCTGACATCAGCTTAGACCCCAAGATGAAGATACATCCTTTCAGGAAATGCGGCTTTCTTGCCCAGGAATTGTGGGGCAGGGGCAGTTAGAGGTCTGGAGTGAGAGGGGGAATCACTGGCAGTCTTTAAGCTGCAGCTGGTCAGATACTTAACATGGATGCATTAGGCTGATCCAGCACTTAGCAGGGGGTTGGCCATACATGCCATCTTCTGCTGGATCCAGCCCAGAATTTAGCCTCTCCCAGTGTTTATCCAGCTCATTCATGATCCCTTGATACATTTAAGGGCCAAACCTCATAAGATGCTACAGATCCTTGACAGGATTCCCAACCATGTATTTCTTGATAGAATCATAGAATAGAATCATAGACATATAGCGTTGGAAGGGACCTCCTGGGTCATCCAGTCCAACCCCCTGCACTATGCAGGACACTCACAACCCTATCGCTCGTCCACTGTAACCTGCCACCCCTTTGGAAAATGCAAGACCACAGTGCAGGAGAAAGAAGGGGTTTAACACTGCCCTGTTTCCATGACTGGAAATGGCTCCCTCCCGGTCTTTTTAAGGCTCTGGTAAGAAAAAATACCATTACCTGTTCTTTTTTCCCTTCCGAGACCTGAAACAGCCCAGAGGGACCCCTTCCTAACAACTACACTGGCTCCTGCCTGTGCGGACTTAGACAAGTGTCACTGATTAGTAGACAAGAAAAGCAGATTAAGGTTTTGCCGGAATTCCCATAACTTTTCGCTGGTAATCCAAGGGGTGGTTCAGGTATTTGTCAGTCACTGTAAGTACCGAGGTCTCGGCACCCTGGGGGGTTGCAACTACATAGAGGAACACGCGCCTTTCCTGGGCTGCTGCACAGACATGAATCACGGCCGGGAAGCCGTTGCTCTACCCAGGAGTTCATTAAGTCAGAATTACTTCCTCCATGCATTGTGGCCCCGGAGCAATTTATGGACATATCTATACTTGCTTAAAAGCAACCAGAAAATGCAGCCAGAGGTGCTGCTGGAATCCCATAATGGTTTGCTAAGACTCTGTAACTGGCCACCTTCAGCCTCTTCGCCCACAAAACGTTACCTAGTTTTCATTGAATGGGAAAGGCACCATTGAACAGTTGTATTTGACAAAAGGAGCAGTGTCTCTTGAAAGCGTAGACCCTAAACATTGGTTTGGTCTCTAAGGTGCTACTGGACTTTAATCTAGTGCTTCCACTTCACTGGTAAAGTTGCTTCCTGTTGAGTCAGACTACTGGTCTAAAAAGGTCAACATTGCCTACTCTGACCCGCAGCAACACTTGAAGGACTTCCTCCCTGATCCTTCCACCTGGAGGTGCTGAGAATTGAACCTGGGACATTCTGCATGCAAAGCCAGTGCTCTGCTGCTAGGTCATGGCTCCTATTGTTGAATCTGTGATCCAAACAAGTCATTTTTGACACTCCTCTCACCTTCCTCCGAAGGGCCTTCTTGTCAGCCCTCACCCGCAAGAACCGGCAGTGGCGAATGACATCTTTCTCCAGTTTTTCCATCTCGTTCCCAAACCGGACCCTCTTCTGGCCTCTCTTCTCCATCTCCAAAACGGCAACCTCCTGCCTTAGCTTGGATTCCCTGCAAGATGGTAACACAACTCTTTGCTTAATGTCACAACGCACCTGGCCCAAAGATTTTTGAAGCCCTAGGCACATTATTACTTCGGTTCCCCCTCCCATTCCCATTCGACGTAGAATAATCAGCTGGCTCATTCAAAGGGCTGCCACCTGAAGCATGCTTACCTGGGGGGAATCCCATTGAAAATGAAGAGTAGGCATGCATAGGAGGAGTGCTGTTTCAGTGCACTCTGTGCCCTGCACTCTGCACCCCTGGGGTTTCCTATTGTCCTCTAACTCTTTGCTGTCCCTCTCCCCATTCTAGGACCCTAGGCAATCCCCAAGGCTTGCCTCTTAGGAGACATGCTGTCGCTAAACATCAGTACATGAGGCACAGACAGGGACTGAATAGTCTGGGCCGACTCTCTGGATCTCTGTTGATTCCTCTGCCCTTTGAGCTGCACCTTTAAGCACCTCCAGGAAGGTTTGCCAGGTCCCCTTTGGCCACCAGCAGGGGATGGGGGGGGGGCCTAAGGTTGCCAGATCCTGCTTGGGAAACTCATGGAGATTTGAAGGGTGGAGGTTGGGGAGGACAGGGGAATCAGTGGGATGCAACATCTCAGAGTCCACCCTCCAAAGCATCCATTTTCCCCAGGGGAACTGAGCTCTGTAGTCTGGAGATGAGCTGTAATTCCAGAGCATCCCCAGGTCCCACCTGGAGGCTGGCATCCCTACCTCCAGCATATTCCAATGCATGCAGTTCACAGGTTGGGGGCATTGGCAGGGAGTGGCCCTGACTGCCATTTGAAGCAAGAGGCTGAAATTCTCCCTTGAAAGGAGGTTTTGGAAGGCTCCCTATGGCTATAATTTCTCCGACAAACAAGATGCTTGCAAATATGAGTCCCAATTTGCAGTGCACCATGGGAGGGGGGTCAGCTTACACATTAATTCCTTTGTTTGTTTTCTATAAAGCCCCTCACTTGGCATCTGGATCTACTCATGAGTAAGACCTGGCTCGGACATTTACTTGCAACCAAAGGTGTTTGTAGCCTGATGTGCCAGTTTTCTAACTGAAAAATGAGTTGGGTGCTCAGCATGAATAAATTTACTTGTGAGTCTCAGCCTGTAGTAGCAAGTCCACAGGGCGTCAGTGTTGCTGAATATTGTTGGAATATGCAAGCTCTTCAGTGTGCATAATGGAGCAGAATATAAAGGGTGTCCTGTAGGGGGCATTGGAGGAGATGTGCAATTAGTACAGATAGGACAGAAATGTCCTGATGATTTTCAAAATTATCTCCTCCAGTGTCCTAACTGGCTCAACAGAAGACTTCCTGCTTTTTGAGTATACTTCCTCCCTGGTTGCCTTCAGAACAGCAGTGGATCAGAAACATGACTAGAGAGTTGGGTCTCTACACCCCTCTTTCTGTACGTAGTTGTTTTTCTTCATGAATGAATCTATTTTATTCTTTAAGCAGCTCTCTCTGCATATTCAAACTCTGCCAACAAAGAAAGCCATCACATATGGATATAATATTAAGGCCATTTCCGCACAAGGAAAATGTTGCTGGACAGCCTTCGCATGTTGGCGGCATATAGAGCCCTCCCCAAATGATGTCGCCAACATCCCACGGCTGTTCAGTAGCCGGGTCGTGATTTGGCCATTTTTAATTCTCAATTTTGGGAATTCAAGAAACTGGATTTACCACCCTAAATCGCACGGACCACCAGTGAGCAACCAGAGATAAGACACTATGGTGGGGGGAATGCGCGATAGTCTCAGCAGCTTTGTCCCACCCTCACACACACACCCCTCCATTTCCTGCTTTGAGTAATTTTTTTTTAAGTTGCAGTCTGTGCTGGAGCAGGATCGTAAACCTACATTATCCAAGATGAAATAAAATCTTCTTTAAAGTGTCCACCATCTTCTTGGGATCAGGCAGGCAAAACACAGCCCCGTTTCTGTTTTATGGAGGTGGGAAATGAGCTGGAAAACCGGGGGTGGGGGGAGGGTGATCTAGCAGCTTTCTCCCAATCATTCAGCTTTGTTTTTAAGCCTACCATTAGCGAAAAATGTCTTTTTGGGCTTCAGTTACCTGTCCAGCCTTCTCACAACTGGGACAGGCAAAAATAGCCCTGTTTGCATTTTCTGGAGGTGGGAAATGAGCTGGGAAGGGAGGGGGGGGTGATCTGCTGCAATTCCACACTCAGTTCAAGTCTCGGAAGGAGCATCTCTCTTTTTGATTTGCATCTTTCAGTTTTCTGTAGAAACAATTCCATTGGAGATGGTACACATGCACACAAAGCTATGTGTTTAATTTTCTGGGATGAATCTATGATTCTTTTCAAGTTATGCTTCTAAAGCTGCCTCTAGAAAATTTACATGGCTGACTAATTCTGGCAAAAAGTATGCAAATTTGTGGTCATGAATCACTTTGCTCACATGTTCGTGCACACTCGGAGCTGGCAGGCTGTGTCCAAATCGGCAAAAGATGGTTGGGTAATTAAGTCAAATTGTTTAATGTAAGTTGCAACCCGGTGCCTGCTTGGCCGGGAATAAGCCCTGTTAATTAAACTCTGTGAGCTCTGATTCCGAGCAAACGCCCTTGGGATTGCCAAGTTATTATGCTTTGGATTTTTGGAAAATTTGTAAGCGATTGGACGTACCATGATACTTCTGACACCAGTGCAAGAGCAGACGCAATGGACAGATCGGAAAGACTGAAGCCCTCTTCTTCCTCGCTGCATTGGCATCCGTGAAGTTGATAAGCAGAAGAAAAAGCACGAGAAATTAGCAAATGCAATAAAAAATGTTGCAACAGTGGGAGATGCAGTATGATATAGCCATTAGTGCTTTGGTCTAAGATCTGGGAGAGCCAAATTCAAACCCTCCACGTGCCATATTAGTTTGCAGGGTGACCTGGGACTAGTCACACAGTCTCAGCCTAACCTACTTCACAGGGTTGTTGTGAGGATTAATTGGAGGCAAGGGGGGTGATTTAGGCTCCCACTAGCAGAGAGTATAAACAAAGTCAAATAAAAGTGTTTATAAATACACAAGTGCCCTAATTATTTTCTCTGATTGTCAAAGTCTCAGTCCTTCCAAATCTGTTCCAAGAGTTTTGTCCCTTTGTCAAACCATTCCCCTGGTTTCTGCATACGTTAGCCACTGCCCAGACTGGGTGTAAAAACCTAAGTCAGCAGCAACTAGGAATGAATAATAACAGAAGGAAAGTCTCCTTCCTTATACCTGGTGTGAATTTGTCAGAATTCAGACAGATGTGTATGAAGGATATACATATCCTTGACTACACATGGTCATGTCTGTGAAACAATTTCTGAAAAATCTTAAAGGCCATTAATTATGCAACATTCCAACCCTTTCGAAATGGTCTTCATTAGAAATTCGCTAAAGCATATTGGAATCGGAAAGGAAGGCCTGCTATTTTTCTTTTACATTGAGAATTTTCTACTCTCCTCCCTCCCCTATGGAATCTACTCTCTTGGTCTTGGATGTAGATATGAAGATGCCCCACTCTTAGCAACCTGTCCCAACTCCTTACTGAAATCTGTCTCCTTACTGCATACACTTCTTTGCAAAACACACTTGTGGAGAGGTTTGTGCAGAACACCATGTTTGTTCAGCTGTGGGACTAATTGGGGCATTTCAGGAGGATGTATTACCCCCACCATCATTCTTCATGCTGAAACGGAGCCATATCACCCTTTAAGGAGGCACCTGATGAAAGAAATCCATTTATCTCAGCTGTCTCCAGGTGCTTTATGCCATTAAAGGTAATCTATATCTCTCAATATCTTTCTCCAAGTGCTGCAACTAATTGGCTGAAATAAGGACTGGCCCTGTGAAACAACAAACCAGCACCAATTAAATGATGAAGACCAAGGCCAGGAGAGAATAGGCCTCAGACCTTCCAGAAATTGCAAGTTACAAGCTGATTTTTTTTAAAGGAGAAATACAATATTCGGGATGTCATTAAGAAATGGATGCGCTTGAGGAGAGGAGAGGTTATAGTATACAAATTGTTAGACAGACTTTCTCACGATAAGTTTTGTTTGCTGACATTTTTTTATTAATGACAGAAGAAAACTCTCACTGTGATATTGGACTGGAGGCCACGGATCGCTAACAACGCACTTTCCTATAGAAGAAGAAACCCTCCACTAATACCAACAAAGTCCCTCTGGCAACAGGACAATATTTGTTGTGTTATTTAAAATATATTAGGACCCCACTATTCTTTTGAGTGAAGGGGTACCCATCATGGAACCCCTCAAGATCAAATTGAAGAGAAGTCCACTATGGAATCCCTCATGATAAAATGGTATTTTCCACTGATGAGCAGGCAAAATGTTTCATCCAAATAAGATTGGCTCTAGCACCCTGCCTATACTCTTGCATTCCTCGTTTCCAAGCAGGATTGTATCAGGCCAGTCCTGGAAGGCTTCACAAATGTCATGAATACCTTCAGTCTCCTTGCACTGTTTCTTGACCAACAAAAGAAGCTTCTGGAAGATCTACCAGCCACACAGACTTTGTTTAACAGCATTAAGCTAATAATTGCTACTCTCCTATACCATATTTTACTGCTAATAGGAAGGATTATGTTTGTTATTATGAGACATTACACACTGGACCCAAAATTGCACACAGCGTTCCATTTCGAGTTCATGTAGATATATAATCCTGTAACACAACCTAAATCCAGGCAGTATTGAATGAGAGTTTGTGTATATGCAACAAAATATGACCCAAAGCTGATGAATGTCCATAACAGATTATGATCACTGAAAAATTTCATAGACTTTATGTAACTTTTAAAAACTTAGCGTGAATGAGCCAAATTTGTCAAGCAATAGGTTTAATAATATTAACTATGATTTAAACAGAGGCCATTCTACCTAAAGGATCTATCCTTGCTTAATGTAATGGGTTGTACAACAAAAATCGAGTCCAATAGCACCTTTAAGACAAAGATTTATTCACATGCCTTGAATAAATCTTTGTTGGTCTTAAAGGTGCTATTGGACTCACTTTTTGTTGTACTACTTCAGACCAACACGGCTACCCCCTTGAATCTATTGTAATGGATAGTGTTAATCTTCAATTACAAAGTTTTTGTGAATGGTCACTTCCCTTCTCAATACTTTCATGAGTGCTGTATAGAATTATTGCAGCTTATAGCTCTTCCATTTCATGGCCTTCGAACTCCCATTTTCCTTTGTGTGTGTATTCCCACAAACTGAGTTTTCACTTCATACATCTATCAAAGCAAGCTGTGGTCCATATATACCTTTGCTACATTAAAATGATTCATTTTTAAGGTGCCTCAAGACTGTTTTTATTCTGCCTCCTGCATACCTGGTCCTGAACTTGGTCTTCCGTGTGGTAGATGTCATTTGCAAATCTCGATGCCTCTCTTCCTTTTGCTCCTCCTCCCTATGGTGGAACAAGGTTCGGGTTTCCATTCTGGGAGTTTCAAAGGAATTTTTCCTGCAGGGAATAAAAGCATGGCGCTGATCAATAAATCCAGCCATGACAGGCAGCACAAAAGGACATTCAGATAGACTATCCAATAATCTCTTTCCTCTTCTCAGATCCCTCTCCATATTGTTGCACTGCTCAACTGAGGGGCTGCTTAGGCTCATGAGGGAGCTGGTGTGGTGCAATGGTTAACGAGTGATGGATTATAATCTGGAGATCTGGGTTTGATTCCCTACTCTTCCACATGTAGCCAGCTGGGTGACCTTGGGCCAGTCGTAGTCCTCTTAGAATTTTTCTTGCAGAGCAGTTCTCTTAGAGCTTTCTTGGTCCCACCTACTTCCCTAGGTGGGGTTTCTGTTGTGGTTTCTGTTGTGGGGATGTTTGTAAGCCGCTTTAGGATTTCTTTGGGTAATGAAAAGCAGAGTATAAAAACTGAGCTCCTTCTATCCTTCTTTTTGTTGCAGGGCACTCCTGACCTTGCACAATGTTAATTGGGTAGTCATGTTAAGCCACCCCCCACATCACCTTGAATGGATTTCAAAGTGTAAAAAACAGAGGAACTTTAAAAAAGCACCTTTGGATCTGATAAGTCCTCAAGCATTTTGGGAGGCACCCAGCAGGATGGTGGGGGTCTGCAATTATTGTATGGTGGAATGGCATCACACAGGCAGTGACGTCATTTCTGTGGAGTGCCTGAAAGTGATGGCTGATGTAGAGGAGTGGGGAATCAAACCCAGCTCTCCAGATTAAAGTCTGCTGCTCTTAATCACTACCCCACATTGGCTCTTTGTCTGATTTCATGCCTGAAGGTGGTTTTCCAACAAGCACCTTGCCCTGAGGCCAAAAGGGTGAGCAGATCAAAAACTATAGCAGACCTCATAAACCGTGAGTGGCCCACGAAGACTGGGCCGCTTTGCTCCTTTTAAATCCAGTAATAAGAAATCAACAAAAATATTGCTTCTTTGATCAAAGTCGGCATTTCCCAGCTTGAGTGCATGCAGCTGAAATATCTCAACAAGCAGACTGAAGCTGGTCCCTGTCAGAGGCACTGAGAGGGGAGGCGAGCCAATACAAGGCAGCTACCGTTGGCCGACATCCATTTTGAGTCATCAGCTGCCAAAGACTACTACATAGTTCAGGCTCCCTTTGGGGAAAGTGACAGGCGCCTTTTAGACACTGCCTGCTTAGGGATTAAACACAAGCAATATAGTAGAAGAAGAAGAAGAAGAAGAAGAAGAAGAAGAAGAAGAAGAAGAAGAAGAAGAAGAAGAAGAAGAAGAAGAAGAAGAAGAAGAAGAATTGTTTCTTATATACCGCTTTTCTCTACCCAAAGGAGGCTCAAAGTGGCTTATAGTTGCCTTCCCTGTCCTCTCCCCAAAACAAACACCCTGTGATGTGGGTGAGGCTGAGAGAGCCCTCATATCCTGCTTGATCAGAACAGCTTCATCAGTGCCGTGGCAAGCCCAAGGTCACCCAGCTGACTGCATGTGGGGGAGTGCAGAATCGCACCCGGCATGCCAGATTAGAAGTCCACATTCCTATTCACTACACTAAACAGGCTTTCTGTAGGGTTATCAACTTCCAGCTGAGGCCTGGAGATATCCCAGAATTCCAACTGATCTCCAGACTACATCATCTGATCTCTATAGTCTGGGGAACCAGTGTGCTGAAGTGGTTAAGAGCAGCAAACTCTCATCTAGAAGATTAGGTTTGATTCCCCACTCCTCCACATGAAACTAACTGTCAACTTTGGGCCACTCACATTTCTCTCAGAGATGTTCTCACAGAGCAGTTCTCGAAGAACTTTCTCAGCCCTACCGACCTCACAGGGTGTTGGTTGTAGGGAGAGGAAGCGTAGGTGATTGATTTGAGATCCATGAGGCCTGTTAGGTGACCCTGGGCCAGTCACAGATCTCTCAGAGCTCTCTCAGCCTCACTTACCTCATAGGGTATCTGTTGTGGGGAGAGAAAGGGAAGGTGGTTATAAGCTACTTTGAGGGGGGGGAAACCTAGCTCTTCTTCTTCTACATAGATCACTTCCTCTGGAGAAAAATGGCAGCTTTTGGAGGGTGGCACCTATGGCACTGTCCCCTGAGCATGTCCTTCCCATCCCTACACTCAACCCCTCTCCCCCACAACTCTCTAGGAATTTCTCAGCCCGGAGTCAGCATTCAGCAACCCTGCCTGTACCCCACCACTGCACTCAGCAAAGACACTGAAATCTTCAGCCTCAGGAGCCTTCCTGTCACTGTAGGAGCTGCTCCCTTTGGCTGGCAGAGAGGAGGACTGAGGCGATCTGCCCCCTCCCCCCATCTACTTCACAATAGCAGCCCTAATTCCTCCTTGCAGATCCTTATTATTATTTATTCCTTGGGGAAAAAGCAGGTGTGAGGGGACAGTTTGGCTTGGGGGCACAGTACACAGGGAAGAGGTTTTGAGACTCCCTGTGCCCCTTTATTATTTTAGGACGCTTTTATCCAGCTCTTTCTCCAGGGAGCCCAGGGTGTCCATAAGTCTCCTTTTCTCCATGTAACCCTCATGGCAACCCTGTGTAGGGGTGCCCACTTCCCGCTAAGGCCTGGAAATCTCCTGGAATTGCAAAAGGTATCCAGCTGACAGAAATTAGTTTCCCTAGAGAAAACAGCTGCTGTGGAGTGGAAGGTGGACTCTATACTTTGATGAGCTCGCCTCCCTATAACCTACCTCCTGAGGCTCTACCCACTAATTTCCAGGAATCCCTCACCCCAGAGTTGGCAACTCTATGTATGAGGTAGGTTAGACTGAGGAAGAGAGACAATAATTGGCCCACTGTGGCCGAGTGGGAATTTGAACTTGAGGCTCCCAGAGCCAGTTAGGAGTGCGAACTTCTAATCTGGCGAGCCGGGTTCAATTCTGCACTCCCCCTCATGCAGCCAGCTGGGTGACCTTGGGCTCGCCACGGCACTGATAAAGCTGTTCTGACCGAGCAGTGATATCAGGGCTCTCTCAGCCTCACCCACCTCACAGGGGAGAGGAAAGGGAAGGCGACTGTAAGCCGCTTTGAGACTCATTCGGGTAGAGAAAAGCGGCATATAAGAACCAACTCTTCTTCTTCTTCTTCCCTTGATACTCTAACCACTGTACAAAGCTGGCTTTCTTGAAATAATGTTGAGGAAATATCTAGATACTGATTGAAATACTTCTGTGTTTGTCTGTTATGTTTCAGTGGGGTTATTTTTCTTTTACAATGGCCTCCCCTTCAAGGCCTGCCTCAGGCACCATGCCAGAACATTTACTTTTATCCAGGCTCAGTCTTTTAAAACTGTTTTTATGGTAGACTTCTCCCTGGACTGTTTCATGGATATCAGTTTAGAATACTCAGTGCTGATTGATGCTGTTTTTATACCTCTCACTTGTTTTATATTTTTATTTATGTCGTTATCGTGTTATTTTTAACTCTGAGTTTTGTCAAACAGGTCTGAAGAGGTGGCATATAAATTTTCGAAAGCAATTAATTCTGTTATATGATCTCCCATGCAGGTCTGCTGTTCTGCTTCCCGCATTATTTTACTCATTGTTGTGATCTATCTCTCGGGAACTGTTTCTGACACTGAGAATACCGAAACTGGGAAAACATGGAGGAAAATGGAGAAAAACTGAACTTCCAAAAGAGGAAGAAGTCTGATAATGGGCCCTGTGGAAAACAGCTTCATTTCTGATTCCTCATCCTAAGATTTAACTCTTTCTGCTGGAGACCCTAAAAAAGTGAAGTTGGTTAAAAAAACAACAACAATCCTATGTCCCCAAATTCAGATGACTCTCTCAGAAACAATTTAGTCTCAAGTGCTTGTTAGACAACTCATCTTTAATAGTCCATGAAATCCTGTTGACTCAATGACCAACAAGATTTTAAAGACCGAAGCTTCTGGCAAATCTGATGAACCGAGCTATGACTCTCAAAATCTTATCCCTGGTCCCAAATTTTATTGGTCTCTAAGTTGCCACTGGCCTCAAATTCAGCTGCTGAGCAACATGGCTACACTCCTCAAACAAAACGAACTAAAGGTTATTTTTGGTTCAGGTTCTCGTTTTATTACATGCCTCTGAACTCAAAGAACAGAACATCCAGAAGATGCATTTTCTATTTTAATTAGACATCTGAGGCTAATCCTTTTAATAAGTGGTTGACTTCGAAATGCAAGTCACACATTTTAAAATAGCCCACAGGCGAAACAGTTGCAAGGGCATAAAATACTCATCACAACACACATGTGCCTATCATTCTCATATCGGTAGAGTGCAAGGGAAGGGCAAGCCTTTGTTCCTGTGGCATAAGCAAATCTTAGGAGCCTTGAAAAAGGAATCCAAGGGTTTCCCCCCACTTAAATTGAGAAGTAAACATAATTTTTGAAGAGAAGAACTCAAAGAAATAAATGAATTTTCAAGGAGGCTGCCTACACCTATTGTTCAGTCAATTGAAGACAGCTCTAGAGGTTTGTGGTAGGCTGTGTTGATCTACCTGTCATGGCTGGGGCAGCTTATGCACAGCTGAGCCTATGCTTGAGACACAAACTGAGGGTCCATCCTCACTGCAAAGAGCCTAGCTAAAGTCAGCCACTTTATAAAAAGTGACGGAGCTCTATTGGCTCCCTGGTGTCACCTGATCTATTGTGGGCTGTCACTAGGATCTTCAGTAGCTGTGATACTGACAGGGGTAGGCTAGCCATTTGATGTATATGGAAATTTCCAGGTGGCCCACACTATCCTAGAGGTCCAGGTAGGGTTGCCAACCCTGGGCAGGGAAATCCTAGGAGATGTGTAGGTAGACTCTGGAAAGGGGAGGGAGCTCAGCAAGGATGTCGTTCCATAGAGTCCACCCTACAATTCTGCCATTTTTTCCAAGGGAACTGATCTCTAGTCTGGAGACCAGTCATAATTCCAGGATAATGCTCTGACTAGGGATGCCAATGGCCCACTTATAGAGGGAGGCTTCCTAGTCTTTGTCCCCCCCCCCCCCCATGTTCCTTGGAGTAGAAGGGGATAGGTGTGGAGGCAGAAAAAGACATGATGCATGATGTCACATCCACTAGAAAACTCAGATGTGATGTTGGTGCATTAAACAATACTCTGGGTGTTCACCAAAACTCCATGATAAGTACTAAGGGGTTTTGGGAAATGGCCAGACTGTCACCCCTATGTGCTGACCTCACATCTGGGTTTTCAAGCAGAAGTGATGTCATACATTGCTGGATGTCATTTCCATCAATTGCCCCACCCAAGGAGCATCCAGGACATTTCGGCTGGCATCGTTAGTTCTGATACAAAACCAGGAGTAACCTGAATCAATTCTGCACAGCGGCATCAAACTCTCACCGTCTCCTGCTTGCGAATGCGCGGTTGTAAGCCGCACATTTGCAAGCTTCCTGATGGGAGACCACTCCCATGCTTTCCTGCCGCCTTGTCATGACTTTTTGCCTCCCGATGAAGTGGCAATGGAAAACAATGCAAACTTCTCCCCCTACTCCTTGGCTTGACAATCACCGCAAGCCACCAACCCCATCACAGCGGTTGTTTCAGGCACTCAAATTTCCCCACCGAGTCCCCAAATTAATTTTTTTTAAAGAAAAGTGCACTTCCACATTGCTATGGAGAAACACCACAATACCTGTACATTAAAAAAAATCTAACACTTCTATGTTGCCACAGGATCATGCCATCACATGCCTTATCGTGGCGCAAATCTGCTGAAAACCCACGCCAACCCCTGCACAGTCTTGGGTTACTGCCGACGTCATGTGGAAGCAGCACTAAAACCCGAGAGTAGCGAGAGCCTGACCTACAGTAAGTCACTAAAACTTTAAACTAAATGGCAATAATTAAAAAATAACACACATACCATACCACCACCAACTTGCTCCTAATTTTAATACAACAAATAAACAAGGCAGGATTTTTTTTCCAGTTTCAGCGCAGGGATGTATTTATTTTCCATAATAAATGAACATTAAATTTAAAACTGAGCAGACATGCTCAAAACATAAGGACAGCAAGGCAAAACCAAAGAAAATGCCCCCTTTTTCATGCAAGGTACACCGAATGAAAAACATAAGTAATCTGTAAAGTGAGAGCCAGCTTCGAAAAATAAATTGACTCACCGACCTTCTTTTGCCAGTCCTTTAAACACTAGTGTTGTAAATGTCCACCCTACATACAGCAAAGCCCCATCACATTGGTGAGCATGCCCAGTTCTAAAAACAGATAAAGGACAAAGGAGAGATGCCTTCCCTCCTGCTTGGTGGCATCAAGAATGACTGTCCCCACAAGAATGTTTCCGAGGGTAATCTGCCCACTCTGCAGCCTTAAATATAGCATTATCTCATGTCATTTCAATGACAATGAAGCTACCATCCAGGATTTATGATCCCAAAACAGCGCTCTGGCTGGGTAAACTTTTCTAGGTCAAGAGGGTGAATGCCATTGTTAAACTGGTAGCAGGGGCTGCCCCGTTTGGGAATCCTGAAATCTAATCCCTGTCATGTAGGTCCATATGAAGGCCCGATTGCTCAGATTCTAGATTGTTAATTGGTTCTGCAGTCTAAGGCTCCAAAGCTAAATGTAGTTTAGTACGGAAACAAATATGACTCTTTAAAAAAAGAACATGAAGGGCCATTTCGCACGGCTTCAAAATAGCACAATGGTTGCTAATTGGAAACGCTACTAATTTGCCATAACCCACGACATCGTAGACAATCTGCAACAATCCTGAAACCGATCGCCATTTTTTTTTCTCCGAGCGAGCGGGGATAAACGCACCAGCGAGCCTCTTTCTGTTTAGAGGCTTCCCTGGCTTCAGTCCTTCACCTTTAGTCACTAAGCACAAACCACATAAAAGCCCGTTTGCTGAAATAGTCCATTTATTTTTTACACATTAATTCAGCCGAAAATCGGGCCCATGAGAGGGGGGGGGGATTTTTTTTTATCACTCGAGGCAGCGTGCCAACGATCATACAATCAAACGACAGCTCACATTAGGCAGCTGGATGGGTCTCTCCGTTGCAACGAATCTACCTAGATTCGTTGCTATGGGTCTGTTTTTTTTTTTTTTAAACCTTTCTTAAAGGGAAAGGGGCTGTTTGGGAGCATGCTAACGGCTGCCCATTGGCTGCTTGACGGCCAGGGGCGGGACGAGCTTGGCAATAGCGCTTCCTTTCTAGCGATTTCTGCCGAGACCGGAAGCCTGTGGGAAACGCTAAAAAACGCAACTGATTCCACTACAAAGGCAGGTATGCATAACGACGAATTCCACTATTTTAAATGGCAATTTTTCAATCCGCAAACAATTTGCAACAAAGATCCCCGTGCGAAAAGGCCCGAAATGTTAGAAGTCTATTGGAGGGGTAGGTAAGTGGGATGCTACACTAATTGGTATGCTAAGGGAACAGCAGACAAATATTTGTATGGGTCTAAAGTGCTTCTTAGAGATGTTTTACAGAAATGAAGATGATGAGCAGTTTGTGAGCTACCAGGCACCATGGAGCTAGAGTTGCCAGCCTCCAGGAGGGGCCTGGAGATCTACTGGAACTACAACTGATCTCCAGACTACAGAAATCAGTTCCTCTGGAGCAAGTGATTGCTTTGGAGGGTGGATTCTATGGCATTATACCCTTCTGAGGTCATTCCCCTCCAAAGGTCATCTCCCTCCCAGATCTCCAGGAATTTCCCAGCCTGGAGGTGGCAACCAGTGACACCCAGAATTGTTCTATGGCAGGAGCCAGTCCCTCCAGATCCTACTCCAGCTCTAACTAGTATATCACACTAGCAAATGATGTGTCTGTCTGCATGTGAACTTCTGCAGTCCCCATTTCAGGCTTTAATGCTAAAGTGGGTGTGTGGGAAGAACAGGAAGGTGTTAATACAGAACTGGAGGAACCGTGTGGGGAGGGCTTTGTTCCACATTTCCCTATGTTGATTGTTTACTTCACTAATAGAATACTGGCTCCAGATTGCTACATGGTTTTGTAGAAGATGGTATGTATGTCTAAAAGGCATTATTATACATTTTAAGCATCCCCTGCAACACATATGAATATAATCATATAGAAAAAAGACAAGCAGAAGTCATGAATGCTCTGCATCTTCAATGAGCACCCACAGAAGGCATCCTCCTTTCTTGAAGGGTGGCGCCTGTCAAGGGGTCAAAGTATTGGATTTCCTTTTAGTAACCCCCACTAGAACAAATGATGCTGTGGCATTTAATTGCAGGAGGAGATGAATTGCCTGGCATGTTGCTGGTGTAGGATCACCAGGCAATTGCTCAGAAAAGCATTCTGAATCAAGAGCTTGGAACGTCAGCCTGGCAATACAGCATACAGCCTGGCAATACAATTCTCCTGCTGTTCTTTGGAAAGAGGAGATCAACAGATGGTTGGATTGGATCCACCCACCGGAAGGGGAAGTGTTTCTGTGGAGACCACTGGATCATGTCTGCATTTCAGGCAGCAAATGCACCCTTGGGAGGGTGGGGAGATAGCCACATCAGTTAATCTCTCAGAGTACTGTTACCTGAAATAGACTTGTGTCTTGAATTTATACTGGAAAAATTAGCAATTCTAGGAGACAAATAAGCAATGCCAGAGGGGCAACAAACAAGATACTCCATCA
Organism: Paroedura picta; assembly: GCF_049243985.1. NCBI lineage: Eukaryota > Metazoa > Chordata > Lepidosauria > Squamata > Gekkonidae > Paroedura > Paroedura picta. The sequence continues at coordinate 44,655,009 of NC_135373.1, forward strand.
GTGTATAGAGTATCTGGTCAGAAATCTTAGACAGAGGCTGTTCTAAAAATTAATTTTAAAAGGATTTTTATTAAAACAAAAAGGGTCCTTGATAACATATGTACAATTTAATCTAAACACCATCATACAGATGAAGGTAAAGAGATGATCGGGTATGAAAGGGAGAGAATTCAGGTAATAGGAAAATATATTTACCATATGATGAGAATGGAGGGAAGGAACAGTTCTCCAGCAAGCTGGGTTTTGTGTAAGGAAGAGCCAGACACAAGGACTGAGATGTCTTGTCTCTGGCTCTCTCTTTGTGTGTGTGTGAGTTTTATGCCTTGGGGGCTAGGGCACAGAAGCCCTAAGACAAAACCTTGGTGTGATCAATTGGGCAATGTCAAAGAAATGGATGGTTCATTAATGAGCAAACCAGATTTTGATAAAGAAACTCCAATGGGCTATTATGGAGTCTGGAAAACTCTAGGCAAGTCTTGGGAGTGGACTACATCTGCATTTTGGCTGAAAGGGGTGGCAGCCGCTCTGTTAATAGGATTGTGATGTGCCAGTAATTAGAGGACAAGAGCAAGCTGCCAGAAGGATTACTTCACCAAGGAGAGACATTAAGGTAAAGCATTATAGGGTCATTGATAAGATCAGCCACTGGTCCAGGTCTTGTCCTATTTCTTTGTTCCTGTTGTGCTAGGGTGGAGGAGAAATACGCAGCCCAACTCTTTTGTGCAGATTAATTACATTACTCCTGTGGTAGTCAGGAAACCTCTTGCCTAAGACTGGCTTCACATAGAACCTGCTTTTGGCTTATTTCTGACATGCAAATCATTATGGGTAGGTTTGTCTTGGCCTATCTTGCTTATGTTGTTGTTAGGTGCGAAGTCGTGTCCAACCCATCGTGACCCCATGGACAATGATCCTCCAGGCCTTCCTGTCCTCTAACATTCCCCAGAGTCCATTTAAATTTGCACCTACTGCTTCAGTGACTCCATCCTGCTTATAGTGAACCAGAAATAAAATGGAGGATTGCAGCTGCTTTCCTCTTTGCATAGTGAAAGGCATACCTGGAGTATATAATTTGACTGTCAGACCTGAGCCCTAGTTGGTAAGTACTCCCAGATGGTTCTTTTTCTTTGTGAATCCTTTCTGGTTATTTATTTAGAGCATCTCTGGTTGTTTGCTTCTGCTTTCAGCCCACTGGGGATGAAAAGATACACCTAAACCCTTAGTGAAACTTGACACACAAGAAAGAAGCAAGAAACAACCTTTGAACAGGGACACCAAGTGTCTGGATCTGGTAAAAGAGAAGGTATGGAGATGTTTATCACAGTATAGAAGGGCAAATACTAGAGCAAAGACCATGTGGCGTCACTTTCATTGCCCTTAGGAAAGGAATTTTACTGACGTCAACATTCCTTTCTGAGGGAGAGTCTCAGTGGATTACAGAAGTCGTCCTAAGAAATCCTCCAAGGAGTACATTTAATTTATCGGCTGCACCTCAGAGACCAGAATCATAGAATAATAGAATCATAGAATAATAGAGTTGGAAGGGACCTCATGGGTCCTCTAGTCCAACCCCTGCACTATGCAGGACACTCAAATCCCTATCACTCATCCACTATAACCTGCTACCCCCTTGAGCCTTCACAGAATCAGCCTCTCCATCAGATGGCTATCTAGCCTCTGTTTAAAAAATTCCAAAATGGAGAACCCACCACCTCCTGAGGAAGCCTGTTCCAATATCAGAATATTCCAATACAAAATTATGACTAACATTCACGGGGCATATTTTATGATCCCTAACCTGGATAGCCTAGGCTAGCCCAATCTCAGCATATCTTGGAAGCAAAGGAGGATTAGTATGTGGATGGAAGGCCACCGAGGAAGTGCAAGGTTGTGACACTGCGGCAAGCAATGGCAGGCCACCTCTGAACAACTCTTGCCTTGAAAAACCCACAGGACTGCAATAAGCCAGCTGTGTCTTAATAGCAAAATAGTCATAATATTTTATTACCTATGTCTATGGGAATTTTACTTACTAGAGTTTCCTAGGTCACATGCTCTAAGATTTGAAGTGTTTGTTTTCTTTCATTCAAGGTCATAGTCAAGGAGGCGATGGACTTTGGAGGCCCAGCCCCCTGGCGAGAGACTTCATAGGCTTGCCTATTCTGGGTTGGGAAACTCTGCCTGGGATGGGGAGGGGAGGGGAGGGAGGTCAGCAGGCATGTCATAATTGGCAGAGTTTGAATTTGCAAAGGAAAAGCAAAGCACTGGATGCTTAAAAAATAAAACAGTTTTATTGAGAAGAGAAACAACTTTGTGCAGAGGAGAGGAGAGAGATAGTCCTGACAATTAGGGAAGAAGTCTCCAAGTGAGTCAATCAGGATACAGGGGGAGAGATTTGAAAAATGCCAGGAAGTAAATATGCTAACTACACATCCTCTCTGATGCCCCCTGTAGGACATTCTGCATTTCCTTTTGAATCATGCACACTACAGATTTTGTGTACTCTGACAGGGATGACCTAGACTCCAGCCTTTAAAGCTGCCATTTTCTCCAGGGGAATTGATCAGTTGTAATGCCAGAACAATAGGCCCATACAGAATCCAACCATCTTTAGAATCTCTAGCTTCCATTTAGCTTCCAAAAAAGTTCCATAAACAAACTAATAAATAAATGAAACATAACTGTGTGGTCACATACCTTTTTATAATTCATTAAAATTACTTTCCGTTACATCATCTTAATTTATATGGCTGCACAATACCTTCAAATCATGTCTCTTTCCTGAATCTCCTGGAAACTTCTGATTATGGTAGAGGGTTAAATTCCCCACTTATGGCATTCAATTTCCCCTGCTCTCCACCCCAGAAGCAACCAATGATCAGTGGAACCTTGGGGCAGAATGTTGCTGGGTGATAGGGAAGGTTGGCATTTCTGTTTTTGAAGGTAACTTTATTTCATTTTGCTGCTTGAAGGGGACAGACATCTTCATAGTCTTTGAAGCCTTGAAGATCAGAAGAACTTTATCTAGTCTCCCTCTCTCTTATCAGCTGGTGTTTCCACCTCCTGCTTGGGAAATGCCTGGAGAACTCAGGACAGTTGGCTGGGGAAGGGCAGAGCTTGCAGAGGGCAGGGAGCACAGATGTGATGTCATAGAGCAGGGATGACCAAACTATGGTTCTCCAGATGTCCATGGGCTACAATTACCATGAAAAGGAGAAACAGTTATTGGAATGCCAACCATATGTTTGAAGCTATAAAGTTAACAGGCATCAGGTACTGCCAGAGGTCTCTGGATGCTATAAAGGTGATGCCTCTTTAATGGACAGCATGCTGGCAGGGGCTCATGGGAACTGTAGCCCATGGACGTCTGGAGAGCCACAGTATGGCTGCCCCTGCCATAGAGTCTACCCTCCCAAGCTACCGTTTCCTGCAGGGTGTCTGGGGAACAGCTGTAATTCCAGGACAGCTCCAGCCTTTACCCTTGTGTTGGTAATCCTACTTTTTAGAGGCTCTTTTCAGTCACCAAAGCTACAATTTCTCCCAAATCTTTAAAATTCTGTAACATTTTGGTCTGCTTTTTGTGCACATGTAAAAATGTATTTCTTTCAAAAGCTTCATTCTTATATATATAATTCCACTGCCCATTCTCTACTACTGACGCAATGTGATATTTCTGGGTCCTCAGATAAAGGATATCAGAATAAGGAATGACCGAAAAACAAATTTAATAACAAGAATAACTAAAACATCTTCTACAGAGCTCTAAGTCTTGTTCTGAAACTAAGGTAATGTGATGTTAGGGCAAAATCTAAAACCCAGGAGTGGTTTAAGGATTCGCGGGGCTCGTAGCACCAGAGCCAGTTTAAGGATTTTCGGGGCCCTAGCAGAGTTGCAGCAGGAGCAGCCAGACTGGGGGTGGAGGCCCCCCCCCCACAGTGTAAAGGGGTGTCACCCCAGGTCTCCTCAAAGACAGATAATGGGGAAGGAGAGAGGGTACATCCCTGATCTGGGGGGGCCTTGTGGGGTCCCTGGACGTGTGGGGCCCATAGCACATGCAAAATGTGCTGCCTAGATAAACTAGCCCTGCTCAAACTACCAGCGCATTAAAGCTGTTAAACATAAACAAATGTCTCTGAAATGTCAATTTTATAACTTCCACTTTCGCATCCAGTCTCTGAAATGTCAATTTAATTTCTTCAACTTTCATATCCTGTATCTGTATCATGGGATGCATGAGCTGAGATAGAAGGCTAAAGAGGTGCTTTTAATGAGTACCTTGGCCTTGTTCCGCTGAAAATTCCTAAATTATAGAGCTGTAGTCCCTGGTAGTGGTAAACCAACAGACACTTGAAGTTTTGGAAAATGGCAATGGGTGAAGTTTGCTAGCTCAGGATTCCGAAATACCTGAAGAAATACCTCCAGGCCAGCTCCAGGTAGAGAAATACCTGGGAAATACCTCCAAAGCAGCCGTTTTCTCCAGAGAATTGATTTCTGTAGTCTGGAGATCATCTATGAGCACTCCAGATACCACCTGGAAGACTAGCAGATCTGCTTAAAAATGACCAACCATGGAGGGCTGGGGCCAATCCCAAAATGTTCAGGCATTCTTAATATGATTAAAGTAGCTTTTCCTGAATGGCCCTCCCTACAGACTTAGAGGTAAAAGCCTTCTCGGTCCTTCCAAAGTGCTTCTTGCTCCCAAGAGGTGTATGAAAAGCTTGGCTCTTTGCTTTGGAGAACAGATTGCTTGGGAGGAAAGGGGCACATGGAAACACTGGGGAAGCACCATAACAAGCATGGGAAACATGCCAAGGATCACTTTTATGGAGGAAAGGAAGAATGAACAATTCTGGTAGTTTCCCCCTGACCCCCATTTTTATTTTTGCTGTTAAATGCAGAAAAATTTCATGCCGATATAGATTTCCCCTTTACAAGTTGATTGTCATTGCTATTGGCTTCATTCCCATGTCTATCATATGCCACTTCTAAGATACCAGGAGCCATCTCCTGCCCCACCCGACCACGTGACCTTCCCTGATCTGTCAGGTAGGCACCACTCCCACATTTTCTGCAGAATATCTAAGCCTCAGGAACAAGATGATTCAGGCACAAAAAACTAGCAGGCTGGAGAGGTTTCCTTAGTTGATGTTCAGATTTAAGACCCAACAACATTTGAGATGAAATCAAGTTTGTTTTATCATGACCGTGCTTTATCCTGTAACACGTGCCTGCCTGGAGGGTGTCACACCCCAAATTTCTGCTTAATTGCCATCTGGAATGTTTGCAGATTGCATAAGATTATTGCAGTATAGTTTGTTAAGCGCTGTTTAGGCATACCTTCAGAGAACTGGATTTACTGATCTGCTCTGGGAAGTGGATGCAACTTCAGATAAATGTTAAATCACTCCTCTAAACACAGACGGAATAAATAACAATCACTTTTATTTTATTTTTTTAAGAAGATGATAGTAACCTTAAAGACATCTATTCATTTAAGATATCTGTATTTATTTTCTGCCCAACAAGTACCCAACGTGGCTTACTTATTCCCTCCTCCCCCCTTTTGTCCTCAAAACAGCCCTGTGAGGTAGGTAGGTTTTGCTGCAACAGTGACTGGACCCAAGACTAAACAGCAAGCTTCTATGGTTGTAAAGATTTTAAAAAATACAATTTAAACACGAGGCACAAATTAAAACAATATCAAACCTGAAGAAATATTGTGAGCTAGATATAGGGCTTCCACGGCTCTTGCTAGAGCAGGACACCTCTTCCCTTGATGCTTGCAGGAGCAGGTGGACCAAAATAAGAGACGAGACCTGCTTGTGTGAAGCCACTTTTGGCTGTGTACCTGCAAGTGATATCATGGCACCACAGCCACCTAAAGGAATTCCCGGCATAACCCCTTGCTGTGATACCATGATGTCACTTCCGAGTACTGAACTGGAAGTGATGTCACAGCATTGTGCACCATAATGCTCTCCGTGTCCCACCACCAAAAGCTCCCGGGGTTGTTGACAGACGGCTGTTTGATTACTGTAAAGTTAAATCTATCAGTAAGGGCTGGTGGGGGGAAAAACACAACAATCTCAACAAATCGGTTTTGCTTAGGAGATAGGCTTCTGATACCTTGGTTCAGTATCCATGAGAAGACATTCCTTTAAGTGCTTCCATGATATGGAAAGGACAAAACCCTTAGATCTGCCTTTTCCAGCCTTTTGACTGTGGAGGTACCGCTGAAATAATTTTCAGGCTTCAAGGTACCAGAAAGTGATGTCAGCTGGCCATGCCTCCCTGACATAAACCTTGGAAGTGAGAGGATCATTGGCCGACAGAGGCTTAAATGGCCGGGATCCCTCCCCTTCCCACCCCCTCCAGGCCTATCCTTGATTACTTTGGGAGGAGGTAGGTCAAACTGCCCAAATAAGGATAGAAATTCGAAAACCCCTTTTCTTTCCTCATTGCTCAGAACTGGTAGGTACAGGTGAGAGGTTCTTCCCAGCCGCCATTTTGAAAACTCCCATGCTGCGATGCCATGTATTGTATGGTACCATGGTTGGGAAACCCTGCCTTAGTTTAAGGAGAATAGCCACATGACAGTCACATTCATTCTGAACCCAACTCCTGTTATTCTCTCGGATTTCTCTTATAAGATGGAAAAGAGATGAAGTTTTTCCTGTCTGGATTAAAGGTGAATAGTTACAGTGGCTCCGTGGGTTTGTCTGTCAACACTACAGGGAGGGCAGATGAAGCTAAGCTCTGCTTTAAAAATGGCACAGGGCCACTTCACGCAAAGTTTAGCCCTTAAAAGGACTTTTTGGATGCACCAGATTCCAGCCTCATAGGGAAAGAGAAAGTAAGGGGGGAAAGGGGGTTTCAGGGTAATCTTCTCCATAGTATCTTCATAACCACCCTGAGAAATAGGCTAAGCTGAAAGTCTATTACTGGCTCAAGTACGCTTACATGACAGAGAGGGGATTCAAAGTTGGTTCTCCCAGACCCTAGTTCAGTGCTCTGATCGCTATGCCTCGCCACACCACAAGATGAGGAAGCCAGCCTGGAGAAGCCACTCTGCCCCCTGCCCTGGTCTTACAGCTTTTGACCTTGCCACAGTTCCCCCATATTAGCTCTTTCATTAGCATAAGAACCTGCTAGAGCAGGGGTAGTCAACCTGTGGTCCTCCAGATGTTCATGGACTACAATTCCCATGAGCATTTGCTGCCAGGGGATCATGGGAATTGTAGTCCATGAACATCTGGAGGACCACGGGTTGACTACCCCTGTGCTAGAGCATCTCCCAGACTAATAGCTGCAGACTAGCTTGATGCATCCAGACTGTGCCTCTCCTGCACTTTGGTAGTATATAAAAGTGCAATTCATTTTTAAATAAAGGTTCAGGGCAACCAATGGCCTCATAGAAAGTGACCTTGCCCCTCAACACGGTTTTGGACATCATTTAGGGATGCCACCCTTCAACTGGGACCTGGGGATCCTTGGGAATTACTGCTCATCTTCAGACTGGGGAGATCAGTTTCCCTGAAGAAAATGGCTGCTTTGTTGAGTGGTCTCCATGGAATTGTACCCCATTGAGGTCCCTGTCCCCCCAGGCTTCATCCCTACATTGCCAGGAGCTTCCCTACCTGGATTGGGCAACTCCCCCCCCCCCAATCTCCTGCTGGTAACTATGGGGGACCTGGGGACGTATCTAGATGGGGATGTGTCTCTATGTTGCTGGCTCCCTTCCGCTATTGTTCAATTCCCCTCCTCATCATAATGGTTGGTGAAATTCCTAAGAGATGCTTGCATTTTCATCTGGCCCATGGTCCCACTGTAATTTCAGCTCCAAGTCTCTGAACAGGCCTGGGAGGAGCATGTTCTCTTGAGGCGAGTCTGAAAGTTCTGGGGTAGCACTGAGGAGTTCGGGGTCACTTTTCAAGCCCTCGCTGGCTCGGCTGAAGTAGTCTGTCCTTTGGGATCTTGACAGGGGCCACTGCCTATCGGTCCAGGCTAACGAATCCCAGGCTGCCCACTGCCCTGATAAGCTGGGATCTTGTGAGAAGTTGTTGCTGCCACAAATAGAAAACAAGGAATTAGGAATGGATGACAGTGGAGATTCACCTTCTGATGGGGCCAGAGCAGATGGTGAGAATCCTAGAGATTGCTGCTTGTAACTTCCTGTCCTTCCCCCTAAAGCAGCATGTACTCTCTCTTGCAGGAGGGAAGGAAATTGCTGTGGGATATCTTCCTGAAGCAGCAGCTGCTGGGTTTCACCAGCTTTTTCCAGCTCCAGCATTGGCTCTTTTGGAACAAGGATTCCCCCCAATCCCCTTTCAGTCTGTCTTCGTTTCCGTGCTTTAGTATGCCCACTGCCGACTAAGTCTTCACCGACAGAATCAGGTTTTGTCCTTTGGTTTGTCTTGTTGGTGCGGCTGGCGCTTTCAACACAGACGCCGTACGTTAAAGTTGAGCGCCTGTCGTCAAGTGTGTGAGGTGTGCTCTTCTGGATTGCTTGTGGGGCATAACTGGTGGTGCCCACATCCTCTGCTTGGCCAGTGGGAGCAGCAACACACTGGACTGGCAATGCCACTTGGGCCTGTTGCTGATAAACCCTGTCTGGCAAATTGAAGACCGTTTGGTGCTCTAGTACTTCTTGGAGATGCTGGTTAATCTGTTCTGGTTTCATCTCTGGATCCATTTGGGAAGGCATAGCTAAGTCATGGGCTATCAGGATATGCTCCACAGTTGGTGTGAGAGGATGGAAGTGTGACACATCCTTGAAATCCTGCCAAGGAAGATATATGAAAATAAGTGACGTGCCAGGAACTTGGCACCTAGAAAAGATAAGAATTCTGCAGGAAGCCTGCCAGTTTATTGAAATGACAAACCTATCATGCATTGTGAAGATATAAAAATTCCCAGGAATCTCAGTTCCCATTGCCAAGTTGCACCTTAGTGTGAAATTACAGAATAAACAGCATTTTGCTTGGGCAATATTAATGGACAGGGTTTACAAAAGGTTTCCATCCTCCTCGAGATGGCAGGCAAGCTCTCAGCACTTGAGTTCCAGGCACCACTGGGCCTCTTTGCGCTAGTGGCAAGAAGGGGGCAGGAACAGCAAATGGCATCACTTGATGACATGCAATGTGTGATGTCACTTCTGGTTTGTACCAGGAAATGATATCATGCTGCTGTAGAAGTTTACACATCTCTATAGTTAAAAACCCATAGAGGTGAATGAATCCCTAGAATGTCTTGATATGACTTCTGGGTACAAACCAGCCATGACATCACAACATCATGTATTATCACAGGAAGTTGTCTTCTCTGCTGATGCCCGTTAGTTGCCATTGGTCACCTGGCAACCAAAGTCCACAGATCTGTTGGGCAGTGATGAGCACCCCTCTTCTTTGAGCATCAGGGTCTTTAATTCTTGAATCAAGCAAAAAATCTTTCAACTGGGCATGACCATGCATATTTGAGGGTGGTGGAACACAAAGAGAATACAACAATCCATCAACAACATCACATCAGCTTATTAGCAATCCAGATTGTGCCCAAGTAAAAGGAAAAAAGTAATGGGCCTACAGAGCTGATAGGAAGATAATCAAAGTCACATACTCAAGTCAAGAGTTTTTCTGCCTTAGGTTTTTGCTATAGCTTGGCTTAAATGCATCATCCCCCACCCCCTTGCACACAGAATCATTTGCCTACTTGATACTCTCATGTTTTTCGCCCTTGAGGTTTTCCTGTGTTTTTTCATACCATAAAAGTAGTCTGAAAAAATATGGGAAACATTCAAGGAAAAAAACAGAAACATTATACCAATATATGCATCAGGTTCTCTGAATTATGATGGAACACATCTTCTAGTGTACCCCTGAAATAGATGTGACTATGGATGTTATATCCATAGCCCCATCTCAAGGAGCGTGCTATAAGAGGCGGGGCGGTGGTGGTGGCTGGCGGAGGAGGAGATGGCAGCGATGAGATGGCGGCCGCAAAACCTCTGTGGGTGGGGAGATGTGGCAGCAGGCCCAGCCAGCACCACTGCAAGAGATAAAAAAGAGGGGGAGGAGAGGGGGAGGGAATCTGGGTGTTTGCCTGAGGGAGGGGAGAGGGACCAGGGAATAGGTCAGGGAAGTGAGTGTGTGGGAAGGGCAGAATGGCAGAGAGTAAGGGGTGTGAGGGAAGGGCAGAATGGAGAGAAGGTGTGTATGTGAGAGAGGGGGGGGGAGGGACCAAGGTATGTGAGAGTCGGGCTGTTGCTTTTTTTTTTTTTAAGTCTCTACCCCCTTTCTTTGTGGAGATTTACATTTCCCCTTATATTTCTGTAATAAAATGGGTTAGAAGCCTACTTAAAAAAGAAAAGAAAGAAAGCTGTGAAATCAGGGAACTTGATACACATAGTGGTATAGTAGTGAAATGATATAAAATGTTAAATCGCTGATTTTTTAAAAGAAAAAAGCCACCTTGACAGGAAGAAGAAATTGCTGTTGATGGGAAAATGACTGCTGTGGACAGGACTGGGAAAATCTGAATTTTCCCAACCACAGTGTGGGTAGCCAACCAAGCTTTGCTGTAGTATTTCCCAAAACTTGGGGATGTAGCAAGATCAGGAAAGATCAGAAAATAGCTGGGAGAAAGGTCAGAGTAGTTCAGCAGTACAATCAGCTGCCTAAGGAGATAGTGAGCACTTCTTCATTGACAGTCTTCAAGCAGTGGCTGGACACATACTTATATGGACAGATACTTAGGCTGACCCTGCATTGAGCAGGGGGTTGGGCTAGATGGCCTCTATGGCACCTTTCAGCTCCATGGTTCTATGATTCTATCTACACGAACACACCATGATGTTGTGAGGAAGCAGGATAACTTCCCACTTCCTTACCAACACTAAACCCAGGGCAAATAACCTGTTTGGAAAAACCCTAAAAGATGCGACTCTTCAAAAAACCCTTCTTCCATAACAGTTGAAAAGGTACATACCAGCGAAATAGGTTGCTGTGTAGTATATCCCTTAGTGTATTTGTATACCAGGTAATACATCATGCCAAAGACCAATAAAACCATAAATGCAACTACGCCAAACAAGTAGCTCAGCCAACGATTGTCTGCGGAATAGAAACAGAATATTAAAGTCAGCACTCAGGGTGGGTGGGTGGAACTGGAAAACAGTTTCAGCAGATTGGCATGCAGTAGAACAGCTAGATTCAAGTCCAGGGTGTCCTCAGGGACCAACATAATTTGGAGGATCCAAACCTTTGAGACTCAGATCTTCTTTGTCAGATGCTTTTGTCAGTTATAGAACTGGAAAAGATATCTCGGATCAACCAGAATTCCTTGTCAGTTAAACATAGGGCTGGCCAGGATCCACCCCCATCTCCTGTTAAGTGAAAGTGAACTGATCAATGTCAGTTCTTTGGAGCAAGCCAGAATGTTGTCCTTATCAAGGGCAGAACTGTAGGGAAATCTCTGGAGCCTACTTTGAATCTCTAAGATTCGGGGGGGGGGGGGGTCTGAAAGCTCTGTTCTGGAATCAGCCCCTCCCCTCTGTGTGTGTGGACAGTTTAACTGTTGTTCTTCTCTCTCTGCTTCTCTCCTGAGGTGATGGCTTTTATATTGTTGTGAAGTTAACTTGAAGAAATCTACATGTAACTGTTTATTAAACCCAGCTTCAGCTTTCTTAATATAAATACGTGTGCTGTGTGTATTCACACAGGGGTATTCACAAAGAGCTATTCACACAGGGCTAGTCAACCTGTGGTCCTTCAGATGTCCATGGACTACAATTCCCATGAGCCCCTGCCAGCAAATGCTGGTAGAGGCTCATGGGAATTGTAGTCCATGAACATCTGGAGGACCACAGTTTGACTACCCCTGGGCTGTAGCATAGATCAAACCCCATTTCTGTATCCATTGGGCCCTGTTCGTAGAACCAGACCAGCCAGAACACACTTTTTTGCCTCCATAAGTAACCTTTCTTTCCCCACTTGGGGAAAAGTAAATATATACACTGGGGAACTTTGTTGGTATGGGATCCAAAGCTTCTCCCTGCCACATTCTTGGGAGGTGGGGGGGGGACAGAAGTTTTTGCCAGGTGTAGCCCATCACCCTTGACCCTGTAATCAAACAGTACTCCACAGAGGATGCACCTGTCTCCATAGCCCTATCCTAACTTCCATTTTAGGAGGAGGGTTCACACAACCGTAGAACCAAGAGATAGGATTGCCAGCTCTAGGTTGGGAAATACCTGGAGCCTTTGGGGATGAATCCAGGAGTGGGTGGGATTTGGGGTGGGGAGGGACCTTAGTGGAGTACAATGCCATAGAGTCCACCTTCCAAAGCAGCCAGTTTCTCCAGGAGAACTGATCTCTTTAGTCTGGAGATGAGCTGCAATTCCAGAAGATCCTCAGGCTACAAGTTGGAACTGCATCTCTACCAAGAGACAGATTCCTGACTGGGATGTGAAAATGCACCACAGCCACCACCACAGTAATAGGGCAGTGAGGGAGAGGGCAGGAACGGTGTCCACACCCCCACACCCACGCTGTCTCTGTGCCACTCACTATGGTTATCACCTATCGACCCAATGCCTCTCCCTTTCCTCACTGTTTGTGTCTGCACAACACCTGCAACCAGTCCAGCAGCATTCTGAAGCAGAACTTAGTTCTGCCTGCTCAACACAAGAAGTGACTGCATGGACATCTTCCCCCAACAGCCAAAGATTCCCCTTGAGACCAGAGAAAAATGGGTTTCATTTTTCTGTGGGTTAAAGCGGAAAGTCCCAGCAATGCCAGGAGTTCTGCTTAGAGAGGACAGGACATCATAAAGACGTTTCCCCTTAAATTGGGGGATTTCCTGCCTTTTAGATAGGGAACAACCCTCTTGTGAAATAATTTTACATCTTAGAGTAATAGAATCATGGAGTTGGATGGGACCTCCAGGGATATCTAGTCTACCCCCCTGCACAAAGCAGAAAACTCGCAACTACCTGCTCACTCACACTGACCCCAATTTCATGGCCAGATGATGCCCCTCCCCCAAGAAAACCAGAATCCCTGTCCAGTCTGGCCTGGAGGAAAGTCTCCTCCTGACCCAAAGTGGAGATGGGCATTTCCCAGGGCATGCAAGAAAGAGCATGGACACAACCCTTCCTGCCCACTTACTCACAATTTGCAAAATCTTCTGAAATAATATTTAAGGGAGGTGAAATGGAAAGGTAAACCATTCAGAAAGGGGGAGAAAATGGGCCTCTGCTCTGCTCATCATAAAACGGCTGTAAGCTTCTTACTAACAAAGTACATATGACATTTTTTAAAAGGTCCCAAAGACCCAAATCACTTTCCCTGTTGCCTCACAGTAAATGCAAGGACTGTACAGGCCTGATTTGACTTACTGCGTAGAGCTGTCAACTCAGGTTTAGGAAATCCCTGGAAATCTAGTGGTGAAGTCTAGAGAGGGGAGGGCTCCCTAAAATCTGCCCCTCAAAGCAACCATTTTTCTTTAGGGGAAATAATCTCTATTGTTGGGAGATTAGTTACAATTCTGGAGGTTGGCAACCCTAGCAGCTTAGTATGTGTTGGGAAGATGATCCTGCCTATTCTCCCTTGTTGCTTTTCCAAACCATAACAGCCCCTGGAGGGAGAGTTATTTGCTCTAGTCCCAACCCATGAAAAAACATAACTCCCGAAGACAGCTTGTGTTTTGCAAGCCCAGGCAGGTTCCTTGCTGCCACGGGAAATCTCTTGTTTTCACTGTGCTCCATTTCCGCAACCTGCCAATTTTAAGGTTGCCAGCCTGGGGTTGGGAAATGCCTGGAGATTTTAGGGGTGGGCCTGAGGAAGGTGGGGAAGGACATCGGTGGGGCATAATACCATAGAATTCTCCTTCCAAAGTGAGCTGATCTCTGTTGTCTGGAGAACACCTATAATTCCAGGAAGTCTCCAGACACCATCTGGAGGTTGGCTCCCCTATTTACCAAAATAGGGCATTGCAAGGGAGGCCATGCCTAGGAACACCATATTATTTGGGAAGCAGTTGACCCCTGGCAACCATCTTGGAAGTTAAAGTGGCCAGAGGCTAGAGAGTTTGCACTTTTAGTTCTGTCTCCAAGTGCCCTGTCTGATGTGGCTTGCTTTGCGTAAATTTTAATAAGTGGACAGCCTTGCTGACTCCTACTAGAACTGCACTGACATTTCAAATGGCAACATTTAGCTGTGCAAGTCAGTGTCCCTGACATTAATTTTGTATGAACTATTCCTAATATAATGTTAGAGACAGTCAAGATGGGATAAAGTTCCGTAATAAGAGCCTCACCTGGTAAAGTTCTCACCCCAAACCTATGGAGCTTACTGTTTTTTTCTAAATATTTGATGTTTATTGTGCCATTGTATTCAGTGTCAGGTTCCAGCTCAGAGATTTCAAATTCTTTGTTTGTCTCGGTCTTCTTCCACTGGACATAAAAAAGACAGGGAAGAAGTGGTTCTGCATTTCTCAAACACAAAAGCTGCTTTCAGATGGAACGTTTTCAAGTGACAGAAATGGATGGTTCACTGCTGGCTATCAGGTCGGGCCAATTCACATATTACAAAGTCCTCGTTGCTGCCTCAAGGACCTTCAGGGTGACTTGTGCCCTGAGTTCTGTGCTGGAACTCCATTCCCAGACATCAGGTCTTGATTCAGTTCAGGACCAAGGCAAGGTGGGGACAAGGAACAAGGATAAAAATGCCCCAAATAAAACAAAGAAACAAAATTCTCTAAGATTAGGGAATTAGCATGGCTGCACCCATGTGACCTTTCACATTCAGGAGAGCAGGTGTTTGCCTACTTGGTGAATCAACATTCATCTTATGAATGAATTAATCACCATTAGATACTACATAGGATAATAAGATCTATTTGTTTTGTTTCTATTTCATGCACTGCTTGGTGTTTTTGTTTTTATTTCATGCACTGCTTGGTGTTCTTTCCATTGGAGTAACTCTGCATAGAATTACACTCCAAATATACCAGGTGTTCTACCAGCACATGGGTTGGTGTAAGAGAACTGTTGGGGGCCTTTGTACCTGCTGGACCAATTTCTCCCTTATGCCTCCCAGAAATATCTGAGATTGAGCATATAAAATCTGCTCAAAATCCCTGGCCCCAGAGAAGTGAAATTGGCCTCAACCAGAGCCGGGGCTGGTACTGGCCTGATGGAACGCTCTTCTGAGTGAAATCTCATTCCAGGTGCCCTAGGGTGGATATATGGGGCTAGAGAAAAGCTGACAAAAGACCCACCTCCTGCAATTTCTGTGGGCAAAAATGGGGTGGGAGGGAAACTAGACATGATGTTTCTCCCAGTTTGGTGTAGAGCCAGTTTGGTGTAGTGTTTAGAAGCAGCGGCTTCTACTCTGATAAACGGGGTTTGATTCTGTGTTCCCCCACATGCAGTCAGCTGGGTGATCTTGGGCTCACCACAGCACTGAGAAAGCTGTTCTGACCGAGCAGTAACATCAGGGCTCTCTCAGCCTCGCCTACCTCACTGGGTGTCTGTTGTGGGGAGAAGAAAGGGAAGGTGACTGTAAGCCACTTTGAGATACCTTTGGGTAGAGAAAAGTGGCATAAAAGAACTATTCTTCTTCTCCCCACCCCTGCGATGCTGAGCAAAGGAGTTCTGTTTGGTTGCGGACCTGCGATCCAGCGCATGTTGGGTATCTTGTTATTTTGGCCCTTAAACATCATTGAGATCAGTTGACTAGTAACAGGTTTATTCCAAATGAATTCTGTAGTTTTATTAGCACATTTGATTTGGTGACACCTCCACCCTTTACCTTTTGCAGTGTCTTTTTACAAAATATTATTATCTGATATCGGATGACATCATATCGGCTGAAAATGTCTTCCACAGTCAAGGTTCGATTGGCCTCATCTCTCAGAGGAGTGTAGGGAGGCTGTATAATAAACTTTATGGATCGAACGTTGGGAATATACGTCACTTCAGGTTCCCCAACAACAGCTGCAGGGAGAAAAACAAAAGAAGGACACTGTGAAGAGTGGAATTTAGAGACTAAGACTTAGGAAATCAGTGTAGTGCTTTCCCTTGCTAGGATTTTTATACTGGAATGGCTCCATACTGTTATCTGTCTTGGTTGGTCAGCTATGAGACACATAACAGAAGTGAATGTTCTTTGCAATCATTCCAATACGAGCAGCCATCAATTTGGGTGAACTGGGCAACACACATATTTGGCCTGGACTGGAGAGCTTCAGTACATGCCAACACCTTTCAAAGATCCAGTGGTCAATTTGCATGTTGGAAAATATACACATTGCCCTATTCATGCAAAATGATCACCCTGCATAATAGGAGGCTCACAGGTAGCCCAGGATCCCTGTGCAAGCCTGGTACACCCAAATCAAACATTCGAAAAGAGTTTATACTAATCCAAAAAGCAAGGAAGAGATCTACAACTCCCCCCATTCACACCATCAGGACACCAGCCCTCCCCTGGGGAACAACAAAAACAAGGATATTTTTCAAGAATGATTACGAATTCTGGAGGAACGCTTATTTACATTTTATTGAATTATCCCCTCAATTGGGGATAACTGTATTGTATTGTTCCTTCTCTGAAATGTTAACATGTTTTAATACAAACGTTTCATGGGATTAAAAGCATGGGTATTGTGCCAGGAAAAAAATCACCCTTAGAAGGCAATGCTTCCGGATCAGGCAGCAATGCTTCCAGGTAGGCAAGCTTCAAGCACTTACTGTTTTCCTTGGGATTGAACCTGGGGGATACGACCCACTCTGAGACACATCTGTTAGGGACAGTGGCTCTCACTCTGGCATGGTAGCGTTCAGTGTAGTTTTCGGTCTCTCGTGTGAGATTGCAGAAAAGCTGCGTGATGTTCTGGCACTCGCTTTTGTTCTGCCACGTCGCCCCATACCTAAGAGAAAACATTATGCATTGTTTACAGAAACAGGCAAACGCCCTCGATTTAGAATCGAGCTTTCTAAATCAAACTATTTCCCTGAATGTTTTTGGGATGTTGTTCCTGGTGAACTCATGGTGTTTGTCAAATCCTGGAGGGGAGAGCTGAGGTGTGCATGAAGTGTGTGTATCAATTTCCAAATTGTTCCTCTCCTTCCTGCCTCCAAATGGTCTGCTTCCCTCCCCAAACCCCACCTTCCCCATGCTCCACCCCAAAACCTCCAGAATTTCCTAACCTGGAGCTGGCAGCCGTAATCTCTGGCCACACTGTCTGTTGGGTTGCAGACTTGGAGGAATATCCCGTAAGTCTAACCAGTAGGGATGAAGGTCTACTGAAGTTTGCCTGCAGAGTGCCTTGCCTCCACTTGTTAGGAAAACTTGACAGGTTTGTGCTTAGCACCAATCGGACACATTCTATCGAGCCACCCAGGGCTCCTCCCCCTTCCCACCGCCTCCAGATCCATCACTGGCCGTTTTGGGAGGGGGGTTGACATGACCATATATGGTCATATCACCTGATAAATGTTTAACAAATTTTAAAAAAATATTTAAAATTAATTAACTCCCACTCATTCAGGAAACCCTTCCAGGGTGAAGAAGAAACCCCAGGGTTTCATGAAACCCTGCTTGAGATAGCCTGGGTTAGAGGGTCAGACTAGGATCTGGGAGATTCAGGTTCGAATCCTCACTCAGCCATGGAAGCATGCTGGATGACCTTTGAATATGTTCATACACTCTCAGTTTAACCCACCTCACTAGGTTGCTCTGAGGATCACAATGAAGAAAAAGAGAAGAGCTGTTTTTTTCTTTTCTTACTATCAGAAGGACTCTCAAAGCAACCCTCCTGTCCTCTCCCCACAACAGGCACTTTGTGAGGTAGGTGAAGCAGAAAGAGATCTGAGAGAACTGTGACTGACCGAAGATCACCCAGCTGGCTGCATGTGGAGGAGGAATGGGGACTCAAACCCAGTTCTCCAGATTAGATGCTGCCACTCTTTACCACTTCCCAAGCTCTTAACCAATACATGAGGAGAAAGAGTCCCTGTTGGGGAGAAAGGCTGGGTACATATGAGGTAAATACACACTTTTCTTGGATGCTTTAGGATGCTTTGGGATGATCCTGCGTTGAGCAGGGGGTTGGACTAGATGGCCTGTATGGCCCCTTCCAACTCTATGATTCTAAATAAATACATTTCCTGAGCCTAGTAAGCATCTTAGCTTAAGCAAATTATATTTGCTATGAATTTTCAAACTGTAGCTCTTCTGAACAGCTGGGCATATATCTTTACAACTGGGCTGGGATCCACCTTCTGCTACGGTTACCCTCATTTCCTTGAGAGGCAAACTATATGTGGCCTTTGGTGATGCGGCATTTCCCCCCAACTTTTATTCTCACAAAACACACTTGCAAGTGACACCAGAGGCCTGCCTCAGCCAGGCGCTCACTCAACCCAAATGCTACTCCATGCCCCAAGTTTCCACCCATGGGGGTTGACAGCAGACTTTGTGGCTGCAGGGTTTGGGTTTTTTTGGCGCTGGGGCCCTTGGGAAAGCTGCCTGCGACTGCCTCCGATAGACGCCAAACCGGCCTCGTTCTCCCTTGCTTGCATCATCTGCGCAGGCAGCTTTGTTCCAACCTTAATTACTACAATAAACATTCTAGCTGGGAAACTGATTATTGAGCACCTTCGTTTTGCACACCTCTTGATGATAAAGGCTGTCCACGATTTACAAGAAAACAAAGAGTCCTGTTTACTGGAAAGATTGGAGGGAGAACTGTCAGCACGCCAAGTGCTTCGCCTGCTGTACTGTCTGCTACAGAGGATAGCTCCAAGTTGCTGGGAAGGGAGACGACTCTTTTGAGAAGGAGATGACTGCAGACTGGCCCAGGGAGATGAAAGGCACAAGCTGAGTGAACGCTGGGGATTTCCCCCCCCCCCCACATCCACAAATCAGCTCTTGGTTTTCTGATCCACTTGGGGCGAATGGGACAGTGCCCTAACAACCCAGGTTGTCCTCAGCTCTCTCCCAGCCTGCCTCTTCACACTCCCCATCAAACAGGGCCCGGGGTGGCACTGCAGACTGCCCCAGCTAAGCCAGCCTGTTGCTTGTCTTTAATTCGGCATGGCAGGCAAGGGAGTCCCACAGTGCAAGTCCAGAAGGTAGCCTTTAAACAGCACAGCAGTTGATTGGTCAGAAGACTGTTCTTTTGGCTCCCTCCAAGTACCTGATTGGTCAATGTCTCACTGACAACTGCACGGGTAAACCAGTAAATGATGCAGCGGGGAAGGTGGGAGCCCCCTCCTCCCTGCACAGACCTGATCCTATGGAGATTTGGGGAGTGGGTTGCACTTGAGAACTCAGTTCCCATCAAGAATATGTCTGCATGAAAGTCCTTGTAGTGGTCATATATCAAACGTAACATGTAGGTCAGTTCTTGGTTTCTAATTTGATTTAAGAAATTCTAGAAACCTCCCCTCCCCAAAAACATAATACAAGGGTAAGTCAAAAAGTATTGCTACAAAATCATAGAAACCTTTATTAAACAGAAATGTCAGCATGTGAAGCTATTGTTCCTCGATATATCCTCCAGTGTTTCCCTCCCTCTAGCTCTTCCCTGAAGAATTCTGTGCTCTTCTAATTATAACAGGTCAAAATGGCAGTTTTGGCATCCTCGGGGAATTCAAACGGTGTTCCTTTTAAATGTTCTTTGAGTTTGGGGAACAAAAAGAAGCCTAAAGGGACAAGATCAGGGCTGTAGGGTGATGGGGCAAGGCTTCCCAATGAAATTCTTGCAGTACAGCCCTTGCTATCCTCGAAGAACAAGCAGGTGTATTGTCACGACAGGGAAAAAATGCCTCAGTAAACTTTCCTGGCCTTTTTCTCACCAATGCAGTTTCCAGTTCCCTTAATACTTCTTCATAATAAGCCCCTGTGATGGTCCTGAATCCTTCAAGAATATAAACATTTTGTTTGGAACAAACCCATGCATATATGAACTACGACCCTGGTAGCAATACTTTTTGACTCACCCTCCTAATTCCAGAAGTGTGGTTGTGGCAGTTATAAACTTGATAGGAGAAGAGTCCTGTCATGCACAACTGATATGCCACAATTGATATACCTGGGTCTTCAAGCCAGAGTTGATCAGTAGGAATAATCCCACAAGTAGGCATAATCTGCCTCCCTTATTCTCGGAACCCTCATCTAAGAATCAACACCTTTTCGCGAAAACCTTCAAGAAACACAAAAGACTTAAAGGTAGTCTTGTCATTCGACAATTCCAACGGCAGTGTTTCTTTGAAAGGAAATCCGTGGATCCGAACACTTCCAAATTAGGTGGTAAAGAAAAGGCAGGCTTCCTTACGTTTTATACTGCACGTCATAGATGGTGCCAGGGAGTGTCTCCTTCCCATGCTCCCACGTGAAAATGTTGTCAAAGTTTGTGGACTGAAAAGAGGCTTGTTGAATGAGTGGAGCTCTCTCTGCCAGCAAATCCCCTAGAAGGCAGGGGGAAAGGAAAAATTATCTTATTTTGGACCTCTCAGAAGTTAGGTATTGGCAACTGCTGTTTCTCATTTGCAGTGAACTCACCATTTGGGGAGATGCAGTACAGTGGATTTCAAAAACTGCAATGAGAAACAGAGAAAGGGATACGGAGGGCTGAGATTGTTTAGAGCAGTGGTTCTCAACCTGGGGGTTGGGACCCCTTTGGGGGTTGAATGACCCTTTCACAGGGGTTGCGGCAGGGTGAGCAACTTGGGAGGGGGGGTGCCGCCACTGTTACTGCTCCTCCTGAAGAAGAAGAAGAAGAAGAGTTGGTTCTTATATGCCCCTTTTCTCTACCTGAAGGAGGCTCAAAGCAGCTTACAGTCGCCTTCGCTTTCCTCGCCCCATAACAGGCACCCTGTGAGGTGGATGAGGCTGAGGGAGCCCTGATATTACTGCTCAGTCAGAACAGTTTTATCAGTGCCGTGGTGAGCCCAAGGTCACCCAGCTGGCTGCATGTGGGGGAGTGCAGGATCGAACCCACCACTACACCAAACTGGCTCCCGCCAATTTATAACCAATTTATATACAATCGTGAACGATGGATCTTCACGCCATTGGTCAGTTTCGGTTTAATTTCTGTGAAAGAACACTTGCATAATTTCATGGCTGGGGGTCACCACAGCATGAGGAACTGTATTAAAGGGCCGTGGCATTAGGAAGGTTGAAAACCACTGGTTTAGAGTAATTCTTTCAGAACTATTCTCTGAACAAGTACAAGCGGTAAAATCTACCTAGGTTTTCTTTCAAGGCAAGATGGGAAAAGATGTAAAATTCATTGTCAGGGGAATGAACTTCCTTCTTTGAGATTTTCAAAAGCAGCCTTTGTGAACCTTTGTGGTAACTTCCACATCCCCACAGGACTCTCTGGGTATCCATTCTTGGCCATAACTTTGATCTCGCAGTATGGCCTCCCTGAAGAGGTGAGGAGGTATTGGGCAGTGAAGCAGAACAAAAACCAGTTCCTTTCAACTTAATGCTTTATTACTTAGCATTGAACTCCGGGGCAGATAACTTGGGCTTATTATGCATGGGTATTTCCCCTCACTTTCACTATGCATGTCTGTTGGGTTTTCTTTGTCATTCTGCATTGATTTTCTTCCAGTCAGTGCTCAGTTTGCTTTCTGGTTGCTGTTTCTTCGAGTTTTGCTATTGTACCAATTTCCCCCTTGTTTCGCTTCCGAGCTAAAGGTAATTTAAAAGTGTACTGATTCCCTTGAATTCTCCCGTTGCCCTTTTGCTGCTCCTCAGAGGTCTCTCCGCCACCCACATCAAGGTCATTCTACCCACTCTGCACTTTCTGCCATCCTCCCCCCACCATGAGTATACATCGGTTAGCACTGGACTCAAAATTTGTTCTTCTAATTTAGACCAACATGGCTACCCCCTTGAATCAAGTTTCATCGGTATACAAGTTCCAAATACCACCACAAGTGTATCAGCTGAGGATAGCAGAGGTATAAAAAGGTAAAGGTATCCCCTGTGCAAGCACCGGGTCATGTCTGACCCTTGGGGTGACACCCTCTAGTGTTTTCATGGCAGACTCAATACAGGGTGGTTTGCCATTCCCTTCCCCAGTCATTACCATTTACCCCCCAGCAAGCTGGGTCCTCATTTTACCAACCTCGGAAGGATGGAAGGCTGAGTCAACCTTGAGCCAGCTGCTGGGATTGAACTCCCAGCCTCATGGGCAGAGCTTTCAGACTGCATGTCTGCTGCCTTATCACTCTGCGACACAAGAGGCTCAGCAGAGGTATACCACAGCTCTAATATGGATTTCCACAGGGAGGAGTGGCAAATATAAAATGGAGGCTGAATTTCTTCCCTTTTTCCTTTACACAGGATATGCCTACTAGATCCTATCAAATGAGACATACACCAGCTGTAACCTAATTCTTAGCCATGTTGGGGCCCAGTATAGTTTGAGGCCACGGCATGTTAGAGAACAACGTAAACCACTTTGAGTCACGGGGGGGGGGGGGGGAAGAGAAGCAGGATACAGATGAAGGAAACAATATACCACCATGACAGTGCAGCCCCTTGGGCTGTTCTTTTATCTGAATTGTTGTATACAAACCCTTTAGATGTGGACTCTGGCTTGGGCACGCCAAGGTGAAATGGATCAATGCTGATGACTGATAACTTCACCTCTTCTTTGCTTGTTTGTTTTTGCTCCTTAGTTCAGCACAGGTGACCTTTGTGTTTTGGGGAGAGGCCTCCTTAGCCATTACTGTTACGGAGCAACCAACAATACTGGCTTGTTTAGCAATCGGTTCTTTAGAAGAAAAGGATGTAGTTCTTTCCAGTTCAGGGATTTTCCCACTTGGTAAAATGGCATGCACTCAACAGAACTCAAACCCAACCTTGGCTTGGGTACACACATTCTTTCAGAGTTGTGCAGGAAAAGCCCTGTGGTATGGGAGAACCAACTGCTCCACCTCCCCCTTTGGTAATAGAAGCCTTTCCAAAGGAGTTCATGTTGAGTCTCTTCCCTAAGATGGTTTTGGCTCTAGAGACCCGGTTAGGGTTGCCAGCAGACCTGGAGAAAGCGGTCCTGCCCCTTTAATAGAGGCTTAATGTGTAGAGACAGGCAGCTGAAGCTTTTCAAGAGGTGGAGGTGATCAGTGATGCCTGATAAAGGATATCCTGCTCTGTTAAAGAGACAGGACACTGTTTTCTCACAGCACTTGGCAATCCCAGAATTATCAGCTTTTCAACCAGTCCTAGGGTTGCCAACTCTGGGAAATTCCTGGAGATTTGGGAGTACAGCTTGGAGAGCACAGGGGTTTTTTTGGGGGGGTGAGGGATTGCAGCAGGGCATAATGGCTTCAAGTCCACTCTCCAGGGGAATCTGATCTCTGTAGTCTAGAGCAGGGGTAGTCAACCTGTGGTCCTCCAGATGCTGGCAGGGGCTCATGGAAATTGTAGTCCATGGACATCTGGAGGACCACAGGTTGACTACCCCTGCTCTAGAGATCAGTTGTCATTCTGAGAGGTTTCCAGGCCTCTCCCACAGGTTGGCAACCCTAACTAGTCCTTCTGGCTGCCCCTTGCAGATAGAGTTGCCAGTCTCCAGGAGGGATAGGATGATCTCCAGGGATTACAATGGATCTCCGGCTGTTTCCTGGGGAAAAGAGTTGCTTTGGAAGATGGAGTCTATGGCGTTATACCCTGGTAGGGTCCATCCCCTGGCTTTGTCCCAAAATCTCCAGGAATTTCCAGGAAGCTGTCAGACCTTGGAGGAGATTGACTTGGGAGGGGGGCATCACAGGGGTCCATAGAATGTGGATCCGAGACGGTGTCATGCTCAGAGTATTGGGTTAGGAGCTGGGAAAATCAGGCACAAATTCCTTCTCAAAGCTCATCTTAAAGCAGGGCCTTAGGACAATCATTGCTGCTCACTTTCATCTCCCTCATAGGGTTGTTGTGAGGACAAAATTGAGCCACCTTGAGATTCTTGGGGGGGGGGGAACAGGATTTTTAAAAAATGGATCAAGGGCTATCTACTTGACGGTTGAAAGCAGTGTGGTGCAACGGCTAGGACTGTAGACTAGTATTGGGAAAACCTTGGTTCAAATTCCCCATCTCTGCTCTAAAGCTGGCAAGGTAAACCTGAGCCAGTGAGTCTGTATCTGCTTAACCCACCTCACAGGGTTGTTGTGAAGCTTAAAAGGAAAAGTGAAAATAGGGATAGGATAACATCGTATCTAAAGGGCACAAGTAAGGCTATAACAACAACATCACAACCCTGCTCTTCACATCCTTGAAACACATGTGAACAAGACCTGACCACAGAATTTACATTAGCTTGCCTGCGGAATTCTTGCAATAGTTCTGAGAAACTTTTTTTGTTTGGTTTTTTTGGGGTGGAAAAGAAGGGCCTGAGGCTGGTTACTTACCCACCAGGGAGCACAAGGCCCAGAAGATTAGAATTTCCTTCATTAAGATCCCGGCAAGATCGGATGTGAAGTAAATCTAGCTTTCTTCCAGCCCAGCCGAATAAGCTTTAGATGTCTCCAAATTCCTGCCCTGGTGATCTTCAGTTTCCCCTTTGCGTGGAAGGAGAAATCAGCACGGCATCCTCATTCTCACTGCAGCGCGTTGAGACCAGTCAGTGTATGAGTGTATAAAACCCCTCCACAATCTCTCCTCTACCTAAGTGCCATGGGCATAAGACGGGCGCACGACCGAAGCGTTGCACAGCCCTCCGGTCTTCTGAACCAATGCCAAGAGAATTTCCTGATAAGGTAGGAGTTTCCTGCTGGCATTTCTCATAACAGGAGCTGGTCTTTCTGGTTATGTGGCTTTTGTGCCTCTTACCTCAAGAACCAAAACCAGCACAGTACGCATGTGCCTGTCGCTTCGGGACTTCTGCAGATCTTATTGCCACATTGTGGCAGGAGGTGAAAATAGAATCCTTTGTAAACCGCGTGGCTCGGGCCAGTGCTTCAGTTTTTAAGAGTAAGTTTATTCTTAATTCTTCAGAGCTATTAATTTTTTGGGGGGAGGGGGGAGGCGCAGGGTCATTTATTGCGGCATATTTCTATGCCCAAGTCTGAACAGGCTAGAAATGTGAGTCAGTAATGATTATTGCAAAGGCGATTGCATCAAAGTTTCACCCTTTGAACCCATCCAGCATGACACAGTGGTGAGCGTTTTGAACTAGGATCTGGGTGACCTGGGTTCAAGTGCCCGCAGCCACTGCAGCCTGCTGGGTAAACCCTTCTCACAAAGCCATCACACAGGTTTCTTGTTTGTGAGGATAAAATGGAGAATCATAGAATTAAAGAGTTGGAAGGGACCTCCTGGGTCATCTAGTCCAACCCCTTGCACTATGCAGGACACTCACAACCCTATCACTCACCCACTCTAACCTGCCACCCCCTTGAACCTTCACAGAATCAGCCTCTCCGTCAGGTGGCTATCCAGCCTCTGCTTAAAACTTTCCAAAGATGGAGAACCCACCACCTCTCGAGGAAGCCTGTTCCACTGAGAAACTGCTCTGTCAGGAACTTCTTCCAGAAATTTAGACGGAATTTCTTTTGAATTAATTTCATCCCACTGGATCTGGTCCATCCTTCCGGGGCAAGAGAGAACAACTCTGCTCCATCCTCTATATGGCAGCCTTTTAAATACTTGAAGATGGCTATCAGAATGATGCTTGTAAACTGCTTTAGATCCCCACTTCAGAGCTCAGCAGGGCATCGATATCTCAATCTATGAATAAGCCATTCCGCTGACAATACATCCCATAAATTGCACTGAGGAGGGTCAGGGATGAGAGGCATCTAACTAGTTAGTGTGATGGGGGGGGGGGTTGGGGAGAAAAGGAGAACTGAAAGGAGACAGTGCGATTGAGCTACACAGTTATGAGCAAGCTTGGTTCTTTGTGGCCAGACTCACCAGAGGTCAGGGAGCAGACGCTGCTCTCATCTCCACCATCCCCGTTGTTCGATTTTACCCATGCAAATTAACAGTTGATGTTCGTTCTCGTGGGAAAAGTAAAGTGAGAGACACAGGCAGCCACATTTGTGGGCAAGGTTTTTGGGCCCTGAGGCCCAGGTTGCCTGCCCCGATGTATATTTCCCCCCTTAGATCTTCCTTAGAGCAGCGGTCCGCAAGCTTCTGCTTGCCGCAGACCGCTGCGGAGTGGTGGGTGGAGAGGGCGGCCCGGGGGCCCGTGCACGCGCGGCAGCGCCAGCACAAACGCGCATGTGCGGACTGCCGCGCATGCGCGTTTGCACCCGGCAGGGGCGCAAACATGCGTGCGCGGCAGTCCGCACATGCGCGTTTGCACCACCGTCATGCCGGTGGCCGCGGCTTCCCCTCCCGGCCCCTCCGGGCCGCGAGCAAATTGGCTGCTAAAGCGGCCGATTGGCTTGCGGCTCAGCAAGCTTCTCTTCCCTCCCCTCCCGAAGTGAGAAGCTTGCCGGGCCGCGAGCTTTGGCGGCCTATTTGCTCGCGGCCTGGCGAGCTTCTCGCTTCGGGGGGGAGGGAAGAAGGAGCTGCGGCCTGGCGCCGGGCCGCGGCCCACGGGTTGGGGACCACTGCCTTAGAGGACTGTGACTGTAAAGAGCCGGGTATCATAATTCAGAGCCAAAACCTGGGTGTAAACTGCATGGAGCTTTTATTCCAGGTAAAGGTAAAGGTATTCCCTGTGCAAGCACTGAGTCATGTCTGACCCTTGGGGTGACGCCCTCCAGCGTTTTCATGGCAGACTCAATACGGGGTGGTTTGCCAGTGCCTTTCCCAATCTTCCCCAGTGCCTTTTTTAAAATACCAATCCCAGGTCAATTCAGTCCCTGCCCTCTACACAGAATGCGATTTCCATTTGGATTTGGTGCGATTTAAATTTTCCTTCTGCAGCAAGAAAGATTGATCCGGAGTGACTCTACCTTTTGTACGATATCTTAGAGTGCTTTTAATCCTCAATATATTTTAAAATCGCATTATTTTGAATCTGAGCTCTCCTCCATGGTAGAGAACCCATGATTGGCCACAGGTGACCATGTGACAAGCTTGCCTTAAAGGAGAAGCCCCTAATTTCTCTCAACTTCTGTCAGTCTTGGATTTTTTTTCTGCCTTCTTTGATCGTCTCCCCCCCCCTTCAAGAAAAGAAAGTATTTTTCCTCCCTCCTCTGACTTCTTCGATTCTCTTCCCCCCTTCAAGAAAACAACAAGAGAGTCTCCATTTGCCTCCTCCCTCTTCTGAGTCTCCCTAATCACGTGCAGAACACTTTCCTGTTTCAATGGGGGGGGGGGAGAGGAAGACCCGAGTTCAAATCGATCTGAATTCAACAGGATTGACAACGGAATAAACAAAGTAAGTGCAGACTCTGCCCTATACAGCTTGGCTGATAATTAACCACACAGATTAATAACATTTCTGCAGCCATGACTTAAAGACGTCATTTTCTTTATTTGGTTCCATGTTGTGCCATACAATATTTGGATCTGGAGCCATAGGTTGTCAAGTCCTGGACTAGACACTTTTTAAAATGAAACATTCAGGAAGGACGCTTGGAACAACTGTAGGGAAACACCTCTACACCAATATAGCATATCACCCCCAGCTTTGATTTTTCCAGTGTTCATTTTTTTAAAGTCTCCAGCACTTTTTTTTGCAGAGATACAAGGGGTAATGTGCAAACAATTTGTGCTGCGATTGCCTGGGAAGAAATATGGGAAGGGCTGCTGGAAGATGGACTGAAGCCCCTCCTGACCAAATTCATTCTCCTCTGTTCTATCACTTTTTCTCCCTAGACCATAAGCAAATAGAAGAGAGCCAATACTGGATCAGGCCAGTGGCCCATCCAGTCTAACACTTTGTGGTACACAGTGCTCAAAAGTCAGTGCCATCAGGAGGCCCACCAGTGGGGCCAGAAGCCCTCCCACTTTTGCAACCCCCCCCCCCCCAGCACCAAGAATGCAGAGCATCACTGCCCCATCTATATAATCACTTATGGACCTCTACTCCATGTTTATTCAGTCTCCTCTTGAAGCTTTCTGTTTGTAGCCAACACCACTTCCTTTTATCTGTTCTAAGCCTACCATTCATTAATTTCACTGAGTCCCCATGAGTTCTTGTAATGTGACAACAGAAGAGTTCTTCTTTCTCTGCCTTCTCTGTCCCATACATAATTTTATAAACCCTTATTATATGTCATGACTCAGTCGTAGTTTTTGCAAGCTGAAAAAAACCAAACCTTTAACCTTTCTTTGTAGGGAAGGTTCTCCGTCCCCTTAAACATTTTAGTTGGACCTTTTCCAATGTTATATCTATTTTGACGAACGGCGACTGGAACTGTACACAGTATTCCAAACTAGCAAGAAAGCCCATTGCAACCAGGAATGCAATGGGCGCTAGGACCCAGGGGACACCAGGAGGTGCTTTTTTTTCTGCTGCGTGGAGCTGTGAAAGGCTCCTACAGGGTTTTTTTTTTTCTGCTGCTTGGAGCTGGGAAAGGCTCCTACAGGGTTTTTTTTTTCTGCTGCTTGGATCTGCGAAAGGCTCCTACAGGGTTTTTTTTTCTGCTGCTTGGAGCTGGGAAAGGCTCCTACAGGGTTTTTTTTTTTCTGCTGCTTGGAGCTGGGAAAGGCTCCTACAGGGTTTTGTTTTCTGCTGCTTGGATCTGCGAAAGGCTCCTACAGGGTTTTTTTTTCTGCTGCTTGGAGCTGTGAAAGGCTCCTGCAGGGTTTTTTTTTTCTGCTAGCTCTCGTGGGCGTGCCGGCTTGGAGCTCCTACAGGGGTTTTTTTTCCTGCTGCTTGGAGCTGGGAAAGGCTCCGTCAGGGTTTTGTTTTCTGCTGCTTGGATCTGCGAAAGGCTCCTACAGGGTTTTTTTTTCTGCTGCTTGGAGCTGTGAAAGGCTCCTGCAGGGTTTTTTTTTTCTGCTAGCTCTCGTGGGCGTGCCGGCTTGGAGCTCCTACAGGGGTTTTTTTTCCTGCTGCTTGGAGCTGGGAAAGGCTCCTTCAGGGTTTTGTTTTCTGCTGCTTGGATCTGCGAAAGGCTCCTACAGGGTTTTTTTTTCTGCTGCTTGGAGCTGTGAAAGGCTCCTGCAGGGTTTTTTTTTTCTGCTAGCTCTCGTGGGCTTGGAGCTCTGCTAGCTCTCGTGGGCTTGGAGCTCTGCTAGCTCTCGTGGGCTTGGAGCTCCTACAGGGTTTTTTTTTTCTGCTGCTTGGAGCTGGGAAAGGCTCCTTCAGGGTTTTGTTTTCTGCTGCTTGGATCTGCGAAAGGCTCCTACAGGGTTTTTTTTTTCTGCTGCTTGGATCTGCGAAAGGCTCCTACAGGGGTTTTTTTTCTGCTGCTTGGATCTGCGAAAGGCTCCTACAGGGTTTTTTTTTTCTGCTGCTTGGATCTGCGAAAGGCTCCTACAGGGGTTTTTTTTCTGCTGCTTGGATCTGCGAAAGGCTCCTACAGGGTTTTTTTTTTCTGCTGCTTGGATCTGCGAAAGGCTCCTACAGGGTTTTTTTTTCTGCTGCTTGGAGCTGTGAAAGGCTCCTACAGGGTTTTTTTTTTTCTGCTGCCTCTCGTCGGCGCGGCGGCTTGGAGCTCCTACAGGGTTTTTTTTTTCTGCTGCCTCTCGTCGCGCTAGCGGCGAAAGGCTCCTCCGGGGGTGTTTCTTTTTTTTCTGCAGCTTCTCGGCGGCTGGAGTCTTGTGTTGTGTTTGCGGCCGGGGCTTCCTTGGGGCCGGCCTGACGCGGTGAGAGACGCTTCGCGCCTCTCACCGCGTCAGGCCGGGAGCAACTGCGAGCCGCGCTGAGCGCGGCTCGCAGTTGCTGGGGCTGGGAATCGGAGGGACCAATCGGCAGGCGCATCGCGCCTGCCGTTTGGTCCCTCCGGTTGTCTGTCATGAGGAAGGGTCCAATCCGGACCCTTCCTCATCCCGGACACATCCCGCCCCAGAACCCCTTACTGTTTTATTTAGTCCGTGGCGCCCGCGGCACCACGGGCGGTGTACAGATGGCGCCCGCGGCGCCACGGGCGGTGTACAGATGAGGCCGCATCATAGATTTATACAGGAGCATTATGATAATGGCTCATTTGTTTTCAATCCTCTTCCTAATAATCCTGAGCATAGCATTTACCTTTTAAATTGTATTTGGCTCCAATTTGCATTCCATCGTTAATTGTTCCTGTTGCACCTAATTTGCTATGTTGATGCCCACTTGCCCAGCCTCAGCAGATCCCTGAGGAGCACCTCACAGTTCTCCCTGGTTCTCACCGCCCTGAACAACACTGTGGCTTTTGCAAACTTAGCCTCTGACCCTTCTGTCCTGATCCTGCCAATATAATTTATATTCAGGAAACACTAACCCACAGGTTATCCTCACCCCACCAAATTTTTAAAACGCCCACAGCTGCATTCTCCCTTGCTCCTGTAAAACAAAAACCACCTGGCAGAAACCTAGTGTGAGATTTATCCTAATTCAAGGTTACTTCTTTCATTTGCACAGGGAAACTTACCTCAAGAGTAAGTAGGATCATGGAAGAAGCAGAAAGATGAACATCCACCAGTTTCACTCAACCCACTACCAGACTTTAATCATAAATTTCAAATCTCCTTTTTTGTAACTTGCCTGTGCAAAGGAATGCATAACTCCGAGCATGTGCACAATGCCTTTTACTCACAAAAGAGAAGCCAGGGTTATGCTTCCCTCAGTCTAATGGATGGGAAGATTCTTATACTATATATGAAACAAGACATAGCAGATGTTCAAAGCATCCTGGACTCGGAAAAGGAAGAAGCACTAGAAATCGTATTGCAAATTTACTATTGTTACTGGAGAATAGAGAATTTCAGAAGAAAACCAGTTTGTATTTTATAGATGACAGCAAAGCCTTTGACAGTATGGATCATGAAAAGCTATGGTTGGTTTTAAAATAAATGGATGTGACACAACATCTGATAGTTTTGATGCACAACCTATACTCTGGACAAAAGGCTACAGTTAGGACAGTATATGGACAGAGTGCTTTCCACCTGGCAGGACAAGCATGTATTTCTTCCTATCTATATGCAGAGCATATCATGAGGACAGATAGATTAGATTTGGATGAAGGTGGAGTAAAAATTGGCAGATTGCTTTCCCATCACTATACAGTTACCACAAACATCTACCTGATTTTAAGGGAAATATAGTATGATCATGAGCACGGGTCTTCTCCCCTAAGAGCCAATGATGTGCCAAAGTGTAGCTCTATGGTTTATTCCAAGGAGTTCTCCACATACCCGTAGGGCGATAACTAATGCACATGTAAATTGGAGATGGAAGGCATTAATCTGCCCTAAAAGCCAACATACATTCTATATTTATCACACAGCTAATTCCTATGTTGGTTTGAAATTTTTAAAGTCTGGTAGATATCCCATCTCTTCCAAGTCAAGAGACTGTGAATATAAATGGGACCCCACATGGTACATTTCTAATGGTATGTGGAAGTACTGCTGTTCATATAGTGAATCAGTGTGGCGTCATCAGGTTCAGCCAAGGGAAAGGATGGACCTCACTACTGTAGCACCTCTCAGGGGATGTGGGCCTTTTTGTCACAAAATGCTTGGCTATGGTAATGCACAGGATTCAAGGAGTCTTTGAGCCTAATACAAACTCATAATGCTATCTATCCCCAAAGTATTATTATTATTATTATTATTATTATTATTATTATTCAATTTATTTACCACCACTCCCTACAGGCTCGTGGCGGGTAACAATAGTCTTAAAATCCCCCATTAAAAGACCCCCGTTAAAAGACTATAAAAATACCAACACGGTGGAAAATACCAGTCTCCCCTACCCGAACAAGGGCATTGGGGGATGGAGGGTGATGATGACTAGTTCAAACCCCCCAGGGGGGCAATGTTCTTCCTTGCCAATCTCAGCCTCAACCATAGACCTGGCAGAAGAGCTCCGTATTTGATCCTATCCATTTTTTACAATTTCGTAAGTCAAGAAATAAAAAAAACAACACACCATTTTATTTCTGAAATTACAAAAAGAGTTGGGGGGGTCTCATGGGCACTAGTAATGCCATTTTCCCCAGTTTTTGGATTCTGGGCCACACTGATGTCATCTCAAGGGCACAATGTGCTCAGAGGTGCACTGACCTCTATGAAATCATCTGGATATGTAAGGCTGCCCCCCCCCTCCGCACTCCCAGCAGTGATTGCGATGAACAATGCTTTAACATGCATACAAATTATCTCAGTTCCTACAACACTACTGTTCTTTTAAAAGCATCTAGGCAGAACAACCATGGACCAACCCGGGAAGCACTCAGTGCTTTGCAAGTCAGGTGGCCGGTGGGGAATTACCTGCTACTCCATGTTTTTCTTTCCTGTTCCATTCAGTCATATGCTTCTCTAATACTGAGGCCTAGCAGGAAGTTCCCTACCTATAGCTCCAATCACCTACCCTCATGACATTGAGGGGGAGAAAAAAAAGGGATTCACAGTGCCTTTCTAGGATTTTCCCCTAGTCTCTTTGGTCTTTCAAGGCCCTTAGAGCTTCATACCAGGACTCAAGAAGGGGGAGGCAATAAACACATTGTCGAGCTCCATGCTGAAGATAATTGTACCAACCCTTGCAGCATACAGGCCCCACTGTTTTTATATTCATAATTTTGTTGTTTTAAATATGCTGTTAAGTCTTGAGGTATCTCTGGCACGATGGGGCAGAATGCTTTAAAATAAGATTCTGGTATAGAACAAACCTTTCCAAGAACTGCAGACAAATCAAAACAAATCCGTTAGACAACAATTCATTTTACCAAAACTATCCAGCTCAGTTTCAAAATGAACTAAGCTGTTCTTACGACTGTTTGGCATTGTGTCATCATATTCAAGATACTCTCCTTCACTATCATGGACTCCACTCGCTTCACAAGAATAACTGTAGCAGAAGTTCTGAAAACGTTTATTGTTCCCTCTTTTGGGGGACAAACAATGTAAACATTTAAATAAAAGCACTAGGATTATTCGTAACATTTTGGAAAAGATTGCAAACATACCACACACCATAGAGTTTACCAGTTGCAACCCAGATTCCACCTTAATAGACTTTGAAACCTGCTGCTGAATCAGGAGACTTCCAGTTTCCCTTGCCAATCTGGTACTTTCTTTTCATATGTCCCCAACCAGCTCATTCTATATCTCCTTAGCATAAAGCAGGAAACAATGGCCAGCATAAGCTGCAACTGTCTCATCTCCTAATTCAGCAAATGCAAAAGGTGCAGAAAGGATTCGGAAGTCTTATTTCCAGGCTGACTGTAATCAGCTGGGACTTCTTAGAGTAGCAGACCAGCTGCTGAGGTTGGTGAAGTGATTTACTCCTCTTTGAAGACCCTGAGGAATGACAGGGAATGGCATTAGAATGGATGGGTGCGGGTGTTTGCATGATATCACAGTAAATGTTCCTCAGAAGACACTGTTTGAATTCGAGCGTAAGTGGGGAAAAAGCAGTGGTTTCCCAAAAGTCCAGCTTGGCACATTCAGGATGTGAAGAAGAAGTGGAAAGCACCCTGGGCAAAGCAGCTTTGTTGTCTCCAAAATCCCCACAAGGGATATAAACACAAAACATGAAAGGGCTTTTGAACACTTTAACAGAAGCAGCCACTGGATTCGATGTGACCTATTGATAGCTTGAATCTTGCTCTTTCCCATCTCCTCCGTCTCTCAACCTTTGTGTTTCCTGAAATAACTTGCAAGGGGGGGAAGGGAATGGGAAAATCGAAGCCTGCAAACAAGAGAAGGAGGCAGTATCCCTTCGGCCTATTCTTCTTCCTCTCACCCCTTTTCAGGCAGCAGAACGCAGAGGGCAATAGGTTTCAACAGCAGCCTTTACAGAGATGTATTTTGCTAACTAAATAACTCTTCAAACACAAACGTGCTGATTGTCCTGGCAACTGCATATGAATGCTGAAGTAACCCTCAAAGGCTTCTACAGAAGCTTTTATGATGCTTCACAGTTTCACATCTGAAGCTTTGGCAGGGCAAATAGTTCTACCCCCATTTTGTTCATGACAGAGATCAATTTGTGCTGTTGAAGTCTGCACTGAATCAGAACGTGGAATGTTCCATAAGCCTGGATATTTTCATGATTTCTCAGGCTGGCCGTTTCAGAGAGCCGAAAAAATAAATTAAAAAAACCAATTTGGCTGAATTAATATCCCCAAAATACTGATAAGGTATTTTTCAGGCATTTATTTGCCTCAGATTAGCTGAGTGCACACTCCTAGTTAGAGCAGCCTGACACATCTTTAAGATCATAGAACTCCGCTATATTCTAGCATTGCAACCTCCAGTGCATGTCGGAACTTTTCAGAAGACTGGGACAGCATATTGTTAGGGTGGTGACATCAGTTTGTCACAAAAAAACCCCCAGGAAGTGAGCCAGACCAACAAGACAGACTGAAGACTGAACCTCAGGTCTTTTTCAGGTTCCCCAACAGAAAACTTTCAGTTCTTCAAACCTGTAAGACCTGGGGAACTGTAATCAAGGTGCAGTCCCCCCCCCCCCAAAAAAAACAACCTTCAGAATTACTGCACTATGTAAGTTGTACTAATAATTGCAGAGTATCCTGCACAAACTGGAAGCCACCTCCTGCTGAAAAGGAGACCCACTTGGTTTGGGACCCCTTTAGCTCCTATCATTGCTCTCTTCATCCATTACAGATTCCTTCTTCAGATTATCAATCTCTGCTTACTAAACCAACCAATTTGCTCATCCTTCTAATTGCTTTACAAGGGGTTTGACCAACTAACAACCCTAGTATCTGCCATTCAAGTCTTGGGAGAAAATTCAAAGTCTCATGGCAAACCCCGCAGCCAGAATGAAATCTTTTTTCGCACACAGAAGGTTCAATGGCTTCTTGTTGCCCTGAGTGTCTGTTAACACTCCGTTACCACTGAACATGATGAGTCAAAATGGAGGATACAGGATGCATGTGCTAAATATGCGCTACATGCTCTACTTATTGTCAAACTCCAAAAATCCTCGAGTGAAACTAAAAACATGTGTGCAGGCCTGATTCTCACAATCTCTTCTAGGCACTGAATTTGTGGCCCCCATTCACTGCATTTGTCTCTTCTTATTGTAGAAGTTAGACATTTTAGTGCAAAATTTGCAACCCCTTTGAGGGGGAGACTTCTAATTCCTAGAGGTACTCTGAGGAGTCACAATCACCTCTGTAAAATCCTTGGAAGATAATGTACAGGTCTGGGCCGATAGCCATAAGATTTAGGTTCTGGAGAACTGTACTCTATGGAGTCTATGTTTCCACCTAAATTACTGTTTTTCAAGCCTTCTTTAGAAGGCACCTTCAAAGGAGACAATTCACCCCTGGGTCCTCCACAACCACAAGAGTCATTTTCAGATAGGTTCTCATCCTCAAGGAAGCCAGAGAAGTCCTGGATGCTTCGTACTCCAAAGAGTGATATTTGTGGGTCTCCCAAGATTCCACAGCTGGCTTCACAAAAGCTTTCTGAAGGCATGAATACCTTCCGAGGGGGGAGGTTTGAGCCAGACAACTCAAACCAGAAGCCTGTGCCTTTATCCAAATCTTCCCATCCTTCCCTTTGAGCAATCATGTTGTCCAGACACACAGATGATTCCCCTGAAGAAAAACCCGCAGAAAGCCAAGTTGTCTCACTCCCTTGGAATCCAGAAGTCATCACCCCAAAGACTGAGTCTGTAGCAACAGTGGACCTGGGCATCATTAGATCTGGCATGGAGCCTTCGCCCAGCTGAGAACTGTCTGATTCAGAGCCTGGATCAGACTGTTTCTCACCCAGACCAACCATCTGGCTGTCAATGTTATTCTTCTGGAATCGATGGATTTCAGTGTATGGTCTGGAACTGCCAATATCTTCCTCCTCCTCCTCCTCCTCCTCAGATTCTTCCAGCACAGAAGGAACCAACGGTGAATGTAGCTGAGTCGGAAGCCTACTCCTGTTTTCTACTCCAACAGGGTGTCCAGGCCATATCAAGACACTGATGAATTCTTTTTCAGTGAATTCCAGAAACTTCTTTGGGTATTTAGAGCTGGAAAAATCCTAATTGGGGAAAAAGAATGTGGTTGATTATTTTCGAGGCCAACAATTCAGTCTTTTGGTTTTTAATCTCCCCCGCCCCCTTTAAAAGAAAATTTTAAACTGATATGGAAATGACAGAATTGGCCACGAACAGCAGAACCAAATTCTGGCAAGCATTCGAAACTCAGCAACATTTCCAGGCCCTGCATTTATATTTCAAGTGAAAATTTCCTCTTCAAATTCCACAGTACAATCCTGATCAGAGCTATACTCTAATCGTCCACTGCAACAGACAGATGTTACAGATGAAATCTACTTAAGTAGTCTGTCGTGAAATATTCAATATACTTGCAAGTCTATCAGCCAGCTATTAAAACATTGAGGTATGGGAGGGGGACAGTGCACTGGGTGGGGGAGTGAGTGCATGGTTTGCATGTAGAAATTTCTGGCATCTCCAGTTAAAAGATCTTGCGTAGACCCTCTGAATGAGATCTTGGTGTGCTGATGTGGGTTACAGTGGTCTACATGGGCCTGGCTTTCACCATAAGGCCACTTCATGTATTGCGTGCTAGCTCACAAATACTGCCAAAAAATGAATATCAAGAAATCAAGCAATACAGAAGTGTCAAATGTTTGAATAGTCAGATAACAATTTTTTTAAAAAAGCACCCTCTCTCTTTGTGGTTTCATCTGACGTGTACTGTATTTAACTGAACATCAGTGCGGTCCACTGAAATG
The DNA here is from genome assembly GCF_049243985.1 of Paroedura picta. Taxonomy (NCBI): domain Eukaryota; kingdom Metazoa; phylum Chordata; class Lepidosauria; order Squamata; family Gekkonidae; genus Paroedura; species Paroedura picta. Next base: position 44,691,800 of record NC_135373.1, read on the forward strand.
CATTTTATAGTTTTCTCTTCACAGATAGAGTTCTTCAATTACAAGGAAAACTGCTTGGCCTTTGCAATTCCAATAGAGAAAGTCAACCTGTTTCTCCTGGGGTAGTGGGGGAGGCCAGCCAGGTGTACTCTGGCACTGCATGTGCCCTCCTACCTGTTGCTCCTTTCAAACCCTGTTTTTAAAACAGGCTTTGATACTAGGATTATATAAAACACCATATGGGTGACCTTGGGCACTGATACAACCGTTCTGACCAAGCAGCCTCACCCACCTCACAGGGTGTCTGTTGTGGGGAGAGGAAAGGGAAGGTGACTGTAAGCCGTTTTGAGACTCCTTCGGGTAGAGAAAAGCAGCATATAAGAACCAACTCTTCTTCTTCTTCATATGCGGAATATAAAATATAAACTTGTTCAGCGTTAGCTGATGTGATAGTCCTGTATTTGACACTGGGGAGGAAGAATGTATTATGGAATAGCTTTGCAAGTGGGTCCCAAAACCTACAGTAAATTCAGAAGTGAGTCTGTTTAAGAACCACTACTCTAGGTAAACCAAGTGGAGACTTTTAAAATGATAGAATGTTTTGGAGTAGAGCAGGCAGGCAGAATTTTCCAGATGTGGTCAGTGGCTGAGATCTTACTGCAAAAACTACTTTTGTAGCTGGGGAAATGTTAACCAACTCCTCCCTGGTGATCCAGCTACCCTGGCATTGGGAAGGAAGGGGAGTGTACTTATCCAGGCTCCTGGATAAGAATTGCTGATTGGATGTTAACTGGGGAGTCTACCTTCTGCTTTCTATATTTCAAAACCAGCCATACTTTCATTACCAGCGCTTGTGGACTTTTGACAGTCTTAGGTCTACTTCTGGACCGGTAGAGAGAACAGACAACGCAAACAAACAAGATGAACAGAAGTAGCACTGGGACAGCAGCAAACGCCCAGGTGTTTTCTGCAAAACAAAATAGAAGCAGCTCAGAAACTGTGGAGTGTTCTTCATATCCTAATATAGGGGATACATCTAACTTAAAAACTGGGTTAACGTTCACTCCCCTTCCTCAGAGGGAACCATGGTTATGTGCGGCAAGCAGAGAGGGCAGCAACAGATCTCTCCAAACTACAATCCCCGTGATTGTTTGTGGGAAACCATCACACTTATAGTGCCTTAAGAGCCAGAAGCACACTTAAAAACCAGAGGCTCCAGAGTAATGGTGGAGGATTTCTCTTCTCTTTCCCACTAACTCAAGGGGTTGACAAAATAATACAAAGGACCTCAACATCATCTAGATATTTTTCCTGTATGGGCGCAATCTTCCTGCCCACGTAGGATCTGGGGCACGTGCTCCTCAGGTGGTGTACAAGGGTAAGTCAGAAAGTATTGCTATTCATTCAAGCATGGGGTTTATTCCAAACAAAAGGATTTTCTCGAAGGACGACCACCGGGGCTTATTATGAAGAAGTGTTAAGAAAACTGAGAACTGCACTGTGAGAGAAAGGCCAGGAAAATTGCGCCAAGGGATTTTTTCCATCTTGACAAAGCCCTGGTTTGTTCTTTGAAGGTAGCAAGGGCTGAACTATGAGAATTTCATTGGGAAACCTTAACCCATCAGCCCTGATCCTGTCACCTCAGGCTTCTTTCTGTTCCCCAGACACAAAGTACATTGAAAAGGAACACAATTTGAGTCCACTGAAGATCCCAAAACTGCTGTTTTGACCTGGTGAAAATTGAAGAGTGCAGAATTCTTTGGGGAAGGGCTGGGGAGATGGAGACGTGGATAGACCTAGATGGAGGATGTGTTGAAGAACAAAAGCTTCACTCTTTGATATTTTTGTTTAATAAAGGATTCTATCATTTTGTAGTGATCCTTTCTGACTTACAGGAGTATATGACAAAGGAGCAGGCTTGCAATCTGAGTTCAGAAAGACAGAGAAAGCAGATTCATATGGCTGACAAAAGGAATTTTGATCAGAGGTGAGCCTGGGCCCAGTTTGGATCAGCACAAACACACACACATACACACACACAGAAGGGGGGGGGCAGACAGACAGCAAGGTAACCAAAGCTTTCCCCTACTTCATATCATTTTACCAATCAGAAACAGTTTGGAAAGTCGCTGTTTGCTCTACTGGGGAAGCATAATGTGTAGAAGCAGAAGAGCTGTTTTTTATACCCTGCTTTTCACTATTCGAAAGAGTCCTCAAATGGCTCACAAACACCTTTCCATTCTTCTCCTCACAACAGACACCCCATGAGGTAGCTGGGGCTGAGAGAACTCTGGGAGAACTGCTCTGCAAGAACAGCTCTAAGAGAACTTTGACTGGCCCAAAGTCGTCCAGCTGGCTTCCTGTGGAGGAGTGGGGAATGAAACCCAGTTCTGATTAGAGTCCTCCACTCTTAACCACTACACTCAGTGGGGCAAACAGCAACTCCCCGAGGCAGTTTCATGTCCAAAAAACGGTGCAGGAAGGGCTTAAGGCTCTTCCTCCTGTGGTGCCAATTTGAACTGGGCCCTGCATACAGGGAATCCCGTTGTGAGAATGAAACATTCAGCCCCTGTGGTGGCCACATGGGGGACACCAGGACTTTGTAATTTGTGAAGCAGTTCAGAACAAACAGAGGAAATCTGGTACCGAGTGGCTTTGTTGTGGGAGAGCCTATTTGCTTTCTACATTGACTCTGTTTCTGATAATTGCGTTATTTGCAAATATGACACTATGACTCTTCAGTGTTCTGGTGAAAAGGAAACTAAAAACTACAGCACTTTCTCTGCAACTTCAGGGAAGCCGCATTCTCATCAAAATGTGTCTTAGCCGTTTCAGTGGGGTCAAGATGAGCACATCTGCTGTGCACGTCCTATATGTTTCTGGCTTGCTAGATCAGGACAATGACTGGGAACTGCAGCCTTTGTATTGAAGCTTAGTCCTCCTTTGCAGGGCTGTACCTTGACTGTGTAACTGTACGCAAGTCGGCTCAGAGAAGCTGCTGTGCACGTGGTGTAGAACAGCTCGGGCACTGAAGCAGTAACTGCTGCCGTTGAAAACCGTAGCGTCAAAGTCCTTCGTGTTCTTCATATTGATTTTTTTCTAGCAGATAAGAAAAGCAGTGGCTTGAAATCAACAGGGATATCAGCAAACATAACCTTGGCTGAGTCACAAAAGGGTTCGTCCCCAGAACAAACAGAGGTGGATCTCAAATCGGTATTTGCCGACCTGCCCCTGTGCCTTCAATGAGAGCTGGAGTATGCAGTGGTTAGAGTGTAATACTAGGATCTGGGAGACCCAGGTTCAAAGCCATGCTCTGCTGTGGATGCATGCTGGCTGGCCTTGGCCCTGTCACCCACCCTCCACCTGACCTACTAAAAAAGTAAAGGTAAAGGTATCCCCTGTGCAAGCACCAGGTCATGTCTGACCCTTGGGGTGACGGCCTCTAGCGTTTTCATGGCAGACTCAATATGGGGTGGTTTGCCAGTACCTTCCCCAGTCATTACCATTTACCCCCCAGCAAGCTGGGTACTCATTTTACCGACCTCGGAAGGATGGAAGGCTGAGTCAACCTTGAGCCGGCTGCTGGGATTGAACTCCCAGCCTCATGGGCAAAGCTTTCAAACTGCTGCTTTACCACTCTGCGCCACAAGAGGCTCTTCCTGACCTACTAGCTAAGTTTAAAAACAAACAAACATAATAAGAAGAACACAAAGAAATGTAACCAGGAACGTTTTTCCTAGTGTAAAGTCACAGGGAAAGATTTTACCTGTTTAATGCCTCTGTTTCAGCTTACTGTTAAAGTCACAGGAGCAAGAGCCATTAAAAAGGTAACTGCCCTGACATTTTGAGAATACATCCCTATCCTTTCTACCAAGCAGTCCAACGGCGCAGGAGTGGTCAAACTGTAGCTCTTCACATGTCCATGGGCTACCATTACCAAGAGGCATGCTGTTGGCAGGGACTAATACTAATTGAAGTTCAGGGACATCAGGAGAGCTGCAGTTTGGCCATCCCTGAATGAGAGCATGCCCGAGTTAGACTGATGGTCCACGAAGCCCAATTGTATTGACTCCAGCTACCGGCAAACAGGGGCACCCTGCACCATTTTCCTGAGATCGAATGGCCATGTATTCCAGCCACTACAGGTGAAGCCCCACGGTGGGAGCAAACAGGACCTCCCGACAGCCATTTTGGCTCCCGAAAAGCACAGGGCAAATGAGTGAAGCCCATCCTTTCTCTGTGCTGTGCTGCTGAGCCCAATCAGGCCATGGAGAACGTTAGGTCCTTGATATTGCACGTGTAACTTGTGTTGGGCTGTGACTGGGTTTTTGTCGTATGTAGTATCTAGCCTGCCATTATATGTATGTTTTTTCCAGTGGGGAAAACAGCAAATCTCCAGGGCCCTTTCAGATCAGGAAAGCAGCACAGGAAGAAGCTTAAGCTCCCCTTTTCCCTGTACCTCCGTCCCAATCCAAATTAGGCCTCCACATACCCGGGGACTCCTATAATGTCAACTTTACAGTACTTGGGGCAGACACATGGGAGCACAGATTACAGTGAGGTCCCAAGACCCTTTTAATAGAAAGTTCTGCAGGCCAAGTCTTCTGCATTCCAAGCAGATACCCAGCCTCTACCCTAGGCCCTTTCTCCTACAGCCTACCAGGGATCACAGCATTAGCATTTTCTCCCAGCGGGGACCAACTGGTGTGAAATGATAATTTTATACACTTGGGCTGCAGTTGCCTTTTTGAATTTTCCCTGAAAGGCAGGGAGAACATCAGCGAAAACCCATCTGCAGTTCCAGCTACGCAAACATGTGAAAAATCAGTTGCTCCCAAGGCTAATGGCCACGTTCACCTTTGGAATACAGGAACAATCTGCATGCTGAAGACTATGCCCTTTTCCAGACAAACATTTGACAATCAATTCAAACATTAAAAACCTCCAAGTCTTCATTTACTGAGAAAGGGCATAGAGAGCCTGTCTTTGAACGTTTCTTCCAGGACTAGAAGTCCTTGCATACGGAAATCTAATCAATCAGGAAGAACCTGCAATCCTGCATCATCATTCTGAAGTGGTCTATTTGTAGAAATGCTGCCTTTTCTGACAGTTTCGATTGCCTCTTAGGAGGTTTCTCATCCAAGCTCCTTAGCAGGACAGGATCCAAGACTGATTACAAAATTTGTTTCAATAGTGTTCATTAAACTTGCTTAAATTCATATTGTGGATAAGACTGTTAACTACAGTTTACAAAGTTTGCCAAGCATCCTGCCTCAGGGAACTCTATACAAACTTAAATCTATCAAAACAAATGCTAGATTCTGCACCCTACACAAACTACCTGTATTGTTCATTTTGCAATTGCTTGTTTTTCAGAATTCTTCATGCACCAACCAGCAATAAGTGCAAGAAGCTTTCCAAGGTGGAAACCTTGTTCAGCAACTCCTCTGGCTTACAAGGTTTCATCAGGCACAGCTCACAAACTTATTAGTTCATCCTGGGCACAGACAAAAAAGCTCATGGTCTGAAACTACTCTGAGACCATCTACGGTTCAAACTTGCTCAGGATCCACAAAGATCTCTGAGGGTTGAATCCCATACTATGAAGTCCTCATCATGGTTACCTGACATGCTTCTATCAACCGTGTATGGGAAGTTGGGAATTTAATTGACACGCAGGCTATGTTCAGATTGGGAGAAGGGACTTAAGCTTCTCTCCCACACACCATCTCCTCATCTGAAATGTGCAGCCATCGGGACACACTAAGTCTTCCCAAAGGGGCAAACAATAGTTTTGTGGGGCTGTTTTGGGTTGGGAAAATTGGATCATTGCAGAGACAGGGTTAAGCCTCCTCTCTCTGCTTCCCATCACCCCAGTCCAAACGGCAGGCACACCCCTCTGTTATGGCAGCCATGAAGACTTTGTATCGTGTGACTTGGTCCTGAACCTTGACTGCCTGTGTTCTGGAGATCTGGTAGGTTGAAATGACAAAGCTTTGGCTCTTCTACTCACTCTGTTGTTGGCTCCAGCTTCCCAAAATTCCAAATCAGAAGTCAGATCACTGAATATGGCCTCCAAGCACCAGGGGTAGGGGAAAGTGGTATTCACCACAACGGTGTCTCCTGTCTTCCTTACCTGCAGAGCTGGGGGAGCGAGTGTCACTGGAAATTAAAAGCAGATTTTAGGGAAGTATCCAAGAATAGCTTTCCTATTTGGTTACACTGTCTTCAGTTTTCCTTTTTATCAAATTTTCTGGGTGGTGCTAAATGTCTGCCAGTTTTAAGTTTCAGGCTGAAAACAGAACCAGACACCTTTCCTGAGAAAAAAACCTCTATAATATTCAGCTGTGCTGCAAATTTGGCGCCTCTTTGTCAAAAAGCAGCTACCCTCAGCCCCAGATTGATTCTCCATTCTGCCCTATGGAGACCATTGACTATAATGGCTTCCCAAAGGCTATAATGGAGCAGGAAAAATTCAGGCTTCCCGAATATTTTCTGAATCTGAATATCATGCTGGTATTGGGATTTGGGAATATTGGGAAGTACCAACATTTTTCAGGTTCAATATACCTGAACCCCCAAAATAGTGGACTGTGGGTCTTTTTGCATACTTGACTGCAAATCCAATGAAGCTGCAGTTCTCTGTAGCCACACAAAGCAAAACATAACCAAAGAAAATCCAAAGAAAAACAGGAGCCTTGTTTCTCATCCCCTCCTTTTTTTTTTAGCCATCACATTGCAGCTAACATATGGTGACCCTTGTAGGAGTTTCAAGTCAAGAGACATTCAGAGGTGGTTTGTCATTGCCAGCCCCTGGGAAGCAATTCTGGGCTTCCTTGGTGATCTCCCATCTAAATACTGACCAAGACAAACCCTGCTTAGCTTCTGAGATCTGATGAGACCACACTAGCCTGGGCTATGCAGCTCAGGTCTCTCTCAGCACATTTCCATTACAGCCCACCTATAAGTGGCAGCCAATGAAAGAGGGCCATGGCGGGAGAAGTGTGCCAGTGATGCCGTTACATTACAAGGTTTTCTTTTAGAAGACATTACCCAGGAGACACACAGGGCTGCTGCTTTCTGTGGAAACAACATGTCCTCCATATTGACCTCTTCTGATCTTAGAACAACAACCTTCTTAGGCTTTATATCAAATTAGCTCAAATGTGATACATATTTGTCATTCCTTTTGCCTTCTAGGTAGTGTGTGTACCTCACAACACATATAGGAGAAGAAGTTGGTTCTTATATGCCGCTTTTCTCTACCAGATGGGAGTCTCAAAGCGGCTTACAGTCACCTTCCCTTTCCTCTCCCCACAACAGACACCCTGTGAGGTGGGTGAGGCTAAGAGAGCCCTGATATCACTGCTTGGTTAGAACAGCTTTATCAGTGCTGTAGTGAGCCCAAGGTCACCCAGCTGGCTGCATGTGGGGAAGGAGCAGGGAATCAAACCCGACTCACCAGATTAGGTCAGACCTCCTAATCACTATATCAGGATTTCCATTCCCTAGATTCTGTACATAGCTTCTCCTCCCCAAAATTAGCAACTGGTATCATTAACAGCACACGCTTGTCTCCGCCATGCCCTGCCAACCTAGGTCCAGAGGCTACTGACCATACCATTAACTTCGTAATCTATGCTTTCCAAATTCACCCATGGGGAGGAAATGGTTCCAGCACTCCCCTGAGCTTTCACGCGGACATCAAAGCCGTGGTGCACGTCTGGAGATGCGCATGTTATATTGCAGACTGTTTCCAAGATGCTTCTACAAAGCAGGACATCTTTCCAGTCGCTGTAAACATTCCTGAAAGAGAAAGTGAAAACAGCACTAATTCAGAATCCTGTACAAGGTGGTGGCCACATCTCTGCAGGCTGCTCAGCCAAAAAAGGCAGCAGACATTTCACGGGAAACCAGAATCCCCCAAGACTTAGCTCCTCTCATGAAATATAGTATAGGTATATTGGTTAAATCAGGGATTCTCAACCTGTTTCAGCCTTCAGGGGGCTGTGGAATTTTGACAGGGGGAAGTGAGTGTCACCCAAAAATGGCTGCTGCAGGAGAAAGAGCTAAACTGAACCCCTCTCTCCTAACACCTCCTGGGATGAAGAAAAACCTCAAGGGAATGCGTAGCCACACACTGACTAAGGAAAGCCCAATCACACCAGCTCTCAGTCCCCCCAGCCTAAAACCCTTCCATGACAGTGAAGGCAGCTGGGAACAAGCCCTGCCATACAATGGCCTTGCCCACTATCTGAAAAGCTCAGCAGGTGCAAAGGGCCAACTGCAAGTACCACAGCAAGTACCACAGCATCCACAGGTACACCAATGGGAAAAACGGCATTAAAGGAACATGATGTGTGGCTTGCACAAAATCCTTGCTAATAATCTGAAGCGGGGCCAGGCCTAGTGTTGTGTCTGTCGTTCTGCCAAAGACCGAGCTTAAAATCCAAGGCAGGATCGTAAGCCTGCAATGTAATGACCAATGTGTGGCTAGATCCCGTCTGCCAGATACAGTCAGTTTAAAGTGAAAATGTCCAATAGTGCGCACTGGTGGGAAGATCTACTGTGTGGATTATGTCTGTAAATTGGGATTTTCTCGGGAGTTGTTGGTTCAGTTCTCAGTACTTCTTGTACCATGGTGGAGTCTTAATAAAGAACTCAAATTACTTCCAGGGTCCGTGTCCACCTCCGAATCCACGGACTTAGCATCTCTACTGAGAAGGGAGCTGTGAGAGATAAGGGACCGTCTTGCCCCTGAAGGGAAGAACAGTCATTCAGGGGTTTTATCCCTGAGCTTCTGGGACTCTTTCTCCAGCACTCAATTAGCCTCTGGATGAGGTATGGAATATCGGATAGAAGCCCAGCAGGGGGTAATTCAGGGCTTCCTAAAGGAGAGGGTAGTCACAGTTTGGGTCTGCCTGAGCATGAGAGCAGGAAGGTTGAAGGATGACTCTTCCTGGTAGCCTGGCAGAGGGTAGAGGACTTGGTTGTGAGGCCTCTCTCCGGTGATGAGCAGACCTTGTCGGACTTAGTATGACTCGTGGGAAAGGGTGGGTGGAATCCTGTGTGAAAGGAACCAACCTAGTGGCGATTCAGTGAAAGCCTCTTTGTCTATGGAAGCATTAAAGAGAATTCCAACCTCAGTATGAAACCATTATTGGACTAAATTTATGGGGCTCAGCCAAGCATATGTTTTGACTGTCTCAATATCGCCACATGGCTCCCATCCATGGTTTCCCTGCTTGCTGAACCAAAGTCCCATAAAACCCTGTGGTAGAATATTCTTGTGCTCCCCCCCCCCACTACCATGTGGTTCCTTCTGAAGTAGAGTGTCCTTGCATTAAAAAAATATATATATAAGCAGGCAGTTTGGTGTTAGTTGTGATTTGCATTTCTTGCCTTTCCTGTGTGAATCTAAGATGTGCATATTCACTTACAAGGGGGTGGGGATTTTCTCTCTATCACTGACTACTGTAATCTGTGCTTAAAGCATCTCCAAATTTATCCTAGAGATGACTTGTATCTTGTATGCTTCCTGGAAAAATAAACTTCAGAGACTTTGCCTAAGTTCTGAGTTTTTGCCTGCTTTCCGGGGACTATACTGCAGATCATGAAACTATGTTAATTAAAAAACAACCTGTAAGTAAATATTTGTTATTTTCCTGCCTGAGAAATTACTGTGTTCTTTTCACTCACCACAAAACTTACCTCCTGGCAGTGAACCCAAAGCCTTTCTACCTGCTGCCCTAATAAATCTGGTACCTGAGGTGAAGGTTTACAGTTCAAAACCAACTTAGTCACCCAAAATCGCAAAAGGTCATGTGGGATTACCTCAGTTGGGAGCACAGTAGCATTTAGCTCTGCCCCCTGTTCAGATTGGCTAAAGGTATGGCTTAAGGCCTGCCTGCTGCTGCCATACCATTTCGCCTTTAATTCAGGGCAAAGGTGATTTCCCCTTTGCTCTAGCTCAAAGGCCAAAGTCCTATGCTCTGCATGAGCAGTGTTGAGTGGAGACTTATGCCACAAAAGCAAGAATATCTCACCAGCCTTGCGAGACAAAACTCCTGTGTGGAAGCCACCTGGGGGGGGGGGGAGGAAGAAAATAACTGTTTTTTAAACCCTGCTTTTCACTGCCTGAGTGGCTTACAATTGCCTTCCCTTTCTCTCCCCACAAATGACACCCTGTGAGGTAGGTGAGGGTGAGAGAGCCCTGACAGAACTCAACTGTGAAAATAGCTCTAACAGGATGGTGACTAGCCCAAGGTCACTCAGCTGATTGCATGTGGAAGAGCAGGGAATCAAATCCAGCTCTCCAGATTAGAAATCGCCCTCTTAACCATCACACCATGCTGATGACACCATATTAGAAGAAGAAGAGGAAGAGTTGGTTCTTAGATGCCGCTTTTCTCTACCCGAAGGAGGCTCAAAGAGGCTTACATTTGCCTTCCCTTTCCTCTCTCCACAACAGATACCCTGTGAGGTGGGTGAGGCTGAGAGAGCCCTTCTATCACTGCTCGGTCATAACAGGTTTATCAGTGCTGTGGTGAGCCCAAGGTCACCCAGCTGGTTGCATGTGGAGGAGGGACGGGAAATCAAACCCAGCTTGCCAGATTAGAAGTCCGCACTCCTAACCACTACACCAAGCTACACCAACCACTACACCAAGACCACCACTCCTCCCAGTCAGGGGCAGCCCTGTCAACTATCAACAGGCAAGGCAGAAGGTGCCTAGGGTTATGTAATGCTTTCCCCATCGCATAATTACAAGAACCAATTGACAGCAGTGGTGAGCTGAAGAGACCTGGGTTCACCTATGAAGCTTCCAGGTGCCCTCAGGCCAGCCATTCTCTCTCTCCTAAGCAGCACAGGTTTGTTGTGTGGATCAACCAGAGGAGTGGGAAAACCTGTAACCATTTAGGTTTCTTGGAGAAGAGGCAGGATAAAGATGCAACCAATAGATCAGTGATTCTAAGTGTGGTGCCCATGGGCACAATATAGCACAGCACTGACTTACTTCTTCCCCAAAGCAGAAAGATAATCCTGGCTTTCCTCCACCTGACAGGAGCAGAAGGTGCTTCAGGAGAGCCAAGAGGAGGGGCGTTGTGTCTGCAGCAAACACACATTTGGAAACAGATGCTCCCACAGGAGAAGGATGCTTTGCTAGGAATCCCACAGGAGCCATTTTGTGGCAGCATCTGCTTCCTGTCTCCAGCACACCCATTGAACAAGGTTGGTGTCCCCTGAGGGAGATATCTGACAACTATCTCTATCCCTCCAAGCCCATCATTGGCCATTTGGGGAGAGGTGGGTCAGTCAACCTGACCATATATGGTCATATCATCCAAGGTTTGACTATATATATAATTAAATCCCACCCATTCAGGAAGCCCTTAAAAAAAAAACAACAGGGTTTCTTGAAACCCTGGCTGAGAAAGCCTGCTCTAATCAATGACTGTTACTGGAAAGGCATAATCAGCCAAAGGGAAGTTTTCCCTATTGCTAGTATGAAGTTGTGCTTAAAGAGAGTTGGACTAAGATTTGGGAGATCCAGGTTTGAATCTCCACTCTGTCAAGGAAGCTCAGAGCGTAACCTTGTGCCAATTACATACTGTCCATTTAGCCTACTTCACAAGATTGTTGTGAGGAGAAAGTGGAAGCAAGGAGAATGACAAAAACCACTTTGGACTTTTTTTTTGGGGGGGGGGTGAGAAGGACAGGGTGTAAATGAATAACTATTGCATCAAACAGTACACAAGCACAATTGGAGAAGTACAGGAGGTTTGTGAATGGGGTTGACTCTGTCCAAGTTCTTTTGTGTCAGAGTCCCAGAAAAATTAAATGGACAATACAACCAATACTCACATCCACTGCACAGTGTAGAACACCCCGGGTGGGTAACCAGCCCCTGGCAGCCACGTCAAGAACAGATTGAAATCCTTTGACATAAGGGTCACATTGCGAGGGCGTGGTAGAAAAATTTCACCTGACAGGGGAAAAAAAACTTTTTAAAGTCCTCTGGAGTAGATTTCTTGCTTCATGGTACATTTCAGTGCTTTGGAAAGAATTTCTAAATACGATCTAGCCTGCCCCATGAATTTTGTGAACTAAGAGTATATATTTTTGTTTGTTTTTCTGGTTCTCTATATTTTCATTCATATGCATTCATATATTTTCATTCATAGGCTCCAGCAATATGTGGACCGTGAACTTCCAGAAGTACAGGCAGGATTTCGAAGAGGCAGAGGAACTAGAGATCAAATTGCCAACATATGCTGGATCATGGAGAAAGCTAGGGAGTTCCAGAAAAATATCTACTTCTGCTTCATTGACTATGCTAAAGCCTTTGATTGTGTGGAGCACAACAAATTGTGGCAAGTTCTTAAAGAGATGGGAATACCAGAGCATCTTATCTGTCTCTTGAGAAACCTATATGCAGGTCAAGAAGCAACCGTGAGAACCGGGCATGGAATCACTGATTGGTTCAAAATTGAGAAAGGAGCTCAGCAAGGCTGTATACTGTCGCCTTGCCTATTTAACTTGTATGCGGAGCACATCATGAGAAAGGTGGGGTTAGAGGAGTCACAAATTGGGATCAAGATTGCACGGAGAAATATCAACAACCTCAGATATGCAGATACCACTTTAATGGCAGAAAGTGAAGAGGAACTAAAGAGCCTGTTGATGCGGGTGAAGGAGGAGAGTGCAAAAGTTGGCTTGAAACTCAACATCAAGAAAACGAAGATCATGGCATCCGGCCCTCTCAATTCCTGGCAAATAGATGGGGAAGAAATGGAGGTAGTGACAGATTTTATTTTCTGGGGCTCCAAGATCACTGCAGATGGAGACTGCAGCAAAGAAATTAAAAGATGCTTGCTCCTGAGGAGGAAAGCTATGGCGAATCTAGACAGCATCCTAAAAAGCAGAGACATCACCCTGCCAACAAAAGTGCGTTTAGTCAAGGCTATGGTATTCCCAGTTGCAATGTACGGCTGTGAAATTTGGACCATAAGTAAGGCCGAGAGTCAAAGAATTGAGGCTTTTGAACTCTGGTGCTGGAGAAGACTCTTGCGAGTCCCTTGGACTGCAAGGTGAACAAACCAGTCAGTCCTAGAGGAGATCAGCCCTGACTGCTCCTTAGAAGGCTAGATCCTAAAGATGAAACTCAAATACTTTGGCCACTTCATGAGAAGGAAGGACTCCCTGGAGAAGAGCCTGATGCTAGGAGCGGTCGAGGGCAAAAGAAGAAGGGGACGACAGAGAATGAGGTGGCTGGATGGAGTCACTGAAGCAGTAGGTGCAAACTTAAATGGACTCCGGGGAATGGTAGAGGACAGGAAGGCCTGGGGGATCATTGTCCATGGAGTCACAATGGGTCGGACATGACTTCGCACCTAACAACAACATATTTTCATTGTATCTAATAATAATAATAATCCTAAATGCAACACACCTTTTTACTGATTCATGTGGGGAATAATCAGAAACCCTGTGGTATATACATTAAAAATAAATAAAATATCTTTAAACACATCTAAGCCAATAGCCAACGTTGCCTGTTCCTTAAGCTGTTTTGGGAAAAAGTTCTTCTTCACGCATATTATGAATATCAGCTTCATTCGGCGACACTGAGTTCCAGTATGAGAAAAATCTCTGCTTACTTTCCTAATTTCAGAAGCTTCTTTCTGGCTCCTTTCCCAGTTTAGGAAAACTAACATTCTACATTCAAGAAAAGACAAAGGTTCATTGATGAAGCTCAAGGATGTTTTTAAAAGGCAGCAAGAGCCAATGTGGTGCGTTGGGCAGAGTATCAGGTCGAGCTCTGGAAGACTCTGCTCTGACAGAAAATCTTCCTGGGAAACTTTGGGCCAGTCACACTTTCTCAGCCAAACCTACCCCACGGGGTTGTTGTGAGGGTAAATACAGGAGGAAAGAAGGTGCTTCATTATGAGGGCCCCGTTTCCCATTCTGACCTATGAATCCTCCAAAGGGAAGGGGTGCTGCTTCCCACCCCAAAACACCTTCATGCCCCTCCTGTGGGCGCGGGAGGCAAGAGAGAGCAAAAGTTTCCCGTTTTGCAGCCCAAACACGGCTAACGTATCCCCCTTCCCCCGTGCCCCCCCTGAGGAGGCCGACCTCGCGCCCTTGGCCTGAAGAAAGGGTTCGCTGCCGGACTCTGCACGTGTTCCGCGTCTCGTCTGAACGGCTCCCCTCGCCTACGACCCCGCTGCCCCGAAGGCTGCCCGACCCGCGGGACCGACCATACCTGGGGCCGGGCTGACGGCCAGGAGGACGGCCACGACAGCCGCCCTCCACAGGGCCATCCCGGAGCGACGAGGCGCCGCCGCCGCCGCCGCCTGCTTTCACTCTGAGGCTTCCCGGAACCGGCAGCACCTGCGCAGCCTGGCAGGAGGCGGCGCAGGGAACGTCCGCGGGGGCGTCAAGGGCGCTCAAGTCGCGGCGGCAGAGCCACGGCGGCCACCCAGCGAGGGGCTCTCGAGGCCAGTGAGGGAGAAGGCGCAGAGGCGCTTGGCCGTCGCCTGCCTCTGCAGGGCCTTCCTCGGTGGTCTCTCTTCCTAGTGCTGACCCAGCTTAGCTTCTACGCCATGCCCCCCCCCCTCCCAGGGAACATTGTAGGGGGGGGAGGCGCCCCAGCAGAGAGACACGTGCGGACGCACAGGCAGCTTTCTACGCGCCGCCTCCTGGTCATAGACCCGCTGGAGTTGTACAGCTGGCGCTTCCAAAAGAACGTGGCTTTTGGGGTGTCCCTCCCTCCCCCCTTCATTCTCACTTAATAAAAAAAAATCTGTCCTCCTTCCCCCCTCGGTTCCTTTTCTTATCACTGGAAAAAGGAGATCCAAGTTCGCCTTGCGCGATGTCTGTACCGTATCCTTTAAAAATGTACGGTTGATTTAATAAGTATACACTACACTTGTTAGCAAACAGCGCTTGCCTTCTCATAAACTTAACCTCTCCCGTAGCTCTAAAGGACGGAAGGAGGGGGGGAGGGATAAAAATAGAAGGAAGAAGAGGAAATAACGAATAAAACAGAAAGGGGCAGGTTCTTATCTAAGCAGATTGTTTAAAATTGGATATCAAGTTTCATAAATCTGTTTTCTTTTCTCCCCAGTCGAGACAAAAGTTGCCAACTGAACAGGAAGAAAATGTTCTATTGCTTTAATAGAGGAGGAAAAGGTTTGGCTGCTTTACGTGAATCTTTCTGTAACATGAAATTATTCCAGATTATTATTCCAAACCTGATATTTGTTGCAGATCTGGCTGATATTAAAAAGGGCACATGAGAGAGAGAGAGAGAGAGAGAGAGAGAGAGATCAGGTGAAAAGTTTGCAATGCTAAGTAATATAGAGGGGAACTGTTTCTTGTTCCGCTTGAAGAGACCAACCTACTTAGGTTTTGACACCTCAGCCAGTCATGGTTGAGGGGTATCCCCTGGCTGCCCCGCCCCGAGTGCCTCTTCCTCCAACCGGCTTGCCTGTCTGTCCAGCAGCCAGCCAATCACCTTCCGTCCCCCACTCCTGACCACCCCCTCCTTCTTGCACTTTTCTCTGAGGCTCGGAGGCTGCAGATCCTTGCAGCGTGAGTGCTGCCCCTGCTGGTGAGTTCCCTAACAGCTGCCTGCAGCCTTTCCAGCTCCTGGGGGGAGGGGGAGGATGTCCACAGAGTTCTTCCATCCCACTCCCTTGATCTAGCACCCGTTGTATTCCTGAATGCAACGGGCTTGGCCCCTAGTAATATAATAAAATAAATAAATATTAGGGTGAATTGACCCAAGGAAGTTATGGGGCCTTCCTGCTGAAGTCCAAATGAGACTGTGGCCTGGCATACCTTACCTACAATGAAGGCACAACATGGAGAGTCTGTTCAAGCAGAACAATGGGTTCATTGCAGTAGGAGATAACCCTAGCCAAAAAGCCAAGAGGTCCATCCCAAATAATATGGTATCAGCTTTTATAGCAATACGCTAATTACTTACTCAAGCATGCATAAATCATGGTTGGCCTTCTATGTAAAATCCATCATTTGTCGCCCTATATTCAGAACATCATTTGGGTCCCATGTTCTGCAGATAAAATTATGCATCCACTCCCTTATTCCTTGAGTATTGTGGTTAATGTACCCCCAAATAACATGGGATCACCTGAAGCCTAACTCTTCTCAAGAGAAAGCTCTCCCCCAACCCAGTGCTCCTCTCACTGGCAAGTCGCTGCCAAGGGGGCAGTGCCAGAGGAAAAATGTTGGCCTTGTATCTGGACCAGGAATGGCACTGAGGGATTTAAGAACCAGAAAGAAGGGGGGGGGGGGAGATCACTTTGGAATGCCATAGGATTCTCCTCCTCAGAAAGTCTTTCGGGCAGCCTTTCAAGCCAGCTGTATACAAATGCTCTCCATAATTAATGTAGAGTCCGTTCAGCTTTAGTCCTAGCTCTCAGTCTTTTCTATTTCCTTGGTATTCTGTTGGTGCCATCCAATATTTGGAGGACGGAGGTTTCATACTCTTCCAATAGAGAAGTGGTTCTCAACCTGGGGGTCGGGACCCCTTTGGGGGTCAAAGGACCCTTTCACAGGGATCACGGCAGGGCAAGGAGCTTGGCCGGAGAAGCGCTGCCACTGTTGCTGCTCCTCCAGCAGGCACCACACAACAGCCTTGCAGGGTAGATCGAGATAGAGCATTCGTCTGTCTGGAGCAGCGGGAAAAGAGTGAGATCAGCATGGTGGGACAAGAGGCCAAACTGAACTGAGAAACCCCAGGGGAAAAAACAATTTATATACAATCATGAGCAATGAATCTTCACGCCATTGGTCAGTTTCACTTTGATTTCTGTAAAAGAACACTTGCATAATTTTATGGTTGGGGGTCACCACAACATGAGGAACTGTATTAAAGAGTTGTGGCATTAGGAAGGCTGAGAACCACTGGCATAGAGCCTCCAAAATACTTCAGAGCCCTTTGCCACGATAGCCAATGTCAGTGCAGTTTATATTCTTTTACAGACATTAACTCACTTTCATACTCCGCAATCACTATTTCTCATGGAAGTTAAAATAGGCCCTGTTATACCCAGTGTCTGGAGCAGGGGTAGTCAAACTGCGGCCCTCCAGATGTCCATGGACTACAATCCCCATGAACCCCTGCCAGCGAATGCTGGCAGGGGGTCATGGGAATTGTAGTCCATGGACATCTGGAGGGCCGCAGTTTGACTACCCCTGGTCTGGAGATTAATCAAGCCTAAGACCCCCTACGTGAATATGAAAGAAAATATAAACGTAGTTATTGAAAACTGACTTGTTAAGGGCTATAAAAGAGTATCTCTCTCTTCTGTATGGAACCCTTAATTTCATATGCCCCCAGTTACCCTAGAATATCAGGATTGTTTCATCACATTTCTGTGATTAGCAGGTGTGGGAGACAGAAGAGTGGACCTGTCAGCATCATCTTCTCGGACAGTTCTGCCATGAATCCATTAACAATGCTTGTTGCTATGTTTTGTTTGAAGAGGGGGAACCGCCCAGCCTGTGCGTGTCTACTTTAGTGGGGAGTGGCCGGCTTGAACGCAAGCCAAGTTTCATGTACTCTTGCCTGAGCGTCTGGAATGAAGCTGCAGCCATGCCCCCCCAGTGTCAAGCGCATCGAGTGAAAATGAAGGGCAGCTTGCACCAAACTGGTTGGCTGATCTGGCTGATGCATGCATGCCTTTGACACAAGCCCAATCCAGGGTACGAGGCCAGAGGATGGGATGTGCCACTTTTCTAGCTAGGCAAGCAAAAAGAAACAGCGACTATGAAATCTTTCCACCGCTGCATATGTATGAGAAAAAATCCTTTAAGAGCACCCTGGGGCAAAATAACTGGGTAGAATGCCCTATTTTAGAGGGATTTTTTGGTGCAGGTACAGGGGTAAGGTCAAATGGTAGGTCCAGCGTTTCGCTCCTAGTGCATACTCTGAGATGATTTTGGGATAACCAAAGTCTGTAGCACAGGGTTCTCTGCCTATCATGTGTTACAACACTAACTCTGTATGTATAGATTTTTATGTGGTGTTAACTACCCCGAGGCTGCTTGCAGAGAGTCCACACATCAAATCAATCATTGACCTGAAAGTCAGCTGAAGCCAAGGGGCCACTCTTTAGTGTATGTGTGTGTGAGTGGGGGGGGGGGGGACACACACTTGTTTCCTCTTCCTACTATGTTTTAGACCAGCCTTTCTCAACTTTTTTATTTTTGAGAAACCCTGAAAAATTCTTCAGGCTTCAAGAAACCCCACAAGTGGTGCGATCGTGCAGAATATGGTTAGGAAGCAGAGCTGCGTACAAGCTCACCTGGGGCCACTCCTCTTCCCACCCCCTCCATTGGCCATTTTGGGAGGGGGAGGCGGGTCAACAAAACCATATATGGTCATATCACTAGATAAATGTTTAACGAATCATATATAAAATAATTAACTCCCACCCATTTAGGAAATCCTTCTAAGGCCATCAAGAAACCCCAGGGTTTCACGAAACCCTGATTGAGAAAGCCTGTTTTAGACCAAGCACCTATGGGTGAAGAGGGATGGGGGCATAAAATACAGTCCTGAGTGGCTCCACTCTACCTGGTGTTGCCATTGTATGACAAGTTGTCAGTCTTGCCCTTTGCACCATCCTTCAAGCCTACTTTTTGCATTTTTTGAATGGCTACCTGCATGCATATATTCTGGTCACTTGACACCTGACTGTCAACATATTTTTTTGCTTAGAAAACGGAAACACACCCTGTCCGGAGGAAAATGTTGCTGTAGGAAAATCAGAAGGGCTAAGCTCATTCACACCCACTGAGATGGAGTCTATCTGAAAGGTTTGCCAGCTTTTAGGTGGACGAAAAGTACAAAGAAGCTGACAGGAAGGGCTACAGGTGGATTCAAAAGAAGAAATGTCTTTTATTCAGTATTGATTGATGATTGTAGCACAGCCCAAATGCAAACCATTTATTACGATGTTTTCAAATAATTTCCTCAGTGGCATAGATGATTGTTATAAATTTCCACAACTTGTCCAGTCAGGAATACCCTTATCCACTTATAATTCTCAAAAAGAGCCAAATTAATGTTAGTATGGGAGGGAATTAACTGGGGGACAGGGTATTTAGTGAAGTATCCTCTACCAATCTCTAGGGCAGAAGCTTTCTGCGAGGATTTGAAGATGCAGTGGAAAACACTGCCAGGTGGTGGCACTGCAGGCCACAAGAAATTGCCTGCCTGCAAAAGGCTAGCTGATTTGAAATTAAGTTTAATTCAGGGTGTGAAGAAGCTTGCACAGGAAAGCTTAGATCTTGTATAAAACTTAGTTGGTCTTACAGATGCCACTGGACATGAATTTAGTGGACAGACCAGCACGGCTGTCAACCTGAATCTAATTTGCAGTATGTTTTTATTTGGACCCACATTGCACTCCTCTTGCTGTTAGTTCTGCTATATACCACATGCCATATACCATGTTCAAGGCATGTCCCAAGCATAATCTCAGCAGCAATGCTGAAAACCAGACCAGTATTATTATGCACACCGTGAGGGTGGTGGTGGTGTTTGAGATTCAGAAAGAGGGAGGTTTGTCCAAGGTTTCTTAGTACTTCTTTCTTTATGCCTTTACTCCACTTGTTCTGAAATAGTCGTGTTCACGGTTTGTGAAAGCAGCAGTCATTTCTTACTTGTTCCCTTTCACAGCAGCTGTGCTGATGAAGCCCAATGCACCAGCACTACCCCGCCCCCCGAAAGGGCAGCATTCCCTGCAGTCAAAGCTGGAGCTTTGAGAGTTTCTAAGAAGCTGGAGAATGGACCTGTCGAAAGGAGTCCCAAGTCCATGGGAGAGAAAGAACCAGTAGAGTTAGCACTGCAAAAATGCAATACTTGACTGTCTTGTTAGTGGATGCTTTGGAGAAACTGAGGCACAAATTTCCAGAAGCAGCCATACAAGGAGCACATCTGAGGGACCTCCTGTCTGCCTGTCCACACCTCTCCCCCACAGAGAGCACTTGGCTCTTTGAATACCAACAGGTTAGTTGTTCTTGGCCTGAGGGAAGTCTGTCTGGCCTTGACTAGGGCAAAGGCCTTTTTGGTCCTGGCCCCCACCTGGTGGAATGAGCTCCCAGAAGGTCTTGCGGTGCTAGCTCAGTTCCACAGGGCCTATGAGATGGAGCTCTTCCACCGGGCATTTGGTTGAGGCCAGGATACAGACATGTCATCCTGGGCCTCTCCTCAAAGCCAAGGCACCCCTCTTTTGAGCAGAGAATAACATCACGGCGTTGATTGCAAAATATTTTAGTTTTGTAGATGATGTTATACTAGTTTTTAAAAATTTTATTCTATATTTTAATGTTGCTACATACTGCTGGAAGCAACCATGACGATGCTAGGAGTGGCAGATAAAAACTGAAAGAATAAATATATAAATAAAATAAAGCAAATAAAAACCACGTCTTACTCTGGAAACGATTATATGCCCCCACAAGATTGTGCAATATTCAGCAGCCTTGGAAATGTAGAGTAAAATATTCATATTTCTGAATTGCTCTTAACAAAATAGCACCTGTCTAAGCAGTATATAGACCAAACGTCTCATGCAGTTTCTAAGTCATGTTTTCCGGGCACTATAATCTGTGTGTTTTCTGCAAAGAAAAAAAAAGAACCCTCTTGTTGCTAATTCATCCAAGAGACCGGTCACACGTATTGAGTGCTCCTTATATGCGCAGTTGCTGGCCTTGACATTCATGTAGATGTCGAAAGCTGTGGGTTGCGTCTGTTGCAAGACCCAGAACGTTTTAGTGACCCTTTTCCTGCACTCTGCCCAGCTCTTCAGCATACTTTACATGGGAAGAGCCTGAATTTTCTTATCCCCCAAATTGAAGTTCCTTGTCTTAGAATGTAGATGGCCAAGTGCAGGAGAAACGGCCAAGGGGACTGCTTCGAGAAAGCAAATAAACTAATCTAAGGCCTGAACTGGCTAAACATTCCCCACCCCTAGGCCTGTGTTTCCAATAAAGCCCTGGCTGACAGACACAAGGCATTTCTTGCAAAGCCCTCCTGAAACCCCCACACCCATTTTGAGACATAATGGAGGCATTTTCCTGTATGGAAAGACTTTGGGATTAAGGCCAGGGCTTGAAGACCCAAGAGCCGCATTCTTTCTAGATTCTGAGAGGCTTTAAGTGCTAATTGTCCAGAAACAAAAGCCTGGTCAAGCACTCTGGGAAAGCAAGAATCCGAAAGCCTTTTTAGATGGTTTTTCATTAGGGCTGTACCCACAGCTGCGAGGACCTGGTGCTTATTTAGGCCCTGTTATTGTTCAAATGATTTCAAAAATAATTTTCATTGTTTAGAGCCAGATCTATATTGGTTTTAATTCTTTGTACCTTTTCATCACGAGCTGCCAGGGTTTCAGTTCTTTAACCTGTTTTAGAACATTCAAGGCAGCCATGGCAGAAATCTGAACCACCACCATTAAAAGGATTTAACAACAATGAATGGTGGATAGGAAGAAAAAAGGGACATAAAATGTGTAGCATGGAAAAAGCAGAGTCCAACAACAGTTGATTATCACCGAAAGCAAAAATCAAACAATATTCTGCTGTTGGAATGTTTCCGTATGGGGAAGGCAAGTAACACCCCTGGAGGGCTATTTCAAGTGGAGGAAAATATTGTGGGGCTCTAAGCCTTCTCTTTCTGCATGCTGTGGTCCTGATCTGAATTGCCCCCATGCATGTCTGGCAGGTACGGTTTGCCAGGCCACTGGGGAATGAAGAAGAGTTGGTTCTTATATGCTGCTTTTCTCTTCCTGGAGTCTCAAAGCGGCGGGGAGCTCATTCACATGGTTGGCTTCCACACCTTGGGGTAAGACATAGGGTTGCCAGCTGTGTGTTGGGAAATGCCGAGAGACTGGGAGTGGAGCAAGGAGTGGGGGGATTTGGAGCGGGGAGGGATTTCAGCAGAGTATAATGGAGTCTACCTTCCAAAGCTGTCATTTCCTCCTGGGTAACTGATCTCTGGCACTTGGAGGTGGGCTGTAAAACCAGGGGATACCCAGGTCCCACCCTGGGACTGGCATCCCTAGTAAATCCCACAGGAAATTTTGGGGCGTGTAATAGCTCTTGTGCAAGTAGAAGCACTCAAAGTAATCATTTTACAGATCTATATTTTCTTCAGCATATTCTGCCTTGTACTTCATTCAGGATCTCACATTCACAAAAACAATTTTAAAAATTGAAAATGCAGGAGCCACTATTAAACAATAAGATTAAAAAAAATATGGACAAGACAGATCGGGATGAGCAAAAAATTCAACTATCTTGAACACAGTAAAGCAGCCTTCTACCATTGAGAAACCTCTGGAAAATTCTTCAGACAACAAGAAATCCAGGAAGAGCTGTGTACATGGCCAATCAGGGCCCCTCCCCTTCCCATCCCCCTCCAGGCCCACCATTGGCCATGGGGGTGGGTGGGTCGACCATATGGTCATATCACCTGATAAATGTTTTAAAATTAATAAACTCCCACCCATCCAGGAAACCTTTCCAGTGCCATAAATAAAGTGACTAGATTGTTGGGGAGCTAAAGAGGGACACCGAGGGTGGCAGCGGGGGGGAGGCGTGGGGCGGCTCCTGCTTGGCAGCAGCAGCGGTGGGGGCGGGGGCGGGGGGCCTGCTCCTGCTTGGCAGGGGCGGTGGGGGGGGGCAGCAGGAGGGGCGGCAGCTCCTTCTCTTGGCTCGCCTTACCTGGGGCGCTGTTGACTAGCAAGCAGCGAGGCAAATGGTGAGGAGAGCTAAGAGGGCAATGCACTGAGCCTTATATAGCTGGCCCCCTGCCCCCTCAGAGTGATGGCCGACTGCAGCAGAGTGCGTCCCGGACAAGCTGCCGTCTCTCATCGGCCCCGCTGCCACTTGTTGTTGCTCCACAGTGGCCATCCTGCTCAGCTGCCCACTGTCCTGCCTGCCCGGTGAGGAAAGCACCTGCGGGTCTCGCTCGCTTCCACCACCACCCAAAGCCAGGCTGGTTTGAGCGGCTTGTGAGGCTGCTTGTGGCATCCAGGCCAGGCAGAACTTTTTAAAAAAGCCCCTGGATGCGGGACATTTCTTCAGAACCCGTTATTGTCTCACGAGGTGCGGGATGAATGGGCACCTTAGCCATAAAGAAACCCCAGGGTTTCACGAACCCTTGGTTGAGAAAGTCTGTAATAGAGAACAGGCTTTTGGATTACATGAAACTCCAATACTTTGGCCACCTCATGAGAAGGAAGGACTCCCTGGAGAAGAGCCTAATGCTGGGAGCGATCGAGGGCAAAAGAAGAAGGGGACGACAGAGAATGAGGTGGCTGGATGGAGTCACTGAAGCAGTCGGTGCAAACTTAAATGGACTCCGGGGAATGGTAGAGGACAGGAAGGCCTGGACGATCATTATCCATGGGGTTGCGATGGGTCGGACACGACTTTGCACCTAACAACAACAACAACCCAGTGGAGGAGGGCTTTTGATGGAATCCACACTACAAATATAGGCCACTACCCATTCCTACTCCAGCTAACATATATAGTCATTTGCTGCTGACTACACAGGAAGCCCTGTCCCCACCCACCTGCCCCAAATAACTGGGTTCTGCTGGGCATTCCTGAGAAAAGAGACACACAATTCTGATGGTGCAGCTTCCCCACCCCTGGAAAAAAAAGTTTTGATGCATGCATTTCGCTGGGATGGCAGCACCAGCCTTGCATGAAAGTCCTCCCTGCTGACTTCGTCTCCAGGTCACATCCTGGCAGGGGCTCATGGGAATTGTAGTCCATGGACATCTGGAGAGCCACATCCCTGTGGGAACAGCCAATTGCGTCGAAACTCGGTTCAGTTGATTCCCCCACCCCTTTTAGAGGAACCATGAAATCCCATCATCCAAATGACTGGTTGTGCACGTAGTGTACACTTGTGTGACAGCAGGAGCATATACAGAAAATAACCCCTATGGCAAGCACCCCTGCTGGCTCCAGGTGCCAAATTATGTTCCAGAGTCCTTCTGGCTTTGGGGTAAGCCAAGTCAAGCTTGTTAATCTTTAAATTAAGAAATTATGGCACTACTGCTCAGTCCCCATCAGGTAGTGCCCAGGACACCTGCTATACCCTACTTCTGCCCACAGTTCCCCAGTCTCGGCAACTCTTGGAAGCTAAGCGGGTTGTCCCTGGTTCGTATTGGGATGGAAGACCACCCTGGGAATCTGGGCTCGCTATCCAGAGGCAGGCAATGGCGAACCACCTCTCCTTTGAAAACCCTGCAGGGTCACCATTAGTTGTCTGCAGCTTGACAGCACTTGCTACAACAGCAACAAGATTCCAAAAGCAGACATGGAGAGTATTTCTAAATCATCTTTGCAATGAATGTTGGAGACGTGCATACCAGCAAACAGAACACTGGATTGGCAAATCGTTTCCCATAGCAAGGCGTGTCAGCTCACAGTCTTGAGTCGACTTTGTTGTTTGCATTTTCAGTCGTCCTTTTTTTAAAAAACCTTATATGTGTTAATATATATGCAGGCTCCCTATTCACCATTCCAAAACCAAACCGACAAAACATTTTTTAAAGTGGCAAAGCTGCTACGATGTTGGGATGTTGGTCTCGTTACTGGTGCTGTCCAATAGGTACCCATTACAGTCTCTAGTACAAACTGAACCAGCTGAAATCAACTAGAAAACCTGAAGATTTCCCCCCCTCCATAGTTTCCTGCTAGATGCATTTTTAAAAATTGGGGTTACGTTTGATGCTCCTGAGTCTTTTGGTATAGCAGCTGAATATAGTGATAGATTACATATACAGGACAGTAGATCAGCAATCTCACATATGAGTTCCTTAATAACTCTCAAGTATATGCCATCAGGACCTGGAGACCTACCAGTTTTTAATTTCCCCAATGGGTCTAGAACTTTATCTCTGGTCCTCTCAATTTGGTTCAGTTCTTCAGACTCCTTTCCTGAAATTAGGGTCTGTGAACACAGAAATGAACACAGTTTCTACAGGGAACACATAAGCAAAAAAGTAACTCAGCTTCTCTGCTATCTCCCCATCTTCCTTTAGGAATCCCTTTATTCCCTTGCTATCCAAAGACCTCACTGCTTCTCTGGCTGGTTTCCTGCTCCGAATATATATTTTAAAAAAATATTTATTGTTTGTCTTGATGTTTTAGCAACCTGCTAATCAAAAGCTCTTTTTGCCTGCCAAATTATTGACTTACATGTTCCAGTTGATTGGGGCAAGCCTGCCTATTTTTTTTAAAAAAGCATCTTTCCTTTTTATAGTTTCCTTGACTTTCATTGTTAGCCATGCAGGCTTAGACTTTGCAGTGCCTTTCCTAACCTATTGAATGCATTCTATTTGGGTTTCAATTTGTGTGGTTTTAAATAGCTTCCAAGCACCTTTCAGGAATCTGACTCTTGCATTTCCCCTTCACTTCCCTTTTTACTATTCCCCTCATTTTTGTCAAGTTCCCTCTTTTGAAATAAAATGTTTAGTTTTTGACTTTGGGAGCAACTTTCCATTGATCTTAATGCTGCCCTTAATAGCACTGTGGTCACTGTTCCCAGCTGGTGTGGTGTCACACCCTTTACATCTCTTGCTGGGTCTTGAGACATGAGCAGAAGCAACTCCAAGATCACTATCCCTCCGGATGGCTCTGTGACCAACTGCTCCATTGCACAGTCATTCATTACACGTTAAATGTTTATTCCATTTCATCACTATCACATGCACTCTTAGATATACCCTGGTTTGCTTAAACTAGGCTTAACTGTCACTGTGATCTGGAGAGCATCTGATATCATTTACTGTATCTGAATTCTACACCAGGTTCTGAAAAATCTCCTTCCTTCCTTCCTTCCTTCCTTCCTTCCTTCCTTCCTTCCTTCCTTCCTTCCTTCCTTGCTCCCTCCCTCCCTCCCTCTTTCTTTCTTTCTTTCTTTCTTTCTTTCTTTCTTTCTTTCTTTCTTTCTTTCTTTCTTTCTTTCTTTCTTTCTTTCTTTCTTTCTTTCTTTCTTTCTTTCTTTCTTTCTTTCAGGTGATGTATATTTTCCCTCTTCAACATGCATGATTGATCTGGAAAGGCAACCCTTCAAAACAACCTATAAAAAGGTGCAACAACACAAAAAGGGAAAAAACAACTAACAATGAAAAATATATGAAAAGTCTATTTAGAAAACATATACAATTACATGGAAGAAATACATGCACCAGGATACAAGAAAATCCAATGACTACTTTCAAGAAGTGTGAATGAGACAATTTTTAAAAAGAAAACTAGAAACCTAATAAATTACATATGGTACAGATGCTGGGTGAACATTTAATGTTATTGTTTTCAGATAAATAAATATTATTCTTTTCTTCAAATATGAAATGAGCTTCTTTCTTCTATCAAGCCACCTGAAACAAACTCTTGCCAGTAAAACTGCCCATCATATAAAGTACAATAATGGCCTTATGATATCATCACAACGTATAGAAAACCATGACAATCAATGAAACAGCATTGGCCTGTTTAGTCCACGTCAAATACATGGTAGTAAATAAGTGGGTAGAAAGTCACATGTTGACCAATAAAACTAAGAGCTGAAGATACCAGTTTCTCTCTGACAGGCTCACTCAGTACACGGTCATAGCTCTAAAACAATAGCTGACTCATAACTATTTGATTAATATACCAGGGATGGGCAAGAATCAGCTCACAAACTGAAGTTCATGATGAATTTGGCTGATTCATGGTTTGCAGTTGCAAAGTGAAGTTTGTGGCAGGTTAACAGAAACAAACTTTACACAAACTTCAACAGATCCATTTCCAGTCCATCTAGAAATGTTTATAATTTGAGTGGTAAATATAATCTTATTTCTTATTTCATTACTTTGTTTTGAAATGTTTCAAAATTTTAATCTATTTTGTACTGGCTTATGGCTACATACAAATAAACTGACTATGATAGATTTCTAGACAGTGTTGGCTCAATCTAAATGTTTACCCAACTTCAAAGCAGCGGGGAGCCAGAAACTGGAGGGCATGTAGAGGTCCCCAACAATTTGATGCCTCTAGCTTGCACAGGATCCCCGAACCTGTAAAAATGACAGGTGGCCATTTCCCCAGAAAGCACCTTCTTTGTCGGGCTGTAACTTAGACCCCATAAATCCAGTTCTACCCAAAACTTGGAGAACAGGCAGAAGAGAGTCATTTGGAGATCCCCTGCAAGTTTGGTGTCTCTAGCAGTTTAAGGGGCCATTGTATTACTGTGAACTGGGCATGTCATGGGCCGCAAACTGAACTGCATATTCCCAGTCCATGCCCATCCCTAGAAAACAGAAGAAAAATTAAGGAGAAGGTTGGTTCTTTTTACCATATATGGTGGACATGTAAAAAAACCTCAGAAATTATGTGCTAAAATTCATATTTCAGAAGTAACGCTGAATATTAAATTTCCATTATGTCCTGAATCTATGTTATTCAGTGTAATGCCAGATAATGTTCCTCGGGGAGCTGGAAACTTCCCCCCCATGCTCCAACAGCGGCTAGACTCTGGAAACAAGAGGATATCCCAAAAGTGACAGATTGACTAGAAAAGCTAGGGGAACTGGCTAAAATGGCAAAACTTACTAGTATAATCAATAATAGACCCACAGACGAGTTCCAAGAACATTGGAGTTATTTAACAAATTATTTAGACAGGGAGCCATGAATGTATTTGTGGACATAGACTTCTATGAGATAACCTGTATTTTTTCTCTTTGTTTTCTCTTTGGCTGTTTACACACTGGGAACTTCACTGTCCCAGCTCCCATACAGGAACACAAATCAGGGGTGGATAAGGCCCACTGGGCCAAATGCTCCCCCATGTGGGTGCAGGAAGAGGTGGGGCAACCTGCCACAACTAAAACTCCAGCCTGCAGCCCTGCATGAAACCTCCAGTGCGTAAATGGTCTTTATTTGAAAAACTAATAAAAGCTGGCCCTACCAGCCTTAAAAAAAAAGTGAACAGAAGAAGAAGATGACGAATTTTTTTATATGCCGCTTTTCTCTACCAGGAGTCTCAAAATTGCTTGCAATCTCCTTCCTTTCCTATCCCCACAACAAACACCCTTTGAGGAAGGTGAGGCTGAGAGAGCCCTGATATTACTGCTCAGCCAGAACAGTTCTATCAGTGCTGTGACAAGTCCAAGGTAACCCAGCTGGTTGCATGTGGGGGAGGAACAGGGAATCAAACCCAGCTTACCAGATTAGAAGCCACTGCTCCTAACCACTACACCAAGCTGGCTCTCATCAGAATAGGGCCAAAAATAATTAGATAAAGGATGACACATCCAGTTGGTTGGTCACGCCACTAGGCTGCATGGTGCTCAAAGTATGTATCTCTCTGGAACAGAACATGAGTCATATCACAATGAGCATGTTTGTTAATTATAGTCTTCCATTGGGAGAAAAAGTGAAAACAGAACTATGGCTCATTTCTAAAAAAAATGGTGCCTCTACAGACTTGTTATTCAACTTACTATCATGATCTGTAATAGATCTTTAAGAGAGAAAAAACTTCCTCTTCCACAAAATTTTCTCCAGTATTCTATATCCGACATCTCATTTTAAAATAATGGTGTTCAGTCAGTGGGCTACCTAGATGTGGAAGATGCCCTGTAGTATATTTCTGCAAAACCCATTCTTTTGGAGATATCCTGGTACATACTGAAGGTTAAGGGACATACTTTGAACCCCAAGGGATATTTCAAATGCATGAACTGTGCAAATTGCTCCCAGGCTTTGCAACTTTAAAAGTTTTGAGCATCCAGTTGCAGGTAGAATATATGTTTTAAGATATTTGTTCAGTTGTAACTCCACATGAGGTAATACAAGATGTTCCTTGAGAATTGGAATTGTTTTAAATCAATAATTATGTCTTACTTTCTTATCAGTCCTTGTTTCAGCTACCATGATTACCTTCAAAGGATAACCCCAGGCCAAAAGTTGGGATAACAGGGAATAATATTCCACTTTATACCATTGTGAAAAAGAGGTATTATATTTTATATGTAAAAAAGAACCATAAGGCAAGTTCTTATGAAGCTGGATAGTATGATTATGATATTATCAGTCCATTCAAACTCGCTTACATTTTATCGTCTATAAATAAAGATGCAACGTCTAATACTTTAACCTCATCAACATCAGCATATGTGAACTATTGTTGCCAAATGAACCATATGATTCAAGGACCTTGAAAGATAACAAAGAATTTTCCAGCAGCAGCAGCAGCAGCAGCAGCAGCAGCAACATTCATTCATTCATTCATTCATTCATTCATTCATTCATTAATTCATTCATTCATTCATTCTACTTGTGTACTGCCACTGCCAAGAACTGGCTCACGGCGGTTCACATAAAACATCATATATATAACACACTTTAAAAACTTACAATATATAATACTCCCACAATAACAATAAAATCCCCTTAAAATTGTACCCTTACAATAGTACTCCCACAATAACAATAACAGCTAAGCAAGAAACAAAAGATGGCTTTCATTTCGAGATGTCAAGATGCTGTAGGCCAGGGGTCATAAAAGCAAGAGGCAATAAAGCAATTAAGCTCCACAGCAACTTCAAAGTCTCTGTTCTTCCCCTTATCCATTGAGGCTTCAGTCTTTTTTCAGAAGAAAGAGGTAGAAATTGAAAGTTCAGGAAATAAGGTTGCAATATTGTTGCAGGGCATAGATAGTTTATTAAAGCTGAATTAAGCAGTCTTTACCTTGTGTTGCACATTTGTGTTAATACTTTTCTTAATTCCATTTGCTCCTAGATGTCATGTACCTCTCCCAGCGCGGGATTATCCATGCAGTACATATAGCAGGTGCTAGGGACCCCCGTGCTTCCAGTGCCTTCCCCCTATGGAT
This sequence comes from Paroedura picta, assembly GCF_049243985.1. Taxonomy (NCBI): domain Eukaryota; kingdom Metazoa; phylum Chordata; class Lepidosauria; order Squamata; family Gekkonidae; genus Paroedura; species Paroedura picta. The sequence goes on from NC_135373.1 coordinate 44,721,723, forward strand.
CAGGACCATAGCTTCTTTTCTCCCCTTTTCCCTCTCTAAGGACACTTGGAGTGACTCCCCTTTTCACTGTGAAGGGTTCTTGCACCCCCAGTCTGGCTGCTCCTGCCACAATTGTACTCTGCAAGGCCCCCGTGAATCCTTAACCTGGCTCTGGTGCTACGGGCCCCACAATTAATTATGAATTTATTCTTCTACTGTTTTCCATTTATTGTTCCTTTGTTCTTTGATTAATGATTAATGTTGGTTGGGTTTCAGGTGATGGGAAGCTCGTGGTGATTTTGGTCGATGGAGACTGGGGAATATGGGTCTTGGGGAAGGGAGGGATCTTAGCACGGTGTTCATAATCCAAAATAGCCATTTTCTCCAGGGGAACTGACCTTGGTCATTGTAGTAGCAATGTGGGTCCCCAGAACAAAATCCCATGAAGGCAATTTCAATTTCCTGGAGTTTTAAATCGTCAGGTTTCATTTTCTTTTCTCCTGTATGTTCAGAAGTGGCTGGGGCAGGGATGGAGGAAGCTACATTTTATTTTTAGAGCACTTGACACAAGTCAGTGCTTGCAGGTGAGCAGTGCTTGCCGGTCCATCACCTGCTATTTTACATGCCATAATGGTTGAGATATGTTTTGAATGATTGCTTACATAGGATGTGCTAGGCTTGCGTTTTATATTTTTAGCGCCAAGATGTTGTTTTTAAAATATTGTTATATTAATATATCATATAGCTGTTAGAATATGCAAGATCTGTAGTGTGCATGATTCAAAGGAATATGAAGAATATCCTACAGGGGGCATCAGAGATGTGTAGTTAGCATATTTAGATCAGGAACTTCCTGGTATTTTTAAATAATCTCCTCCTGAATCCTGATTGGCTCAACTGGAGACTTCCTGCTCTTTTGAACACACTTCCTCCCTGCTTGCCTTTAGGTAAAGAACAGTTAGTCAGTTAGGCAGCTAGGACTCTCTCTCTTCTCTTCCTCTTTACAAAGGTATTTCAATTCTCAATACTGCTGTTTATTCTTTAAGCAGCTAGTGCTGAGATCCTTGGCATATTTAAACCCTGCCAACAATAGCATGCAGAGATGAGCCTTCTGCAGTGTATAAAAGTAGGGGGCGGGAATCATCCTTAGTGGGAGGGTAGAAACATAACAAGAATGTCCCTTCCTTCAACTCTTATATTGGAGAATATGGACTTGCACAGTGTAGCCTGGGAGAGACCTACTAGGAGTAAAAATAGCATTAAGCTAGCTGGGGAAACCACCCTGTATTGAGTCTGCCATGAAAACGGTAGAGGGCATCACCCCAAGGATCAGACATGACCCGGTGCTTGCACAGGGGATACCTTTACCTTTAAGCTATCTGGACCAATTTTTTTTCTCCGTCTTGCTATAAGGCAGCTTCCTGTGTTTACAGAGGTCCTGAGCAGGCTGAGAGAAGCAGCCTACAGTGGTGGGTGGCAGTGGGTGGCATTATAAAATGTCCCACTGCCCCATTTTTCTCAGGAACTGGTTTTGGGGAGTGGGAATCTCATCTCTCCTTCTCCCTTCTCATTCTGCTGTTTGCTGTGGAGATGGAAAATATGTAAAGAGTAGCAGCTCTCTCTTTTTTATGACAAATAAAATGGAGCTGTGTTCACCATTATGCAGTTGTGTGTGTGGGAGAGGGGGCAGAATCACTTAAGAAACAAAATCTGTCAGGATGAGGAAGGTGGCCTGGTGCACTGCATGAGGCCTGTCTCTAGGGAAGAGAGATGTTGGTCCCCTAGTAGAATAGTTAAGAAGGCCTCTCAGTCAAATAAAAGTTTGTGCTGTAAACTTCAAAACAAGCAGATCGAGATGATTTGATCTCCTCCTTGATTGGCCTAAAAGCCCACATCTGTGGCCTAGAAATGCCGTCCTTCTTACGTAGTCTGTGAATTCATAGACAGGATGTGGTTGATTTAGAAAACACTTTTTGGGCAGGGCCAGAGGAGAAATGGCCCCATTTTACACTTAATCACAGAATAAAGGGCAGTTCCTGACAACACTGGGCGGACAGAATGCATTCCTCTCCTACTCCAGGGATGGGCAACAAGGTTTGGTGAAGAAAATAATAATAATAATAATTGTTTGCTGTTTCACTTGCAAGGAAAGGAAGGCACAGCTCATTCCCTATATTTCAGATATGTTTTGTTGCATCACTTTCTCATGCATGTTCTGAAAAGGTAAAGGTCCCCCGTCAAGCTTCTGGATAAGGCTTCGGAGTTTAGGGTTGCCAGCTCTGGGTTGGGAAATACCTGGGGACTTTGGGGGTGGGGCCAAGAGTGGGTGGGATTTGGGGCAGGGAGGGATCTCAGTGGAATGTAATGCTATGGAGACCATCCTCCAAAGTAGACATTTTCTCTAGGGAAAATGGTCTATTTAGCCTGTAGATCACCTTTAATTCCAGAGGATCTCCAGGTCCCACCTGAGCACTGGCATCTGTATATGAGTTGAACAGCTTTACAGCAGTGACTTTTTGCTGTCCATGTGCATGCCCTCTGCTTTATCTATTTATTTATTTGTGTGTTTGTTTGTTTATTATATTTGTATACCACCTTCCCCAAAGGCTCAGGGTGGTTCACATAAAACAGAACAGAAACAATACAGATCACTTAGATTAACAATGATGAATGAAGTAAAACAACAAGCAACATGGAACAGTAGAAAATTAAACATTAAAGTAACTCATACTGATATCCCAGTGGGTTGGGCAGAACTGCAGTGGGTCCTGTAGGGGGGGGGGCTCAGGAGGAGGGTCCTTGAGAAGTGATGGTACAGGTCAACCTCAGCCAAATGCCTGGTGGAGGAGCTCCCTTTTGCAGGTCCTGCAGAAGTGTTCAAGTTCCGTCAGGGCCCTGATCTCCTCTGGGAGCTCGTTCCACCAGGTGGGGGCCAGGATGGAGAAAGCCCTGGCCCTGGTTGAGGCCATGCGACCTTCCATGGGGCCAGGGATCACCAGGAAGTTGGAATTGCTAGAGCATAAGGGTCTTTGGGGGGTGTAAGCTAATGGCTAAGCATTCTGCTTTTTTATATTATAGAACTCAAAAGGAGGCATCTCCCTCAGACGCAGACCTGTTTCGCTTTAGCAAGGCTTTACCATATACCTGAAGAACCCACCATGGGATCTGGCTATTGTAAAATATCTGTCCATCCACGTCTTGGCCAGACTTATGTTGAGGTCCCTAAATTAATCTGGAGAATACAGTATCCCTTGAAAGAACTTCAGCTGGCCACTCTTGTTCTAAGTCCATGGCTCAAGATGATCGCTTAATTTTCAGATGCCTACCAGTCCTCCAGTAAGGAACAGCCTCCTGCTTCCTATCCTCTGTTAGAAGACCACCAGTCCTCGAGAGAACCAGTTGTGGCAACTAGTGATGCTTTAAAGCATTAGATGCCTCGGTGAAAAGGACGCAGGAGCTGATGGAACTCCAGAAAGCTAACATGAAATGAATGTGCAGCCTAGAACACTCCCCACATTCCCTGGCAACCCACCAAGGTGCCTTGGCAGATGTACAGATTTTTCCTTGGTTACTGTGGAAAGGGAGACAATTTGAAAATTTGTGCTTTGTGAAAGAGGCAGTTGTTTCTTGTACACATGGATACCCATCAGCCATTGTATGAAGCACTTGCATTTATACCATGGCTGACCAAACAGTGGCTCTCCAGATGTCCATGGACTACAATTTCCATGAGCCCCTGCCGGGCAGGGGCTCATGGTAATTGTAGTCCATGGACATCTGGAGAGCCACTTTGACCACCCCGATCTATACAGTTCTCACGAGGAAGTATGGGAATGGAAACACTTCCTGCAATATATGTACCTTCTCTCTCCTAAACTATGCTAAAGCTTTGAAGGAACCCCTCCTTTCTCCTTTGTCCCATGGCTTTGAAGTTAATCCTCAAGCCTCATTTATTCCCAAGGAAGGAGAAACAGATAAGTTTTCGTTCTGCTCAAGGCTTGGTCTTCCGTGTTTATGGCAAGCTCTAATATCCTGGCTTGGTGGGTGTTTGCAAAACACCTCTTGAATCAGGCTTGTTTGAGCTTGTGGTTTATTGAAGCATAATCCTTGCTCATTTACACACATTAATGAGGTGTGAATTAACCCTCACTACTACTACTCCCTTCCCAGAATTCCTTAGAGGTGTTGGCTTTTCTGTGAAGGGACATTCCCCACTGCTACCCTTCACAGTGGCAGTGGATCATCCGCAAGAAAATATCTTCCAGATTTTCTTTGCTCTCCCTCCATGTCCACTTCCATAACTCATTGTTCCCCCCCAGCTGGCTTCAAAAAATTGTGGTAATTAATATCTCTGTAATGCTATTGCAATTCAGCAACTACAATTTTTCTAAATACCTAGATAAAAACCATGACCTGCATGGCCCAGGTGAGCCTGATCTTGTCATTTCTGGCTAGCTAAGCAAGGTTGGCCCTGGTTAGTGCTTGGAAGGGAGACCAGCAAGAAAGTCTGAGGCCTTCTAGGAAGAGGTACCTCTGTTCATCTCATGCCAAAGCCCTATGGGCATGCACACTTTGTGAGATACTATGCACGCCAAAGCTTATACCTTGAATAAAACTTTAATGGTTTGGACTCAAACCATATTGGATTTGGTTACTCGTTAGTTAATTAATTATATGTTCATCCCTCCCTTCCTCCCAGGAGTTCCTGTTCTCTGGTTTATGCTCACAACAATCCTGTGAAGCAGCTTCAAGATGAAAGAATGTGTCACTGGTTGGAGGTCACAACGAGGCTGGCAAGACTGAGGTCTTCTGCCAGGCTTATGGTTGAGGCCAGTTGAACAATCATTGAATACTAATGAATTGGGCCTCCCTCAGCCCCCCCCCCCGACTTTTAGTAATATCTTGCTAGCAACGTTATCATCTTTCTAATCATGGTAATTTTCTATGGGTGCTGATAGCTGTCCAAATTATCTTAACACAGCCCGCGGCGCTGCGGGCGCCGCAGACTAAATAAAGCCGTAACGGCTTAGTGGGAGGAGTTAGGGCGGGCTCTGTCCGGGATGAGGAAGGGTGCCGATTGGCCCCTTCCTCTGGACAGACCATCAGCCGGGCCAATCGGCAGGCGCGAAGCCTGCCGATTGGCCCGGCCAATTCCCGCCCTGCCGACAAGGGAGCAACTGCGAGCCGCGCGGAGCCTTCACCTTCACCTTTAATCAGCACAGACAAAAATTGTAGCTCCCATATAGTAACCTGCACTGCATGGATCCAATCTGTTACAATTTTTGTCTATTACTGGCTATTATAGAGCTGTGATACAATAATACAAATATATTGAAAGAAGGCATTTAGAAGGCACTATGTCAATTTTTTGCAGAGTTATACATCCTTTTAAGAGCCTCTTGTGGCATAGAGTGGTAAGGCAGCAGACATGCAGTCTGAAGCTCTGCCCATGAGGCTGGGAGTTCAATCCCAGCAGCCGGCTCAAGGTTGACTCAGCTTTCCATCTTTCCGAGGTTCGTAAAATGAGTACCCAGCTTGCTGGGGGATAAACGGTAATGACTGGGGAAGGCAATGGCAAACCACCCCGTATTGAGTCTGCCATGAAAACGCTAGAGGGCGTCACCCCAAGGGTCAGACATGACCCAGTGCTTGCACAGGGGATACCTTTACCTTTACCTTTTACATCCTTTAAAAAATAGAATATACATCTGTTTGACATAGAATTCTCAAAGGTAAGCCATGTTGGCATGGTATTTATACATGTATGGAGAACTGATCTTTCTATACTGTACATGTGGTTAAAATATTGCATTTGGTTTGATTTGTAGAGTCACTGAGGAAGACTTTGGTGTTGAAAATGAGCATTATAAGTGTTATATGCCTGGGGCTTATTTTAGCTCTGCTGTATGAAGGAATAAGTATTTAACTCATTTGCCATGGTCACCTTCTCTGTTTCTTTCCCTGGACAATCAACTGATGGGTCTCTCTGGTTTGATGTTTGAACATCACCGGATCTTGCTAGTGCTGGTATTCAGGCCTGCATATTGGCTTTTTCTAAATACTGGATTTCTGGATACGTGAGTCAGACCTTAGTTCTATTGGATGGAAGAATTAATATGCATTTCGCCTCCACGTTCTATATTGCTCACATCTGCAGCCAGCCCTTTTCCTTCAGGCAGGCAGGCATTTAAAGGACAGGACAAAGGGTGAGAGAGGCATTCTTCTGGCTAAATTCCTCTCACTGTAGGAAAACACTGAAGGGTTACAAAACGCCTGGCTGATGAGGCCTGGAGAGGTGCATTAGCACCTCCTAATTACTCTCCTCCGTTGTTAGGCAGAAGGGAGGTCACCGGTGCTTTATGGAAGTGTAGGTGTGCAGGGTGATAACATCATCCCACTCTGGAGAGCGATGAAGCGATCCCCAATCTGGCTGCTGAGGATTGTTGCAACGTCTCTTTCTGCTCAGACAAACAGACCCACCCAGGGGCTGGGAGGAGGGGCCATGCTTTCGATTGCATTTTTTATTTTTTTATCGCATTGGGTGAAACTTGCTTCATCTGCATAAAACCAGCATTACTCTAGGCTTTGCCATGGGCGGGAAGGGAGGGGCACATCCGTGCATCTCTCTGACCCAGTTTGACAGCGATTGCAGATCCTGCACTGCAGGGGAAGAAGGAAGGGGGACTTTTGAATGCTGCCGAAATTCTCAGAGCGCAGGCAGTTGACGTCTTCATAACATTTCCCATTTGCTTGCATGGCAAAAGCCAAGACTCACCAACCACTTCTTGGTCCCCCATAAGAAAATGGTGGATTCAAACATGTTTAGAAACCTCCCCACCATAGGGTTGCCAACCTCTAGGTAGGGACTGGACTTCTCCCGGAATTACAATTGTTTCCCAGACTTCAGAGATCAATTCCCTCGGAAAGAATGGCTGTTTGGGAGCAGTGTGGACTCTGGTGACATCACACCACTGCTGAGCTCCCTCCTCTCCCCAAACTCTGCCCTCCCTAGGCTCCACCCTCAAATCTGTAGGTCAGTCAGTCAAAGTGTATTGCATCTAGCCATAGGCCACTGCAATTTCCCATTCCAAACAATGGTAATTATAAACAACATATGTGTATTTACATATAAAATAAAATTATTTCCATACAGAGAAGATACTATTTTAAAAACCTGCCCAGCTCAGAACTGGTGACCCTGCTGGGGCACCACAGGCTTTATCCAGAGGAAGGCACCCACCCACCTGCCCTTCCTTTTGGTTCAAGGTGGCTTCCAAAAATATCCCAAACTCAAACCAAATTGAACAAGAAAACCCAGAACCCTTTCCATCCCCCAAAGAGATGCTTGATTCTAATACCCAATCAACATTTTGAGCAAAACAAACAAGCCCTGCAGTGCCTCTGGGAGGTCTCCCACGAAGGAGGCTTCCCTTTCTTCTTCAGCAAATCTGTTCCATAGTGTGGGGGCCACAGTGGAAAAGGCCCATGCTTTGCTAGATATCAGGTGGGCCACACAGTGGGGAAATAGCTGGCAGGTGGGAGCCTGAAGACCCTTGATAGCTCATGGAATCATACAAGAAGAGATGGACCTTCAGATATGCAGTTCCCTAGGCTATGAAGGGCTTTAAAGGAGAACTGGAATACAACTAATACAGCTGGAAGTGGCCCAGTTTGCTAAAATATGTGTAAATGGTCCAGCTGCCTTCTTGATGAAGGCTAGAGTTGCCAGCCAGCAAAACTGCATTCTCTCAAAGAACTAGTACTGGGGTTGGGGGTGGGTGTCCTGGGAGTCAACTCATACTTCGGCCAGGCCTTTGGCACTCCCAGTACTATCACAAGGTTATTGGGCTTCTTTCCCAAAGTACCATTGCCACCCACCTACAGGTACAGCGTGCCACACCCTTCATTTCTTTATTTGGAATCTTTCACCTTCAGGTCAAAATTGATTTGTGAGGCATTTCTTCTTAAAGCCCAGAATGTCACAACCAACGAAATATTCAAATCAAAATGATCATAAAGTGAATCACTTCAGTATACCATTCTTATTACCCAAGAGAGAATTGACAAGTCCTTTGTCACTGATAGCGGGCTACAGTCAGAGGCACGAAGAATGTTCTACTGATGGCAAAAGGCCAATAAATGTGGGATTTTGACCATCGAGAAGACCTCTCTGGAAAGGAATTCCTGAGTATTGGGGCCAGAGTAGAAAAGGCCCTGCCCTAGGTATCACACACCATGCCTCAGATGGCAGGAGACCCAAACCAAGATTTCTGAGAAAAATCTTAACAAATATGTTGCATATATGTATTGCTTCGATTTTCATGAACCCTAACCTTGGAAAATCCAACCGTTGGTTTGTGTTCAGGAAACAGGGCAACTATGCATATTGGGAGGGTCTCCTATGTATGATCTGCTCATGGCTACTGGACTCCAGGTATGTGTGGGTGCAATGCCCGAAAAGGGGCTTTTTTGTTTCATGTTCTCTTCTACACACTGGTGTAGACTGAGTTGTTTCCTGCCATTCCATGATGGACCCGGTTTACTTAATGCACCTGACTGATCCCTGTAATTGGGACTACGGAGAAATATTCACTCAGTCCCTGATGATGATTTATATACACAGAGTCAGCCCACTGGTTCCTGTCGCTTATATCTACCCCAGGGGTTCCCACGATTTTAAACTTAAGGGGACCCTTCTTATACAGTGTGGTGGGCACAGGCACCAAAATGGCTGCTGTAGGAGGCTGAGCCATCCACAAAATGGCTGCGCTATCTCCTCTTCAGTCACACAGTGAAGATTCTTGTGCTGTGTTGGCAGCTTCTTCCAATTATTTTTTTTTCCTAGAAAAGAAACAGCCAATATACAGTGGCTAATCAGAAGCTTTGTTGAGCAAAAGCCCTATCTGGTCCTGCTCACTTTCTAAAAACACTTGGGCCAAGCGACTTGGCAAACAATAGGAAAGGTGTCGTTGGTCACTGTGGTGCCTAAAATCACTCCCATTGGAGACTGATGTCTACTCCAGGGCTCATGGGAATTGTAGTCCATGGATATCTGGACAGCTGCAGTGGGACCATTATGACTAACTATTGAGCACTGATGCTGGCATCTGGTCCTGTGTACAAAAATTTCCCTTCTGTGTGGCTTCTAGATTTTTCTTCTGCTGTGCCAGTTGATTGCTTGGTTACCCCAACAATCTCATATCAGCCCAAACTGAAGGGTGTGTTTGTCCAGATACTCTTCCAATCCAGATCTTAGAATTTCCACATTCTTCACAAGAAATCTCTTGCACAAACAGAGGCCCACGTCGCTCCATTAGGAACAGCTTCATCAGATAGTTTGGAGGTGTCATTTCCAGGTGTTCTTCTGACTCTGGGTGTTTTGATTCATGAGTCGCCAAGCCATTCTTGCTTCACTTGGGTTTGTAAGGCGAACCTAACCCCTCCCCCACATGAGTCAGAATGCTAATGTGCACGATAAACGTCTCCGTTTTGTTCAGTTGTTCATGTAAATAACAGGAGAGAAACTTAATGGGATGAGTGTGTTTCCTTTATTTCTTTGTTTTTATTTGCTAAAGCATTTGTATGCCACTTTTCTCCTGAGAGAGCCAATGTAGCTTAAAGAAATTTCCAAACCAAGTTAAACAACTTAATTTCAATAGTCAAAACAAAGAAAAGCATCTTGGACAGGCCTTGCTTTGCTAGTATGGTTGCCAAACTCCAGGTGGCACTTTGAGAGTTGCCAGTATTATATTGGATCCCCAGATGATCATGATCAGTTCCCCTGGAGAAAATGGCTGCTTTGGAGAATGGACTCTTTGGCCTTATACCCTACCAAGGTTGCTCCTCTTGCAGAACCTCACCCTACCTGGGCTTCACCTCCCAAATCTCCAGGTATTTCCCAACCCAGAGCTGGCAAACCTATTTGTTAGGCTGGCTTTTACGCCGAGGCTTGGTCTTTGGGTCAGACTCAACCTCTAACATTTGGAGACAGAAACACAGCTGAGAAGTTGTGTAGGTGGCATAAAGTCCCCCAACAATTCCCCTCCCTTATCTCCTGAATAGTAATTCCCTTTTTGGGAGATTGTGGGAAATGTAGTTCCAGGGAATGAATAGAATTTCTCACCAAACTACATTTCCCAGGATTCTTTGGTGGAAGTTGTGGTGTTTACAAGGGCACAAACAGGTGCTTGACTTCAGATGTGCTTTTGTTGATCTGTCCCTCATTTGTGAAGATTTCTGTTTAGGGACATGTTATCTGCCCTTCTCGTATTGTAATTCATTGTAAAATGTCACTACAAGAGAAATTAGTGGGGTATGTCACACACAGAAGAGCCTCTTGTGGCGCAGAGTGGTAACGCAGCAGTCTGAAAGCTCTGCCCATGAGGCTGGGAGTTCAATCCCAGCAGTCGTCTCAAGGTTGACTCAGCCTTCCATCCTTCCGAGGTCGGTAAAATGAGTACCCAGCTTGCTGGGGGGTAAACGGTAATGACTGGGGAAGGGAATGGCAAACCACCCCGTATTGAGTCTGCCATGAAAACGCTAGAGGGCGTCACCCCAAGGGTCAGACATGACCTGGTGCTTGCACAGGGGATACCTTTACCTTTACGTCACACACATTGACATGATATTCTTCTATCTATCCCCATGTGCAGGACCAACATGTTTTCTGCACTGTTGTCCTTTGACTAAAAAGAACTGGAAATGCTGCATGCGTGTAGCTGAGATATGGGCAAAAACGAAACATCCGTGTAAGCTGCAACACTGAAAATTATAAATATGTTACTGAGATATTCTGAGATGGGACTTCTCTTTTGTCAGCATAGTAGTTGCCATTTGTGAACCCTCTCTTCCTTGGTCTGTTTATTCTCCCTTTAAAGCCATCTACATTCATGGTCATCACTATGTCCACTGTAAACTTCAATGCCAGCCATATTTGTGATGGCCGCAAGCACAGACGGTTTTAAAAGGGGGTCCAATTAGACAGATTTACCAAGGAACGGCCCATCGATGTCTACTGGTCATGGTGACTAAAGGGAACCTCTACACCTAGAGGCAATTAACCTCTGAAAGCTAGTGCTAGGAGGCAACCAATATTTGGCCTCTATGCCCTGCCTGTTGGCCTTCCAGGGCAGCTGGTTGGCTGCTATGTAAAACAGGATGTCCAACTAGACGACCCCCAGATCTGAATGCGACCTAGCAGAGCTCTTCTTATGTACCAGCAATAGACCTTCAATGCTGGTGTCAGGAGAACTGAGTGATGATTGTTTGCTCTAATGCAGCAATGCTCTTTTACGCAGGTAACATGGTACTTGGAAGGTGTGAGTGGTGCACCAATGAACAGACCAAATGCTTCTTTTGCCTGCAGGCGCTCAAGGCCCAGCATTGTGAAAGAACATTTTTGGCATGCAAAAGCTGACGTTAAGCAACGATGCAAAGTGGAGACAGGTATTGCTGAGATCTTTATATGCAGCAGAGGTGTTCCGAGCCATGGGGAGCAGCTAATTATCATGACAATGAGCTATTAATTACCAGTAACGCAACTAACTGTGCTCTCCATCCGCCACGGCCCTCTTCAAAGGCCTGCGCAAGCCGTCGCTCATTAATAACCCTTTCCGCTGTTTAACAGATTTAAATGGTGCCAATCGTAGGCAAAGGGTTGAAAGGTAGTGCGGTGAGGTGGCATGCGCTGCCGCGGAAAAGGGCCCCGTCACTGATTGTCAAAGCGGAGCCTTAATAGCCAATGTGGTTTCACAAGGGGTCATAGTGTGGCATCGCCCGAGGACAAGCTTCAACCCAAGACAAATGGAGATCATCCTCTTTCCATCTGTGGTGCTACGACCCTACCGATACTTGGGAAGAATTGGTTGTTACTACCGCCATCTTAATTATTGATTGTTAACTGTTAAATGCCAACTGCATTGTTGTTTTAACTGTTGTTACAGGGGTTTTATAAGAGGTATGATTTTAGGGGGATTTTATTGTAAGTTGGGAATGTTGAAATATTTGGACATTTTATGGAATGTTTTATATGATATGAACCACGACGTGTACAAACAAACAAACAAACAAACAAACAAACAATTGTTGTGCGTCCTGTCTTCAATGGAAAGCTAGCTTTATCATCATCATCATCATCATCATCATCATCATCATCATCATCATCATCATCATCATCATCATCATTTAATTTATATCCCGCCTCCCCCTGGAGGCTCGAGGCGGGTCACATAAAACTTTGAAAAACAACACAGTTTTATAGGACTGCCAAATGTAGGCTGGGAAATCCCTTGAGATCTTAGTGGTAGAGCTTGGGGAAGGCAGGGCTTGGAGAGCGGAGAGAGCTCAGTGGGGCAGCTAATGGCATGGAGTCCACCCTCCAAGGCAGCCATTAGGAAAACAGATCTCTGTTGTCTAGAGGTCAGTTGTAATTCTAAGAGATCTCCAGACGCCACCTGGAGTTTGGCAACTATAGCATGGCATTTCCCTGGATTGAGCCAAGCAAGATTTGTCACTCAATCTCACCCAGTTCTTCTCCTTTTTATAACCCCTGTCCCACATGGCTTTTAGCCCATGATTCTTAGCAAAGAGGGGCCCCTCCTCCCCATTTAACCCCTGGAAGAGTTAACTGGATCTAACCTTGAACTAGATTGTGGGGGGTGGGAGTGGTATGTTAAGGATGAGAAGGGCTCCCTCTTTCCTGAATGAGATTTGGTTCCTCCTTTCTCTTTCTTCTGTCGTAAGGGCTGCACCCAAGAGTGGTGTCTCTTTCCAGTTGTTAGATGCTCTCCTTCTAATGTGAATTGTTTCATGGCTTTTTAAAGCTCCTGTTTTTATGCTCCTGGTTTGCTTTTAGGATTGCCAGTTTTTGGTTGAGAAATACCTGGAGGTGGAGCGGGTGGGATTTGCAGTATGGAGGGACCTCGGTGGAGTACAATGCTGTCGAGTCCACCTTTCAAAGCAGCCATTTTCTCCAGGGGAACTGATCTCTTTAGCCTGGAGATGAGCTATAATTCCAGGAGATCCCCATATACCTCCTCAGAACTGGCATCTATCTTTGTTTTTGATAGTGATAATTTAGTCTGGTTTTATACTATTATTTGTATTCTTAAGCCATTTCAGACAGGCCTCTGGAGAAGCAGCATGTACATCCCCTAAAGAAATGTTTGAATATCATTTGGTATCAAACCACTGAAGTGAGTCAGCTTGTCCAGCCTGAAAAATCCAGCTGCAACCCACTGATATAGCTCACCCACAGCACAATATTTAACAAATGAGGATTAGGCTTTCCTTTATCTTGCTAAGGGTGGGAGACTCCTAGTTCCTATTGGCTGCCAGCAGTTCAGCGGCCAATGGGACAAATCTTCCTACACCCCACTGATTCCTAGAGAGACTTGATATCACTTCCAGGTTTTCTTCAGAAGTGACATAAGATTATCGCCTGGTGGTGCTCCCATGTCCCCACTCCCCTGGTTGGCACCCCTCTGAATGCAGACCAGTATCCTAAATATTTTCAAGCCCAAGCTCCAGTTTCGACTCTCAGCCTGTAATACATGACCACCTGCTTCTCAGTTATTCTCACCAAAGGTTTTCTGGCAGCCAGGTAAGGGATGTTCGGAGGGATGTTCGGAGGTGGCTTCCTTGGGGGAGCTGCCACCCAAATCTTTGGTGGTCTCCTATCCAAATACTAGCCAGGGTCGGCCCTGCTTAGCTTCCGAGATCTGATGGGATAATCGTCACCATAAGTCTGCAGCCAAGGATTCTGCAGTCTTTGGGGGGCCCTGTTAGATTTTACATGCTTGCTTCCGTGACTGATCTGCATAGGACTTTGCTGTAACAAAAGCATGACCTTAACCAGTGGCTTGCAAGATCAAGCGCTGGGAGCCCAAGACCAGCAATGAGCTTCCCATGTGATGTCACAAACAGCAAACCCCTTCCAGTATTTCATTTTACAGATGAAAAGGAGGAGATGTGTATGCCTTGCTCTTCCCACACCAGAGATGACTATCTAAGCTCCCGCCCTGTTGCTGAAGGCAGCTCTTTGCTTCACGGTATTCCATTTACTCTGCTGTAGCCCATCCTACTTTTGAAACAGGGTGTGTTAGGAAACGAGCAATAGCCATTCCCTAAATAGACTGTTTAATCTTATGAGTGATCTGGTGGAACTCAGCAGTTCTAATCCATTCAGCAACATTGCTGAGCTGGGCAGGCATCAACAGGGCTGGAAGGAAAGTAACACGGTGGGGTTTTAGGGGCATGGGTGTATTTCTTCATATCTGCATCAAAACCAAGATGGACTCAAAAGATTTCTCTTCTCTGGCCCTTAGGAAGCAAGAGACACCGAGCCCTGAAAATTTAATGCATGTAGATGAACACCATTTTTTAAAATCCCCCAAATGTAAAACAGGTACTGTGTTTTGGCAAGGATGGTTAGCAAAAAAAGGCAGGGAGAGGAAAGCTGAAGTATGGATCGGTGCTCCCCCACCCCTCCATGCAGAGATGAGCCTTCTGCAGTGTATAAAGGTAGGGGCAGGAATCATCTTTAGTGGGAGGCTGGAAACATTACAAGAATGTCCCTTCCTTCAACTCTTATATTGGAGGATATGGACTTGCACAATGTAGCCTGGGAGTGCGCCTACTTTTGTAAGCAGTTTGTGCCCATGAAAGATGACCTACTAGAGTTTGGGATTAAGGCCCATGTCCTGGCATAAGTGAAAACGTTGGAAAATTAAGAGGTGCCTGTTCAAATCGACAAATGTCCTTGCATACTTCACAAGATGTTGTGGAGGGGTGTGTGCGTGCTCAAAACTATGGCTCTAGCTTTTAAACATTCACTCTGATGAACAGTGCTGGAAAACTCAAAAGCTCGTACTGTACACTATGTTGTTTTACTTGGTCTCCATAATAGCCATTACACAGCTTCTGTTTTGGGGTTTAACTATGAGATGACACTGCTGGGTACTTTTTTGAGGTGGGGGATGGGAGGCTGTGCAAGACTCCCCGAGCTTCCAAAAGGAAAAGCAGGAAAAAGTATAACAAAAAATAAAATAAAAATTACAATAATGAAAAACTAGAAAATAAAAACAACAAATTACAGCAAGAAAACGAGAAAAACAACAGACAGGCCACACCCTGGATCTAATCTTCAGTGCAGGGTTAGTAGTGGATCTGGTGGCAATTAATGTTGGGCCATGGTCAGACCACTGAAGGACCATTGCTGTACAGCGCTTTCTCATTGTGTGGGCGATGGGTACTTTTGACCAGCTTGCAGAGATGTATGGATCCGGATGGAATCCTGAATGCTCTGCGGGATCCGATGCCTCCCAAAAACTCATTAGATGAGCTGGTCAGCAACTGGAATCCCTGGATGATCGATGAGATCACCCTTGATGTCCTCTCCATGCCCGTCTCAGGCGGGCTCCCTGGTATTCAGAGGAGCTATGTCAGAAGAAACATGAACTGACATGACTAGACTAAGTTTGGAGGAAGACTCACTACGAAGCTTCGAGAACATCTTATGAGGGTCCATGAGATTATGATGAAGACTGCAGAAAATGAATTTTTCGCAGACTCCATCACATTCGCAAGTTCTTGCCCAGCACAAGTGTTTCGGGTAGTTTGATCTCTCCTTGATGGAGGGCATCAAAGCATTAGCCATCTGGACATTAGGGCTGTGAAGCATATGCAAGCTTTTTGTGGATACAGTCTCCGTACTTTGCTGCAACCTCCCCCCAACCGTTGAAACAGAAAGGAAACTAGAGGCTCCTTGGCTGCCTTTGGAGGGAATATTTGATGGCTTCAGGTGGCTCAAACTGACTGAAGTGGATAGGTTGCTAGCATTAGTAAGGTCTGTATGCTGATGACACCTAGTTCTGCCTCCTGATGGACGGCCACCCTAATTCACCCCAAGAGTCATTCACCAGATTCTGGAAGCAGTGGGATGGATTAAGCAGACTCGACTGAAACTCAGCCCTTCAAAGACAGAGGTCCTGTGGCTGGGTAGAAAAGGTCCATATGAGGAAGTACGATTACCCAGCCTGGACGAAGTACAGCTTATACTTGCACATTCAGCAAGGAACTTGGGTGTGATCTTTGATGCCTCCCTTACTATAGAGGTGCAGATCATGAGAGTACTACAGCTGGCGTTCTTCCATCTTCATCAAGCCAAACTACTAGCACCCTATTTGGCCCTGGTACACCTAGCCACGGTGATCCATGCAGCAGTCACCTCTTGACTGGGCTTCTGTATTTCACTGTACGCGGGCCTTCCTTTATCCCTGACCTGGAAATTGCAGTTGGTCCAGAATGCAGCAGCCCGGGTCCTCACAGGAACACCTTGGAAGATCCACATTTGGCCTGTACTTCGGCAGCTGCAGTGGCTTCCAACTGAATTTCAGATCTGGTTTAAGGTTTTGGCACTTACCTTCAAGGCCATCTGGAGTCTAGGCCAGGCATTTCTGAGGGACCGCCTCTCTGCTTATGTCCCCCGAAGAACACTTAGCTCTGGAAATCCCAGCCGATTGGTGGTCTCTGGCCCCGAGGAAGTATGTTTGGCCTCAACCAGGACTGGGATGTTTTCAATCCTGGCCCTCAGAGGTGATCCAGGTCCTGTCAGAGCAGGCAGAGTTCCGCAGGGCCTGCAATACGGAGCTCTCTCGCCAAGCTTTTGGTTGGGGCCAATGACTTAATAACATTTGTGGCCCTCCCCTACAAAACACCCCCACTGAGAGACATCTTGTCTGGAATCTTATGGGCAGTGAATATCTGGAGGCTGCTATTGCTTAATGCCTCTGATTTGCGACATGTTTTTATTAAGTTTCATATTATTAATGTTGATATTATTGTGTTGGTTTTTAATTTACTGTCAATTTTAACCACCCTTAGCCACATTGGGAGGGGTGGTATTGGAATTTAATAAACCACAAAGCAACAGCAATGAAAACAACAATAAAAGCATAGTGAGCATGTTATAATGGGACTGGCCAGTACCTTCCACAACAGTTGAAAGCCTTCCTTGAGCCAGTGAAAGAGCCCCAAGTTAGTGGGAGACTTCTTAAGGCTTGAGGAACACGCTTCCAATTGACCGGAATGGCAGGATACAGTCCATTATTATTATGGATATTATTATTATTATTTTCCGGACTGCCATGTGAAAACCAGGTCAATAAACAAAAGTCATGACAAGAAGCTGAGCTGTGCAGTTGGCCAGCAAGTGGTATTCTGCTGGCCTAGCCAGCAACATTGTGCCTGGACAGGTAACCTGTACTTTGGTTGGCATTTTGGTGAACTCGAGACTCTGTCTCAACTCCACCCTTGACCTGCCTAGTCCTGACCCGATTTTGGAGAGCAACTGTATGAGTACCTCTTTGAGCGGGGGTTCTCAACTGATCTAACTCCGCTACCCTAACTGCGGCGGCGGTAGGGTTGTCGCGTGTGAATGTGTGTGCGAATGTGCGGGCGCGCACGCAGGTGCATAGCTGGCAGAGAGGCATGGAGACAGCCATTGCCATAGCTCCACCGCTGTCTCCCGCCACCTGCTGCCTGCCGCCAGCTGCCATTGCCTGCCACTGCCCACCGCCACTTCCAGCCACTGCAACCTCAAGGTAGGCGAGCAGGCGGAAGGGGGTGGCAGGCAGTGGCAGTGGTGGAGGAGCCCTGGCAATTGCCACCTCCATGCCGCTCCGCCTGTTGTGCGCCTATGCACTCGCACAGGTGCACAACAGTTTGGGTGGTGTGGAGGCGGCCATGGCTCCTCTGCTGCCAGCCGCCACCACCACCTGCCGCTGCTTGCCACACACCGTCATCTTCCTGCCCACACAGCCACCCACCGCTGCCGCCTCGGTGGCAACTAACTTGGGGACCCCCCAGAAGGGGACAGGGGACCCCAAGGTTGAGAACCACTGCCCTAAAGGGTCTTCATCATTGGTCAAATAAATTATAATATTTGCAAACCTATAATATTATAATATCACAATATGACCTGGCTGATGGCATAAGAATCACAAAATGTGAAGCTCCCAATAATATCTGTAAACCACTCAAGGAGCGGTATAAATAATTTGCTAAGGCTAAGAGGGTTGGGCTGAGTCAAGGATAGGAAACAGGGGCCACTGGCCCCTTGGCCCCGGACTGACAATCGGAGGGGCAATCGGAAGGCGCCTTCTGATTGGGCCCTCACCAGGACAGACCAGAGTTCCATCCAATCAGCCCAGCCACGGGCGATCTGGAGACATTGCTGCCAGTCTGCTCCTGACCACCGCAGGGAGTGGAGGTCAGTAGGGCTGCCAAGGGGGAAGAGAACGGAGGCTTGGACAGGCTGTGCCACGCCTTTTTGCCCCAAGGCTGTCCTAACTAACAAGTCCAACTGTGAATTGCCTCAGAACACTGACAGAGCTGGCAGTAGGCTGGTGAGTGTGCTCCCTCCCCCTTCCCTTCAGGCCTGCTGCAAAAGAGCCTCTGACAGGCCCTGAGTGAGGGGTGGGAGGCGTTTCCGAGAGTAATGCAGGGGAGCCTCAGAGCATGGGGGTGGGCATTCCTTTGGGGGGGATTTCTCCTTCTGCCAAACAGCTGACAGGGAGGCCACAGAAAAGCCCCTTCTCACTTAAAATACTGTTCTGCCCGGGGGTTAGACAGCCAAGCCATGTGCATTTCTTCTTTGCAACTCTCTGCAGATTTGAGGCCACTGCACAGTGTTATTCTGCAGACAAAACTTGATGCTGTTGCAGAGGTTCTTTTGTCTCCTCTTTCATCTGCACAACAACCCTGTGCAGTAGGCCTCAAGTCTTTCAATTCAACAACAACCTGTGTGGGAGGCCTTAAATGTCTCTTCTGTACCACAAAGTAGCCCTTTCTGCCTGGGGGGCTGAGCTTTATACTATGAAGATGAGCTGTAATTCCAGGGGCTCTCCAGGCCCCACCTGGGGGTTGGCTACCCCTGGGTTGGAAATATTCTTTGAGTTTTGGAGGTGGTACCTCAAAATCATACAATGCCTCAGAGTCCAGTCTTTAAGGAGGCCGTGGATACGCTTCTGGGCTTGGGGGAAAGGCTGCACTGCTGCCAGGAGGGGGGGGGGAAGGCCCCAAAAGCACACCTAGCGCCCGTTGTATTTACAAGTACAACAGGCTTGGTCCCTAGTATATATAACGATGCTGGTGAATAGAGATGGTCAGTTTCACAGAGCAGTCCCCTACGGAGGCCTGCTTGGCCCATCAGGATCACAGATGTCCTGGGGATACTTGCCTATGCAAATGCGGGGTTTGGACGGCATGCAGCAGCATCTACTGGGCAACTGCAGATGGCAAAAACAACGGGTGCAGTGGCCGAGATGAGTGTCACCCAACCTGAGGGCTTCCCTGCCTGTGTGCCAAGCATGGTTCCAGTCCCCTGGTCATGCTGAGTCCCAATGCCCACAGAGCTAGGAGCATCTGTCTCCCTTCGGGTGGATGCTGAGGGCCTGCACCAGGGAGGGATTGGCAATCCATGCAGATGTACAGTCCCTTCCACTCAACACCATGGGTCTTGTCAACATTTCACCTGAGCCTTAGGGAACCAAACCATTGTGAAAAACAAATGGGGTGACTTGGGGGGGGGGGCGTCTTCCCATGTGGCCACAACAGCATGGCTCAGGATTGCTCAATAAGTTCTATTACATTTCAAGGTGCCACTGGACTGCTATTTTATTTTGCTAGAACAAAGACGGCTTACCCAAGATGGAATTCTTTTATGGCTATTTCCCCCCAGAGGTGTGTTGTTCTTCTCGTACAAATGCCAGTCACGCAGGAATGAAAGGACAAGGATTCTTAAATACAAGCATATTTGTTCGTTTCTTGGCTTGTTTATATCCAGCCTTATCTAAGAGCAAAATTAAATGGCAGGGACACCAAGCTAGCCTAACACTCCATTAACAAAATGGGGGGTGGGGAGGGGGTGGGAGTGCACAAGTTAAAAACAGATAAGTTAAACAAAAGTCAGACAGATCTGTCAAAACAGTTTATCCTCTGAAATAACACCATCTTTCATGCCTTTGTCAGTGAAGTGAGGGAAGGCAGTATACTCTGGTATGCCACTGCAGGGAGACTAGATCTCCTGTCTAGAAAGCCTGTGACCTAAGCAGTGCCGAACAGACAGCACCAAGAGAGAAAAACAGCATACATACCTGCATGATACTCTACAAATATTAGAAATATCTGTGTAATTCATTTTTCTCCTGTCCTTCCTTCAAGGAACTGCCATCAGCTTACGTGTTTCTACCTTCCCTATTTTATCTTCACAACAGGAATATGTGGTAGGTTAGAGAGAGTATAGCTGGCCCAAGGGCACCCAGCAAGTTTCTTGACAAAGACAGAATTTGAACCTTTACTTCCAAGATCTTAGTGTGACATTCCAAACCCTCACTGCACAGTGGATTGAATAGGTATATGAATGTGCATGGGTTTAATCAGAACTACATAGCAATGGAGCAATGTCATCAACATCACCACGTCACTGCTTAGTATAACCTGGAAGTGTCAAAGGGTAGCTCTAGGAATTACCTCTATGGTAAAACCGTAGGGGCTTTTTGCACGCCTTCGAAATAGCACAATGGTTGCTAATTGAAAACGCTACTGATTTGCTGTTTTGCACAACGTCGTCGACAATCTGCCACACACCTGAAACCAATCTGCAAAAAGCGCTTCCTTGTAGCGCTTTCAGGGAAATCCCCCAAAGTGGATTCACCCTCCGGAAAGCGATACACTCCTGCAACCAATCTGCAACACTAGCGAAAAAGACCTGTGCGTTAACATTGTTGCGGTTTCTACAAAGTCCCTCCCCCTGGCTCTCTTCTCTGATCTTCTGGCGAAGCGATCGCCATTTTTTTTTCTCCGAGCGAGCGGGGATAAACGCACCAGCGAGCCTCTTTCAGTTTAGAGGCTTCCCCGGCTTCAGTCCCTCCCCTTCAGTCACTAAGCACACTTCAGTCACTAAGCACACTACTAAGCAGTCACTTTATTTTTTACACATTCATTTAGCCGAAAATCGGGCCCGTGAGAGGGGGGGGAATTTTTTTTTTCACTCGAGGCAGCGTGCCAACGATCAAACGACAGCTCAAACACACCAGGCAGCTGGATGGGTCTCTCCGTTGCAACGAATTAACACAGATTCGTTACAATGGGTCTGTTTTTTTTTTTTAAACCTTTCTTAAAGGGAAAGGGGCTGTTTGGGAGCATGCTAACGGCTGCCCATTGGCTGCTTGACGGCCAGGGGCGGGACGAGCTCGGCAATAGCGCTTCCTTTCTAGCGATTTCTGCCGAGACCGGAAGCCTGTGGGAAACGCTACAAAACGCAACTGGATTCCACTACAAAGGCAGGTATGCATAACGACGAATTCCACTATTTTAAATGGCAATTTTTCATTCAGTGACCAATTTGCTACAAAGATCCCGGTGCGTAAAGCCCCATAGAGTTTCCAGCAATTCCTAGAACTAAACTCTGTCACTTCCAGTGTAACAACACCAGCACCATCGCCGGCATTTCACATAAACCCCAAAGCCATCTTGTAATCCTACTCACAAGCCTCCCCAGAGAGGCCACGTGGCTCTGCTTACTCTTAGAGTTGCCAACTCCATTTTGGAAAATTCCTGGAGTTTGGGGGATAGTTCTCCCAGAGGATGTAGCATGGAAGTTGAGGGAGATCAAGAGGGATGTGATGTCATAGAATCATCCCTCTGATGTTGCCAGTTCCTCCAGGAGAACTGATCTGGAGATGTAATTCCAGAAAAACTTCACTTTGGCTAACCTATTTACTCCTGGCTGCCAGTGGCCCTCCAGATAGGGCCACCAGTTGGAAGCTCTAATTAGGAAAAACTGGCAATGTCAGCAGTGTTGCTATGTGACTTCCAGGGAAAACTGGAAGTGACACAGAATGGCTCGAGGAATTGCTGGAAACTCTATAGTTTTATAAGTTAAAGGCCCAGTCTAACCACTGGGAAACTGGTGGGTATGGGACTTGACCTATTGGTGGTTTTCCAACTCTGCAATGTCACTCCTGGCTACATATCCAGAAATTATATCATCACATTGCAAGATGTTGTAGAATTCATCCAAACTCTATGATAAAAACCATAGAATTCTGGGTAAATGCTAGAACATCTCACAACAAGGTGGCATCACCGTGAATAATGTAGCTAGAAGTGACATTGCAGACTCAGAAGATCGCCATTTCGCCCACCCTTTTCATCACCATCACCCCATTGAGTACCAGAGGTGAAATGGGAGAGTCCTAGCTAGCCTGTCGCTTACAATGAATCATGTCTTGTAATGGGAGGGGGGAGGGGACTTCATATAGATTGTCCCTGTTTTCTGCGGTCAACCTTTTGCATTTAGCTTTAAAAAACACCCCTCCATTATTTTGACATTGTTAAAATAATTACAAGCACGCTATCTCTCTCTTAATGCTTGTTTTCCCCACAATATTTAGAAACCAGCACAAAAGTCAGTTGCTTGCAGGGGGGGGAGTGTTATGATGTCACTTCTGTCTGAAATTAAATTGCACAAGAGTTTTTGTCCCAGCCCAAGTGAAGCCTATAGGTAAAAAAAACAACAACCTGCAGATATTAAATCCCCTCTTTAGACCACCACAGCCCATCCCGGTTCCTCCTTCACCCCACCCCCCACCTCTCTGGTGCATTACGGCTGACAGCAGTAATTTTTAATGACAGATACAGAATTCACCTTAGGCAAGAGACTGCCGTGATGGAAGTTTCCTGTGGGAAAAACACTTTTTAAAAGCGCTTAGAGGTTGTTATTTTTTTTCCCCCTTCCCTTTCTGGTTTCTGTCTTTAGGGCCTGACTTCAGGAGGCCCCGTCATACCTTGGATCTCAGACATTTCAGTGTGTCTGAAAAAATTGGCAGTGTTCTCTGGGACCAAGGCCTCTAAGCCTGAAGTGAATGGAACCATATTCCATTAAGTTGGCCTCAATCTGTACCCTGCTAAAGAAGCCCAGTACAGTGGTTTAAATGTAAGAATTGAATGGATTAAACCTGTTTAAATTTGCACCTAGGGGAAAAAGGCAGTGTTTTGGATCCCACCTAAAATTTCTGCAGGTGTGCAGGGAGGAGGGGTCGGTTGCTTTTGTTGCTTCATATAGACCAAATTTTTAATCAAGAACCCCCCTGGTCAATGGTGTCCCGCTTTACCAATGTTAAAATCTGATCACCTTAATCTATATCCATAACAAGAATTGCCATCAGAGCCCCGTTGCACCATTGTACATGTTACTGAAGGGTCTGCTCTACTCGGGTATTATATTTGTCCACAGCCTGTTCCCTTAAAATTTCCACAATCCTCAAGCAGGAGGACACTTTTACTGGAACCTCAGCTGCTATCTTTTAACCTAAGTGCCAGGTTAAAAGTTTTCTATCTACCAGATATCTGGCTTGTAAAGATTTCCCTCTTCACTCTCTAATTATTGCTTTCTTGATTTTAGAGATGCTGTTGTTTAATTGCTGCCAAAGCAATTGTCATTTCTCATGGTTTTCATCTGCCAAGTTATGCTCCCTTCTCCTTTGAAAAGCATCCCTGCCATTTTTATTGTTTATTGCTGCTTGTTTTAGTATTTGTTTCACTAATTATTACTGAGTCTTCTCTTGTTTGTGTTCCATATTTATTTATTTAAAATGTTTTTGTGCTGCCTTTCTACCCAATCAAGGTCCCTAAGGCATTGCACATAAAAACTTTAAAACCCTTGAACAATTCAAAGCACTATTTAAAATCTCAAAGCAGTCCAATAAAAACACATAACAAACTATACTTGAGGAGGGTCAATAGCCATTATTGGAGGCATGCCAAACAAAACAAAACATAAATCTTCACCCTCAGGT
The DNA here is from genome assembly GCF_049243985.1 of Paroedura picta. Taxonomy (NCBI): domain Eukaryota; kingdom Metazoa; phylum Chordata; class Lepidosauria; order Squamata; family Gekkonidae; genus Paroedura; species Paroedura picta. Next base: position 44,745,560 of record NC_135373.1, read on the forward strand.
GGATGATATCAATAGAAGGAGACAAACGGATTTCTGTGGGGAGGAAGTTCCAAAGTTTTGGTGCCGTGACTTGGTGCTCCACCAGCCTAACCTCAGAAGACAATAGCAACCAAAGCAGGGCCTCAAAAGTTGAGCAGAGTGAGTGAACAAGTTCATATGGGAGAAGGCATTCCTTAAGAAATATTGGCCCCTCCCACCCCTTGAATTGAGCCCCAAAGCAAATTGGATGCCAGTATCCATGAAACAAGCCTGGAGTGATATGCATCTTATGATCCACTCCAGTCAACACACTGGCAGCAGCCTTTTGTTGTAGCTGCAGCTTCCTGATAATTTCTTTGGGAATTATTAGGCCATGCACCACAGTGGCAAGATATATCCTGCCCAGAAAAGACTGTATGTCATGCCTGCACCCTCAGACTTGGCACCAGGGGACACTCCAGAGGCAGCGGATCTCCCCAGGGGAACCGGGAGACCCAGCTGCCACAGACAAGGAGCAGCAGCCTAGGCCTAGCCAGGCTGAAACTCAGCCCTCCTGTCAAGCCTCTGGACAAGGCAGCAACCAGCCTGGAAGACTCGCTGGAGGAACATCACCGGAGGCTGCAGGCCAAGGTCCCAGCAAGACCCAAATGGCAGCGTTGGAGGAGGCATCTATCTTGACAGCTGTCAGATCAGCATGCTTCACAGCTTACTGTCAAGGTAGATGGGGTCCAGCTGTAGCTCCTTCCTCTGATGAGGATTAGCTCCAGGTGCAGCCCCTTTGACTGAGGGTTGCTCCACCAGGCTCTGACTATTTCAGAAGGACCTTGAGGCAAGGTTCTTCATGGGAACAACATGTGCATTACTCTGCCTGTCTTCCTGGACAACTCCTGTTCCGGTTTGCTATGGCAAAGCTCTGTTCCTGTGACTCCTGGTTCCAGACCGTTGGCTTGTCTTCTGATCATGTTCTGGCTCTTTGACCTTTGGCTTGTCTTCTGACAATGCACCGGCTCTTCAACTCCAACCCTGCTTGACTTTGCTGTCCACCCCACTTGCTGTGAACTCTGTGCCCCTTGGCTCCCAACCTCCTGGACTGGACTCTGACTTTGCATAGACCTCCACCTTGGTACAACCACCCGGCTGACTAGGTGCAGCCTGCAGTATACTATAGCTGGTGAAAGCCATCCCTGGCCACCTGTTTATCCAATGGGAGGCCTGGGACCAGAAGGATCCCCAAGCTGTGAACCAGATCCTTTAAGGCAGGCATGGCCAAACTGTGGCTCTTGGGATGTCCATGGATTACAATTACCATGCTGGCAGGGGCTCATGGTAATTGGGGTCTATGGACTTCTGGAGGACCAGAGATTTGGCCACTCTTCTTTTTGGGAGAGTGCAACCCCATCAAGAACAGGAATAACCCATTTCCCAAATCCAGACTTCCTCCTACCAGTAGCACCTCTCTTTTGTCAGGATTAAACTTCCGCGTTAGCCCTCATCCACAGGAAAACTGCCTCCAGGCACATGTTCACAGTTTCCACAGCCTCCCTGGCATGTGCTGGTAGCAAGACAGTGTGCTGGGTGGCATATTGTATGTTGGTGGTAACTCCGCTCAGATATCCAGATGACCTTTCCCAGCAGCTCTACATGGATTTTGAAAAGCAAAATCCTGAAAGGTGATTCAGAAGGATATCTCATTATGCTGCATATTTGTTGGATAGCTTTGTGATGCTGTTTACTGATTTACTGCTAATTTACTCTCTCCTTATAGCTGTACTCTGATTATCCTTATTTCATTGTCTGAGCAAGTGTCCATGCATATGAAAACTCACACCTTGAATACAAGTTTGTTGGTCTTAAAGGTACCACTAGAGTCAAATTTTGTTCTGTTCCTTCAGACCAAGACCACAAAATCCAAAAGACTCATCAGTTGATGATAGAACCAGACTGAAGATTACTATTTAATAAACCTGGATTCTTGGTTTCGACTTTGACGCCACTTCAGACCAACACAGCTACGCACCTGAATTTATCTCAGAAGGATACTTGATTGATGTTACCAAAAGCAGCCAAGAGGTCAAAAGGAATTAACAGGGTCACACTCCTCCTGGCATCTCCTGGTGCATGCCATCCATCAGTGCAACAGAATCTGTCTCAGTCCCATAGCCAGGCTTGAAACCAGATTGGAATGTATCCAAACCATCTATTCGAGAATCCCTAAAGTTGACTGACTACCACATGTTCACCCACCTTGCTCATTTGAGTGGTAGGTGTTCACCCCTCCTGGGTCCAGAGTGTTAGGATATGCAAGATCTCTAGTGTGCATGATTCAAAAGCAGTGGTCCCCAACCTTTTTTATCACCGGGGACCACTCAACGCCGGGGACCACTCACTGGGGACCACTCAACGCCTTTTACTGAGGCCTGGTGGGGGGAGTAGTTACTCCTCTACTCTCAACCACTGCCCTAGCGCTCTCTGATCGCTGTGGTAATGTTTAAACATCCCTTCAAAATAAGATACAGACACGCCACAACAATGAAGTGTGTTGTAAAGGGCTTGGGGGGGGGGGGGAGAAGGCGTCCTTCGGGGCCCACCTCCAATTAGTCGAAGGACCACATGTGGTCTGCGGCCCACAGGTTGGGGATCGCTATTCAAAAGCATATAAAGAATATCCTATACGGATACTGATGTGTACTCAAAGGAGCAGGAAATCTACAACGAGCCAATCAGGACTCTGGAGGAGATCATTGGAAAAATATCCGGAAGTTCTTAAGCTAACTATGCTTCTAAGAATAGTTCCAACAGTGCTTCTAATTATGCTTCTAACTATGCTTCTAACATAGATATCTTAGGAACTTCCAGATGTTTTTCAGATGATTGGCTGTTTGGAGACTTCCTGCTCTTTTGAGCACATTTCCTCCCTGCTTGCCCCCAGAACAGAAAGAATGAAAAACAACAGTTAAACAGACTCTCTCTCTCTCTCTCTCTCTCTCTCTCTCTCTCTCTCTCCTCTTCCTTTACAAAGTCAATTCTCTTAATAATAAACAATTTTATTCTTTTAAACCCCTGGTGCCGCACCTCTGCATATTTAGGCTCTGCCAACACAGAGAAGGTTTAATAGAGGATGCACCACTGCCTCTTTCAGGAAAACATTTACTGTCTCCTAGACCCAATCCACCAGCTCGCCCCACACACAGATTTAAGCAGCCGGGAGAAGCAAGAGCAGAAATAGGTGGTAGGTCCCAAACATCTGAGTTATATTGCTGTGAACTAACTTGAGTCTTTATGATGTAGATCCAAATTCAGCAAGCACCCTATGGTATTTTGTGTACTTTTGCCTTCTCATCGAAGGGGGTAATTCATTGCAAGGAAAAAATGTGTATACTGAAGATGTGGATACAGTCTGAGCATTTCCCCAGGACAAGTTTCTCCTTACACATGAAAAATGAAAGCACAAACCGTTCAGGCACTTTCTACTGTTTGCCACAATGTCCAAAGATGCATGCAGAGTTGCAGAAGTGAGATTCTGTTTCTTGCATCTCACCAGCCCATGTTGGTGGGTGTGAAGTCTCTCGATCCTATGATAATCTCTGTTTTTAATCCAAATTAATTAACTTGGAATGTTTTTGCAATCGCTAAGAAACTGAAACAACTCCCCCGTCCTTTTTTCCACTCTCCCTTAAAAACCAGAAGAACTTCTGTCATTCTTCAACTGAATCCACAAAAGGGATCAAAGTGTGTTAAAAATGATCCATGAAGAGTTAAGTGATCTTGGGCCAGTGGGTGAGGACAGCCCTGCAGTACAGCCTGCTGCCCAGTCCCACAGACATGAATGGGAGCTACAGAAATGCAACATAGGGGGCAGTCTGTGAAGAATACTACCCTAAGAGTAAGCCCTGTAGGATAAAAAGGGAGTTACGTACAGGTAGATCTCTTTAGGCCTGCTTCCATAGTTTATTTTAAAAAAATACTTGTCCCCATACGATTAGCAATACAATATTTCTGGAAATTTTGAAATCATGGGAAGAAAGTTTTTTTCTTCTGTTCTTTTTCCAGGGTGCAGGTGTGGGGAATGAAATATTGGGCAAGGGGACTATATGTAATTTCCCCCCTTATCAACCCTAAACTTATTTTCTTGCTTTAGAACAAAGAAGAGTTGGTTTTTATATGCCGTTTTCTCTACCCAAAGGAGGCTCAAAGCAGCTTACAGTCACCTTCCCTTTCTTCTCCCCACAACGGACACCCTGTGAGGTAGGTGAATCTGAGGGCCATTCCGCACCGGGATCCATGTTGCAAATTGTTTGCGGGATGAAAAATCGCCATTTTAAATAGTGGAATTCGTCGTTATGCATACCTGCCTTTGTAGTGGAACCCAGTTGCGTTTCTATCGTTTCCCACAGGGTTCTGGTCTCGGCAAAAATCGCTAGCCAGGAAGCGCTATTGCCGGGCTCGTCCTGCCCCTGGCTGTCAAGCAGCCAATGGGCGGCCGTTATCATGCTCCCAAACAGCCCCTTTCCCTTTAAGGAAGGTTTTAAAAAAAAAAAACATCTGTTGCAACGAATCTGCGTTGATTCATTGCAATGGAGAGACCCATCCAGCTAGCAGGTGGTGTTTGAGCTGCCGTTTCATCGTTGCCATGCTCCCCCTGAGTGAAAAAAATTCCCCCCCCCTCACGGGTGCGATTTTTGGTCGAAAACAGTGTGAAAAATAAAGGGAAAATAAACCAGCAAACGGGCTTCTTTGTTGCTTGTGATTAGTGACTTTAAACAGAGGGACTGCAGCCGGGGAAGCCTCACTGGGTAAACAAAGGCTTGCCAGTGCGTTGATCTCCGCTTGCTCGGAGAAAAAAAAATGGCAATCGCTTCGCCGGAAGATCAGAGGAGAAAGCCAGGAGGAGGGACTTTGCAGAAACCGCAACAATGGTAACGCACAGAACTTTCCCGCTAGTGTTGCAGATTGGTTGCAGGAGTGCAGCGCTTTCCGGAGGGTGAATCCACTTTTTGGGATTTCCCTGAAAGCGCTACAACGAAGCGCTTTTTGCGTATCAGTTTCAGGAGTGCTGCAGATTGTCAACGACGTTGTGCATAATGGCAAAACTGTAGCGATTTCAATTAGTAACCATTGTGCTATTTTGGACAAATGCGGAACGGCCCCCAGAAAGCCCTGATATTACTGCTCAGTCAGAACAGCTTTCTCAGTGCTGTGGTGAGCCCAAGGTCACCCAGCTGGTTGCATGTGGAGGAGGAGCAAGGAATCAAACCTGGCTCACCAAATTAGAAGTCTGCACTCCTAACAACACTCCTAACCCGAAGAAGTCACAGTTTACAATCCTAACCACACTCCTAACCACTACACCAAGCTGGCCTTTCTTGACTTTTTTCCCACTGAATTTTTTTTACCCTGAAAACTCAAAAGTGGCATGATTGTGCAGAATATGGTTGGGAAGCAGAGCTGTGCACATGCCCACCTGGGGCCCCTCCCCTTCCCACCCCATCCAGACCCATCACTGAAAACAGGAGTTATAAAATGGCTACCTCTGCTCTCTCATGTAAAGATAGCTCTGCTTTATGAGTCATGGCAAAATTCTTCATATTTTGGCAGGCCATTGGGGGGATGTGAAACCAATGATGCTGTGTATCAGACACTATAGCTGCCAACTTCACATTCAAAAATTCTTGGAGATTTGGGGATAGAGGCAGGGTTTGGAGATGAGAGGGACCTCAGAGTATAGGGTTGCCAGCTCCAGGAGGGGAAATACATGGAGATTTTGAGATGGAGCCTGAGAAATGTGGGGTTTAGGGAGGGGAGGGACTTCAGTGGGGTATCATGCCATAGAGTCCAGCCATTTCCTCCAGGGGAATTGATCCCTGGCATCTGGAGATCAGTTGTGATAGTGGAAGATCTCCAGCCACTGCCTGGAGGTTGGCAGCCTTAGTGGGGTGCAATACCCTAGAATCCACCTTCCAAAGCAGCCATTTTCTCCAGGAGGACTGATCTCCAGAGTGTGGAGGTCTGCTGTAATTCTAGGAGATCTCCAGGCCTCACCTGGAGGCTGGCAAGCCATGACCTCCCCAGGGAACATTTGGTTGTGTACCTAGGCCAATACACTCAGCAATAGTCCTGTCCTTTGTGAACGGGTCTAACCTAAGCTAGTGGCTGTTGCTATTCGTCTGTGAATTCCACAGATTATGTGAAGACGTGATTCCTTTTGACTGCTTGGCTTGCCAATCATCACTTTCTATAATAAGAGAAAGGGAGCAAAATATCTCTCTTTCCAGATTTTTATAAACCTGTATCTCACTCCCTCCTGAGTGATCTTTATTCCCCAAATGCTATATCTTTTCTTCCGAGAGTTTCTCCAGTATCTCTCTTTGCTGTGCCTTCTCTAGTTCTATGCTGGAAAATTATTAACCGGAAAGTATAAGAGAAATGCTCCCTGCTAATTCTTATGAGCTGATCCCTTCTGTGCTCATATTTTCTCCCTGCAGCTGTGGAGCATTATTCTTAATTCCAGCAATGACAGTTTAATGCACCTTATCTGATGTACTCCACTCCCATCTCAAGGGCCTCCTTTCAACAGGAAAGCAGCAGAACAACAACAGGCCAAAAGAAAAGAAGAAAAAATCTCAGTCAGCCACCCGGGATCCCACCCCTAGTAAAAGCAAGAGAGGGAATGAACTAGGCTGACGGGATGGGTGACTGATGCAGGAAGAGCCCTGGGAGGAGAAATTAGTAAGCAGAACTGCTGAAGAATGGCTAAATCTTTTAGATGCATCCAAGCCAGACCTTCAGTTGCATCAAAATTCATTCCAGTTTGCCCTTTTATTATTCCACTATCAGATTGTACCCCCTCCCCTTCTTTATTAGGAAGACTGTTTTGTCTTACAACATTCTTTAGTAGTTATGGCAGCTTTAGGGACCCAGTGTGGTTAAGAGCCACCTTGCTGGGATGGCAGTATATAAATTAAATGAATAAACAGTGGTGGCCTCTAATCTGGAGAACCAAGTTTGATTCCTCACTCCTCCACATGCAGCCAGCTGGGTGATCCTGGGCTAGTCACAGCTCTCTCAGCCTCACCTACCTCACAGGGTATCTGATGTAGGGAGAAGAAGGGAAGGTGATTGTAAACTGCCTTGAGACTCCTTCGGGTAGTGAAAAGCAGGATATAAGAACCAGCACTTCTTCATGCCAACTAGGGTTGCCACTTGCCCACAGTAAGTGGGCAAACACCTGCTGGCGATCCCTATATACTCATTCTCAATGGAGCGGCAGTAGGATCATGGGGAGGGGAAGTGTATCGTCTCAGGAACATCACAGATGTATAGATTGAAAAAGACTGGAGCAAGGACTGAGCTCTGGGGTAGACCATTATTTTGTATTGGTTCATACATATGTAGACAATATGTACTTGTAAACAGAAGGGATTTCTGCACCCTTTAAATGTAGCATCATGCCCGTCAAATGCAAGCTGAATATTCCAGCCCCTTCACATGATGTTGCCCACATCCAGCATCTGGCCCACTGACTGCTCCTCCATTTTAAAGCACTTCTCTGGGAAACCCAAAAAGTGGATTCACCACCCTAAGAAGCACTAGCAACTGGAGAGCAACCAGCACGCAACCAACAGAAGGAAGGTATGGAGGCTCAAACGCCTTTAAGTCTTCTGCAGCATCCCACCCTCGCTCCTGCCTCCCTCTCCCTTGTTCCAGGGGACGAGACACTTTTTTAAAATACCAAAGTTCCTGGAGCAACAGATAGGTGGACACGCGTATAGGCGATACCAGAAATAAAAGAATAGTTCATTCAACAAAGTGTGTCTCTTGAAAGTTATCTCCCCCACCCAAATCAGGAACAATATTAATTTACTAATTTATCAATGGACTCGGCCACCTCGGCTTCAGGGTAGCTTCAGGGAGGCTCTTCCCTGATTCCCCTCTAAATTTCAAAATGATTGGTCCACAGGGTCCACATCTAGGGGCTCCTTCCATTATATCCAATGGAGACGATCTGTGTAAAACTGCATTGCTTAAGGATACCAGCCCTAAGCCCAAGCAGGTACCAATAAATAACTCTAGAAGCATGGAGGAGGGCGGGGGCTCTAAAAAGGAGGCCCTGATAAAGACTAGACTGTTACAAAGTAACGAAATGTTTAACTGTGTGTAACTTTCCAGTGATAAGGGACCAATAATGAATACCAGCTTGGGCTCTGTGTCATCCCCTTTAGAGAGAAGGCACAGTGGCAGCCAATTTGAAAGATGTATTTTGACGTTTCTGCTGGCGTGTGCCTGTACACGTTAGCATTTTACTTTTTTATGCTGACTTTCCACCCATTTTAGGGCCCCCAAGGGAGCAAACATATAAGACAATTAAAAACAATTAAACAAATCACATAAATAGGAAGGAGATAGGTTGCAAGCCATGGGGAAGATAGACACACATTGACACACATCTTGACACACATTGTCAGGTCCAGATTCAAATGGGTTGGTCTGAAGTAGCCCAATAAAATCAGAGTCCAGTAGCACCTTTAAGACCAACAAAGATTTATTCAAGGCGTGAGCTTTTGAGTGCAAGCACTCTTGCTTGCACTCGAAAGCTCACACCTTGAATAAATCTTTGTTGTTCTTAAAGGTGCTACTGGACTCTGATTTTACTGCCAGGTCCAGTGTGACTCCTGGCTCTCCCAAACCTTATGATGTCCTTTCTCAACCCCCAAACACAGCAAACACCATGACTCGGGCGTTTAGCTGAAAGTTAGCTTATTGAACAAAAGAAATGCAGGTGAACCACTTTGCCAAGGTACACGTAGAACAGAAGACTTGACTGCGACAAAGCCCTGAGGTCGGGACAGGGCTTTTATAGGCACAAGAGCAGGCTTCTTGCCCCCCCCCCTTTCCAGATACACAGGAAAAGCCCTTTCCCCTGAGAGAATGTTTGATCCTAGCCTGGCACAAATGCCCAGAGCCAAGCAGGCTGGGAAATGCTGGCCAATGGCTGCATCAGAGCTAAGCAATTTCAGAGCTTACCATTTCAAAGTTTACGACTTGCAGGCGGAAAGGGAGGGGGGAGTTGAAAGGCTGGGGGCAGCAGCATACGGAGGAGGGGGAGATACGGCACCTGACACTGGCATCGCACCAGCATGGTGTAGCGGTTTGATTCTTCACTTCTCCACTTGTAGCCAGCTGGGTGACCCTGGGCCAGTCACAGTTCTCTCAGAGCTCTCTCACCTCATATGGTGTCTGTTGTGGGGAAAGGAAGGGAAGGCGATTGTGAGTCGCTCTGAGACTCCTTTGGCTAGTGAAAAGCAAGATATAAAAATCAACTCTTCTTCTTTAGCACTCAGCCCAAAACTGTATGTTTTCCATAGAGTTTCTGGGTGAGAACCAGATCACTGCCATGCCAGTACTTCAGGAACACAAAGATGGCTGTTCCCTCCTTTGCTGCTCTGCTTCCACTCACCAACCAGATGAACGTCGGTGGGCATCAGCAAAAATTACCAGGCGTTTGCTTGTTGTTAGCAGGCATCCAGTAAGCACAGAAGGAGAGTCCGTGGAAGAATGCCAAACAAAACAGCGAAGTCTTCACTCACTGGCAAAAAACAATGATAGAAGGGGGCAGACAAATTTTGCTAGGGACGGAATTCTATAATTTTGGTGCTGTAACAGAGAAGGCTGTTTTTTGGGGGGTTGCCACCTGTTTAGCCTCAGATGGTGGGGGCACTTGAAGCAGGGCCACTGAAGGTGGCCTTAGTGGCTGGGTGGTCATTAAGGCATTCTGGCTCTAAGCGGTATAGGGCTTACCATATATACTCGCATATAAGCCGACCCGCATATAAGCCGAGGCACCTTATTTCACCTCAGAATGCTGGAAAACATATTGCCTCACATATAAGCCGAGGGTGGTGTTTGGATAGTGGTTTTTTTCTCCTTTCCTCCCCTCCCCCCTGTTTTGGGCAGGATCCTTTTATCCCTTTTCTGCCCACCTTCCTCCTCCCTCTTTCCCTCTGAACAGTCTTGCTTTTTGATATCCAATCCTGTGCTGCTTCCCATCTTCTTAGCTCAGAGTTCTGTTCTCTCCACTTTCCATGGCTTCCTCTAGGGGCGTTTCCTCCTTCTGCTCTCTGTTCAGAGAGCTTCAGAGCTTCCTGCAGCTTCCTGCACATGCTAGCCTCGGTGCTGACCTCCTTGAGGCAGGAAGAGGGGGAGGCAGAGACTTGCTTGCTGTGTCTCTCTTTTGTTCCTGTTTCTGATTTTCACGCAAGTATACTTGTCTCCCACCTTCCTGTCTTGTATGGCAGCTGTTTTTTTATACCCGCATATAAGCCGAGAGGGACTTTTTCAGTTTAAAAAAAGGGCTGAAAAACTCGGCTTATATGTGAGTATATACGGTAACTGGTTAGTACCAGCACCTTGAACTGGGCTGGAAGCAAACTGGGAGCCAGTGTAGGTGGAACAATACTGGTATGATATTGCCATTTTACAGGATTGAGCTAAGGTTTCCATCGCTGTTTGACAAATGCCAGGAGATCTGTGGAGTGGAGCCAGGTGTTGGAGTATACAAGATCTGTAGTGTGCATGATTCACACTATTTTTACTGATGTGTGGAAATTGCCCCAGTTTTATCACAACATGCTTCTCCTTTAGGCTGTGCTAGGGAATGAGGGGGAGATCCAGGGGCATTGTAGCACTGTGCAAGCCACAGGGGTAGCTTGTTGAAAATTGTGGTAAAACTCAACGTCACTTCTGGGTTCTACTTGGAAGTAGCAGTGCAATGCACAGAATATTGATGTGGTTTTAAATGTTTCCTTCCCCCTACTGCTCCATGTGGCAGTGGGTAACAAGGGCTCCCACAGTAGGAGGCCTGGCCTTCCTGTTTGTTCCCTATTATTTATTTGGGATGTTTCTTTTTCTGCAGGTAGGGGCAGGCAATTCCCTACCCAAGCAGTTAAACCGGCTGGTGATCCCTGGCCCCAAAGAAGCACGTCGTTCCTCAACAAGGTCCGGAGCCTTCTCTGTCCTGGCCCCCACCTGGTGGAACGAGCTCCCTGAAGAGATCAGGGACCTTCTGCGGGGCCCACAAAAGGGAGCTCCTCCACCAGGCATTTGCTTGAGTCCAACCAACATAACAACATCCACGGGTCCCTGCTCAGACACCCCTCAATGACTTGAACCAGCCTGACCTCCCTGGGAGTTTGTCCAAGTTGTTGTTGTTGTTATATTATCGCTGACCAAAGCCATTGGAGTTCTGTTGATTTAGATTCACTGTTGGATTGTTGCTGATGTGTTATTTTGTGACTGTGTTATATGTTCAGAGACTGTTCTATGTATTACCCCTGCAATGTTGTATGTGAACGGCCCTGAGCCATATGGGAGGGCGGTATAGAAATTAAATGAAATTGATTGATTGAATGAATGAATGAATGAGTGGGAGGCCTAGATTCAGCCTCTTTCCTGGTCCTCTGACCGTTGGATGCACCTTGATGCTAGTAACAACACATAGAATAGCTTGATGAACCATTATAGAGCAGTAAGCCCGCTCCGAAAGTACCCCAGGTCACCTTCAGCTTCAATGTACCTCTCCAAGGATAAGTTCTGAATAAACTGGTTCTACACAATACAGGAGAAGCCAAGGTATACAAAAGGCCGTGGCAGGCAGTGCCTGTGATGTCACCAAGAATGTAATACATTACAGTTGTCTGCACCCCAGGGCAGGGCGACTACCGAAAAGTCATCTGGAGGAGTGAAGGGGTGACAGAGGCCATTATTAATGGCTTGTTTTAATATTGCGGTGATTATAATTGTAAGCTGTCTTGAGCAGGACTCTGAAGAGGTGAAAGAGAAACATCCTAAATAAATAATAGGGAACAAAAAGGGAAGCCAGGCCTCCCACTGTGTAAGTCCTTGTTAACCCACGGCCACATGGAGCAGTAGGGGGAGGGAAACATTTAAAACCACATGAGTATTGTGTGCACTGCACTGTCACTTCCAAGGAGAACTCAGAAGTGATGTTGAGTTTTACCACAGAATTTTCAACGAGCTACCTTTGTGGCTCTCACGGTGCTACAATGCCCCTGAATCTCCCACCAATTTAGCACAGCCTAAAGGAGCAAGAACATTGCGATAAAACTGGGAATCCATGCTATGAGGCCTTAATAGACTCTGACTGAGCAAATGGGTTAGCTGGAACTTTTTGAGGTGCCTGCTGCTCCTTGGGCACTGTCCCTTCTTCCCCCTGCTTAGCTTGGTATTTACCATAGATCTCTGCTGACAGACGGGCTTCCCATCAGCAGAGTGAGCCTTCCTCATTTCCCCTGTCCTGTTGCAGTCCAAAATTCCCCTTGAAATGTTGCTCCCGGGGAACAGGGGACCCCAAGCGACCTGGAGTGGTTTAAGGATTTGCAGGGCCCATAGCACCAGACCCAATGTAAGGATTCATAGGGCCCTAACAGAGTACAATTGCAGTGGAAGCAGCCAGACTGGGGTCAGAGGGGCTCCCCACAGTGCAAAGGGGTGTGTCACCCGGAGTGTCCTTAAAGAGGGAAAAGGGGGAAGAAAAAAAGCCATGACCTTGGTCCATGGGGGGTGGGGGTGGCATTGTGCAGGGCCTATAGCATGTGCTACATGGATAAACCGACCCTGAAAGCAATAGCATGGGAGGGGGGAAGACAGAGGTTTGCAAAAGGAGGAGAGAATCAGGGGGAAATTGCCTCCAGAAGCAGACATTCCCATGGGATCGGACCCAGTGCCCAGGTCACAGCCTGCCATTTGTCATACACTTTGCAGCTGGTGGGGATCATTTTAAAGTACGTTAAATATGACAATAAATTTATTACAGGACAATTCACAACTAGCATATCCTGTGGTGAAGCCAACTCTTGCTTGGTTACTAAAAAGCAAAGGCTAACACACCCTTTCCCTTCCATCCTTCCCACTGCCATCCTCAGACCCACTGCCCAGTAAATGCTGACTGCACGCACCTGTTCTAGAAGGACACTTAGAATGGGAAGTTAAATTTTCTACTAAAACACGTTTTTGAAAAAGGAAACTGTTGTGAGTCAGCCAGTCATCATGCTCTGTTTCCAAAGCCAAACTCAGGACCTTCTGTTCCGAGGTAATGAATGCAGTGCACAGTAACACAGGTGCAAAAGAGCCTTCAGCATGTCCAGGGAGGGGAGAGGGGAGGGACTGGCCCACCGGCAGTGAAAGTGTGAGAACGAAGGTTTTTGCCAGTATACAAGAGTTCCTGTTTTCATTGCTGGAATGTGGAACGGTTCATCTTTCAAACCTGCTGTGTTTGCACAATTGTATGCATACACCTGTATAGTTACAACTCCCCCCACCCACACATCTATGCATGGAATACAGTTTATTGCAATGTGCTAAGGGGGAAAAAATTTACTTCTGTGGACTAAGAAGAGTGTAACTCTGTTTGGGATTGTACTGGAAGAAGCTGGAAGCTGAGATTCTTGTTTTACTCTTGGAATGTGACATCTTGGTACATATGCTCGTGTTTCCATTTTATGCTTCTTAGGAGGGGTGGGGTCTCGCTTGGGATGTCTGCACCATGCATTAGAGCAGTGGTTCTCAACCTTCCTAATGCCACGACCCTTTAATACAGTTCCTCATGTTGTGGTGACCCCCAACCATAAAATTATGCAAGTGTTCTTTCACAGAAATTAAACCGAAACTGACCAATGGCATGAAAATCCATTGTTCATGACTGTATAGAAGTTGTTTTTTTTCCTGCGGTTTCTCAGTTCAGCTCTGCCTCTTGTCCCACCATGCCGATCTCACTCTTTACTGCTGCTCCAGACAGACGAACGCTCTATCTCGATCTACCCAGCAAGGCTTTTGTGTGGATGGCGACCCCCCTGGCCAAACTGCTTGCTCTGCTGCGACCCTCTAAAAGGTCCCGACCCCCAGGTTGAGAACCACTGCAGTAGAGGTTCATTGGTTGGTTCTGGGGCTCATACTGGTTCAACTGAACCACAGAACTGCCGGAAAGTACACCTGCTATGTCAGAATTCCGGACAATAGTAAAAAAGGCAGTTCTTACCCACACTATCACAATCCAAAGTAATTCTTAATGCGGCCTGCCTCCTGGTGGGATACAAGTTTCTTAAATAAAACAGCAAAAATTAATACATCTGCTCGACTTTTTAAAAAAACAAATCTTATAAGTGCCTCCAAGTGTTCTTTTACAACACCCTACAGTTCATGTTCTCTGATCCTTTCCAAAATAGTATTGTGATCCAAATATAATGCAACAGAGCCATTCCAAATCACAGCCTTCATTACCCCGTTATGCACTTATATACCTATTTCCTCCTCTGCTTTTGTCAAAAATTATCCCTGGCAAATACCACGAAATAGCTGGTTCTGGGTTTGTCTATTAATCTCCTTACCAACTTTAGTTTCACCAGACTGTCCAATTCAGGGGCAATTGGATAGCCTGAGGTCTGCTCCAGTCCCATCTGCTGATTATGACTGGCTAATAATAGGGTTGGAGCCACTGCGTTTGGCTAGTTGTCCTTTGACCTTATTTATAGCCCTTTCATTTCACATTAAAGGACGGCCATTTTCTCAGCAGTGGATGGAAAGGGGAGGATACTGTTGGCTTGACTTTACAACTTGCTTATTCAGGCAAACCTGCAAGTCACTTGAGGAGAAAGAAGCCATCTAACATGAGGAGTTTGCAAATAGGGTTGCAAGGTCCCCCCAGGCCATAGCAGGATAAGGGGATAGGATTGTCGGATCCAGGTTGAGAAACTCTTGCAGATCTGGCGGCTGAGCCTGGGGAGGAAAGGGACCTCTGCAGGGTATAATGCCCTAGACCAGGGGTAGTCAAACTGGGGCCCTCCAGATGTCCATGGACTACAATTCCCAGGAGCCCCCTACCCTCCAAACTTTCCATTTTCTCCTGGTGGAAATGTCATTATATCCTGTTGAGGCATCTGCTCTCCCCTTCTCAAAACCCACCCTCCTCAGGCATCACCTCCAAATCTCCACAAACTTCCCAACCTGGAGATGGTCAGTCTTGTCTCACTAAACTTTTAGAGTTCTTTGAGGGGGTGAACAAACATTTGGAAAAAGGTGACTCAGTAGATGTTGTTTACCTAGACTTCCAGAAAGCTTTTGATAAAGTTCCTCATCAAAGGCTCCTAAGTAAACTCAGTAGTCATGGGATAAGAGGACAAGCCCTTTTGTGGATTAAAAACAGGTTAATTAGCAGAGAGTGAGTATAAATGGACAGTTTTCCAAGTGGAACGTGGTAAGCAGTGGTGTACCACAGGGTTTAGTAATAGGTCTGGTGCTTTTTAAGTTGTTCGTTAATGACTTGGAGTTGTGAGTAAGCAGTGAAGTGGTTAAGTTTGCGAATGACACTAAATTGATCAAGGTGCTGAGAACCAGGGAGAACTGTGAGGTGCTCCAGAGGGATTTGTTGAGGCTGGGCAAATGGGCACCAATGTGGGTTCAGCGTGGGCAGGGGCAGAGTAATCTACACTGGAGGCAAAAATCCTAACTACATATGTACATTGATGGGGTCCAAACTGGTGGTAACTGACCAAGAAAGAGATTTTGGAATCATGGTAGGTAACTCACTAAAAATGTCAACTAAAAATGTGCACCTGCAATACAAAAGGTGCAATAAAATGCTATGCTAGGGATTATTAGGAAGAGGACTGGAGATAAATCAACCAGTATCACAGTGTTCCTGTATAAATCAATGGTGGGGCCTCATTTGGAATACTGTGTACAGTTCTGGTCACTACACCTCAAAAAACATTTGAAAGGTTGCAAAAAATGGCAACTAAAATGATTGAGGGAACACCTTCTTTAGGAGGAAAGGTTAATTAGGCCTCTAGCTTGGAGAAATGACATTTGAGGGGTGACATGATAGAGGCTTACAAAATTATGCCTGAGATAGGGAAGGTGGAGAATAAAGAACTTTTCTCCCTTCTAGAACTCATTCTGCACTCAATGAAATTGATTAGTAGTAGGTTTAGAACAGATAAAAAGGAATCCTTCTTCAGCCAAAGAGTAATTAACACTTGTCAGGTCCTAGCCACTCCTACTCTCTGGATGACTGTCAACCCCCCCCCCCCCAGCAGTCACCCATGTGAGTGAGCTTAGCATCCAGAAGTGGGGAGGTGGGCAGAGTGGGGGCAGGGCCTGGGGGAGCAAGGAAGGGATAAGAGGGAAGCTGAGATGCAGATCAGGGAGGAAACGAAGCCAGAGGATAGTGAGTTGAAATGCCCCACACCCAGGGGTGATGGGGATCCAGTGGATGCTGGCTGAGCCCCCATTCTAAGACCCTGCAGCTGAGCCTCTACCTTTCCTCCCCTGAAGGTGGCGTACCTCTGAGCAGTGGGGAATTCACTGCCATAAAAAGTGCTGGTGGCTACAAGCACAGACAGCTGCAAGAAGGGATTGGATAAACCTAGGCCAGGGGACTGCTGCTCCATATTCTTGATGCTTGGGGGCAACAGTGGGAGGGCTTCTGGAGTTCTGGCCCCACTGATGGACCTCCTGATGACTCTTGACTTTTGGTTACTGTATGACAAAGAGTGTTGGACTGGATGGAGCATTGCCCTGATCCAGAATGGCTCCTCTTATGTTTTTATTTTATTGTGTTCTTACCTTGCCTCTAGTTTGATTAGATTTTAAAAGAATTTTAAAGTGGTAAGTTTGATGAGTTTTAGTGTTCCTTAGTATATGGTTACTTACTGTCTTCATCTTTGTATGGAAGCCACCTTGAGAACATTCTTTTCTTGAAGAGCTAGAACTTTTTAGTAGCTGAAAAAGTTACAGCTTACAATGAGAATGTTCTGTTGGGAGTATGGGGCACAAGAACTTCAAATAAATAAAGCTGAACTTGTATGGGAAAGCTGCTAACCCAGCATTACTTCAATTCCTACATAATGTGGTAGCAGGGGAGCAGCCATTTTGGCCATCAATCTCATGTGACCTTCAGAGAGATCATTTCAACCTGAATTCACTCACCTAGTTGAGCAACAGCCAGGCAACATCGAGACATTCCTTCCTTCCTCCTGCCTTGAGGGTGCCAGCACATGCCTCATGGCAGGAGCCTAAGATCTCTTCTTTCCTTTTTCACCTCCCCTTTGATCTCTTATACAGTGCTTGTTTTGCGGTTGTAAAATTTTAGTCTTGTGTGATTGCTGTTCCTTTTTCTGTGGTGGTGCTTCTGTGAATTCCACAGGTGGATATGAGTGAACTCCCATGTATGCTGCTGCTCTCCAATTCCCGCCTCTCCTAGTGACTTCCTTCAATGGGGAAAGACTATTCTTATGACAGGACAGATTGTGCAGTGGTTAGAGTATGGGGGAGACCTGGTTTCTAACCCCATTTGCTATGTAGCTTACTGGGTGAACTTGAGCCAGTCATTCTCTCTCAGCCTAATGTACCTCATAGGGTTGTTGTGAGGAGGCAAGAGAGCCATCTTGGTGTAGTGTTTAAGAGCAGTGGCCTCTAATCTGGAGAACAGGGTTTGAGTCTCTGCTCTTCTACATGCGGTCAGTTGGGTGAGCTTGAGTCGGTCACGGTTTTCTCTCAAAGTTCTCTTAGCTCCACCTTTCTCAGAGAGTGTCTGTTGTGGATGAGCAATTTTGGGATGGCAGTAGAGAAATGTAATTAATAATAATAAACAATAATAATATGTCCTTGGAGGAAGTACTGGATGACATGCTAAATAAATAACAATAAATAGGATGATTAATTATGCCCTCCCCAAAGTTGTATTTCTCTAGTAGAGAGAAATCAGATGGGGTTTACTTGCTTGTTCCTAACATAGATGCCAGCTTTTCTGCTGCAGCAAAAATGACCTCTTGTTTTGGCCAGAACAAACAGCAAGGGAGCATAGCTTAATGGTTAGAGTGTTAGGTTGGTGGGGGGGCTACATTATAATTTTCAATGAAACCTTCGTTTTTGCATATCAAGCTTTTCTTAACAGTACAGGTACAGGAGCTGGAAGAAAAAGTTGCCAACCCTCCAGCAAATGAAGGCATTTAAAGTTTAAAATCACAGAGTGATTCTCTTCATGTGACCACTTAGCATGACCCAACCAATTACTGAGCTTGGCTTTGTGATTGTGACTATGGTTCTTCCCTCCTCAAACTTCTGGTGGCTCTTTTCCAAGGTGTTTGAACCCCATGGCAGGGAGTGCAAGAACTTTAAAGAAGAGTGCATATTAAGAATGTATCTTCTCTTAGCTAAAACCATGGGTTGGTGTTAACTACCTGCAGGTAGCTGCAAGGATTAACTTTTCTCTCATCCTTCTAGCTCACCATTTCAATTTGACATAGAACATTTAGGAGGCTCTGAAAAGAAAGCTGGAAGGAGCCTTGCCCAGAGCAGCAAGTACAGGCTTGCCTGGCTACCTGCAGATGTCCACCTGTCATTACTTTACAGGAAGTACCATGGTGTGTCATGTTCTAAAACCAATGGATCATGAGGTTGGGGTGTTGGTAGTACTTTTAAAAAAAATAAATTTCTTTCATCTCAGAAACACTTGAAGATACCCTTGTATTTATTTGACAGCATCCTCCTCAGCAAAGTTTGTAACAGTCACGAACCATTCCTCAAACTTCTGTGGTTGAGGAAGGCTCCTTCGGTTGCAGGGGGACTTCACTGTTGCTAAGCAGAGTGGTGAGATGTATGCACCTGTCACCAAGAAAGGCAGACCACAAGTAAAGTAAATTAAATATACATAAGAGGACAGTGAAATGCTTAAAAACGTATTCCTTTGTAAGCCCATTGAAGGCAATAAGTTCATAAGGGTGAAACCCTGTTTAGGATTGCACTGCAAAACTGATATCAGGTTGCAATAGGTTCTGTTTCATTGATAATAGACAATTTCTAAAAAGAGACGTGTTGGAGAGAGATGTTCAGGCACTGATTCAAAGTCCCAGATGAGTATAAGTAGTTATTGTTTTTCAAGGAGATGCACTCTGCATATACTCAGAAGTATGCTCTTGCTATGACCAAGACTGAACCACTAGCAGTATGTGGTGGGGAAGGCAATGGTCCTTTTTATAAACCTAGGGGTGTTGTGAATGTGTCACCGTTTTCAGCTGCAAAATGCTAGCAGATATGCCTGTAGAAACACTGCTGCTGCTGGACATCTAATCCAATTTATCATGAGCTTCTGCCAAGTTAGTTCATCTTGTCTATCGACCAAGAAAATTTTTTGACATAGTACAGTTAATACCTGAAAAAGTAGAACAACACCCTTATTTTATTTTTTTAATCACCAGCTCTTGCAAAGGTGTGCCTGTCTATGTGTCATTTGGAGGGAGAAAGGAGAGAACTTTTCATCATATATGCATAAATCCATCTAGCCTCATCCTTGCACTGTGGTGGTTTGTGATGTTTGTAACTCTTATTTCCACAATGAGACAGGGCAGAGGAGGATCGTGAGTGGTGCAGGGCGTTGCCAGTTGCCCTACATTAGGTCTCCCAAGATCAACAGATTCATGCAGGTGCCTGAGGTGGTGAAGGAGATTTTTCATCTCAGAAAGCTGTGAGGATGTGGTTAGATAATAAATAAGGGCTGCTCTTTATGGCCCCCACTTATTCCATTCTTACCCTGGGAACTTTCGAGGAAGAAGAAAGATGTTCAAAGATACACCTGATGCCTACAGGCCACGAGGGGAGAAAATTCAGGAGCTGAGCTCTCAGTTTTGTGTCATTAGAAATCCCACCTCCCACTTCTTGGCCTTTCCCCACCATCCAGACTTGAAAAATGGCCACTGTGGGAGACATTCTATCAGCTGTTTTAAAAAGTTACATCAGCACTTAAAAAATGACCATCTGTTTTTGTGAGAGGGGTATGTGTCTCCATGTTAGCTTAGTGGTATCTTTGCTTTGCATTACTACTAATCTGTAGAGATGCCTGTCTTTGAAATTTGCCAACATTTCAAGTTTTTCCATTTACATATTTAGATCTGGGAACTGAATTTACAGTCTGGATTTGAGATTTCACCTCAGAATTTGAGTGAATATGAGATTTTACCTCAGAATTTGAGTGAATAGATTTTACCTCAGAATTTGAGTGAATAGATTTTACCTCAGAATTTGAGAGAATATGAGATTTTACCTCAGAATTGGTGAAATAATGTCTGAAACCTCTATCACAAAACCCAGGTTTATCCCTTGTGATCTTTTTGTGAATGCGAGGCCAGTTTTTGTTAAGACATTTGCCTCAGCTGTACTTGAGCATGTATGACGCAGGAGGAAATGCTGAAGGGCACACAACGCACAAGAAAAACATTAATGGAGAGGTGAATAGAACTTTGACAGAGTCTAAACTGAGACCACACAACCCCCCCCCCCCCACACACACACACTCTTTACCAGAACATAGGAGGGAAAGACTAAGAAGCAATTGAGTTCAGATTGCAACAAAGCAGATTTGGTTGCCTATCCGGAAATGTTTACTCACTCCCCAAGGGTGATTGGAATGGACTAAGGGAATTGACCAAGAGAACTGTGGAATGACCTCCTCTGGGCCTTCCTGAGTTCACATGAGACTTTTTAGGGCCACAGGCAATAACTGCAGCAGCCTAGAGAATGGCCATCAGGATGCATGGGGGCATGCATGAGGGGCTGGGGAGGAAGTGTTGCTTATATCTTTGTACAATGGCTGGTTGAAACATTTCACGGATTCTACCTTTGCTCTAGTGTGAAATGCTTTGGTTCTGCTTTTCAATGCATGTGTGTCCATGACTGTGTGAGAGTCAGTTTGGTATAGTGGTTAGGGAGTGCGGACTTCTAATCTGGCATGCCAGGTTCGATTCTGGACTCCCCCACATCCAGCCAGCTGGGTGACCTTGGGCTTGCCATGGCACTGATAAAACTTCTCTGACAGAGCAGTGATATCAGGACTCTCTCAGCCTCACCCACCTCACAGGGTGTCTGTTGTGGGGAGAGGAAAGGGAAGGCGACTGTAAGCCGCTTTGAGCCTCCTTCGGGTAGAGAATAGCGGCATATAAGAACCAACTCTTCTTCTTCATCATCATCAGCTCTCTAATTAACTACTAATTTAATGGTCAAACTACCCTCCCTTATCCCAGTCATCATTTACCTGCTGTTGACTGTCTGTCCGGGATGCAAAAGAAGGAGGGAAGAAAACCTGAGAGGGGGAGAGGGAGACCCGTATTAAATCACTCTGGCTTCAACCATGCACGTACATCCATTTGCAAGAAATAGCCGCTACATGGTCGGCGCTGGGATAGAGGTGGATCTGGATACAGCTTTAGCTGTGCCGTGGTCAGACCACTATGCCCTGCGGGCCCGGCTCAGGATACCACCCCCCCTCCAGTTGGGCGGCGGGCGCATTCTAGCCCGCCCGCGGAGACTTATGGATCCAACTGGATTCCGGAATGCTCTGCGGGACCCGATGCCTCCTGGCGACTCACTAGCGGCTTTGGTGGCGGACTGGCAGTCCCGCCTGACAGCTGCTATAGATGAGATCGCCCCTAAACGTCCTCTCTGCCCTCGACTCAAACGGGCTCCCTGGTACACCGGGGAGCTACGGGAGAAGAAAAGGGAAGTGAGACGACTGGAGCGAGTGTGGCGGAAGACTCGCGACGAAGCTACGAGAACATCTTATCGCACGCTTATGAGGGCGTATGAGATGGCGGTTAAAGTGGCAAAACGTGATTTTTTTGCCACGGAAATTGCGTCCGCAAGCTCTCGCCCGGCCCAATTATTTAGGGTAGTTAGATCCCTTACCGCCCTTGAGGGGCGCCAAAATAATAGCAAATTGGAACTCGGCCGTGAGGCATTTGCGAGCTATTTTGCGGACAAAATCTCGTCTCTCCGCCACGATCTTCCCGCCACAGTTAATACAGTAAATGAACTGGAGGCCTGTTGGCCGCCTTTGGAGGTGACGTTTGATGGCTTCAGATGGCTCTCTTTATCCAAAGTGGACAAGTTGCTAGGCTCAGTTAGGGCGACCACTTGCCCCCTTGACCCCTGTCCATCATGGCTCCTCAAAGGAGGCGGCCAGAAGATAGGAGGCCAGCTCAGGGACATTATCAACCTCTCCCTGGAGTCCGGGGAGTTCCCTGAGCAGCTGAAGGGGGCAGTGGTTCACCCTCTCCTGAAGAAATCTACGCTGGATCCGCGGGACCCTGCCAGCTATCGCCCAGTGTCGCACTTGCCGTTCCTGGGCAAGATGGTTGAAAGGGCCGCGGCAGACCAGCTCCTGGCATTCTTGGAAGAAACTTCGGCATTCGATCCATATCAGTCTGGCTTTCGACCTGGCCACGGGGTGGAGACGGTGCTGGTCGCCCTGTTGGATGACCTCCGTCGCCAGCTGGATAAGGGCGGGTCGGCAGTGCTGGTTCTTCTGGACCTGTCGGCCGCTTTTGACATCGTGGACCACGAGCTGTTGGTCCACCGCCTTGCCGGCACGGGGATACAAGGCACAGCGTTACGCTGGATACGCTCCTTTCTCCAGGACCGGACCCAGAGGGTTGCAGTGGGAGATGAGTTCTCGCGTTCCTATAGACTCCCTTGTGGGGTCCCTCAGGGTGCGGTCCTCTCCCCCACATTATTCAACATCTTTATGCGCCCTCTGGCCCAGCTGGTACGGAGTTTTGGACTGGGTTGCCACCAGTACGCTGATGACACCCAGCTCTATCTCCTCATGGACGGCCGCCCGGACTCCCCCCCGGAACCATTCGCCAGATGTTTGGAAGCAGTGACAGAATGGTTCGAGCAGAGTCGCCTGAAACTCAACCCCTCCAAGACGGAGGTCCTGTGGCTGGGACGTAGGGGGCAGGACCAGGAAGCGCGCTTACCCACCCTGGCAGGGACGCAACTCACCATCACGTCCCAGGCCAGGAACTTGGGTGTGGCCATTGATGCCTCCCTGACTTTGGAGGCGCAGGTCAAAAAAGTAGCGGGCCAGGCGTTTTTCCACCTTCGCCAGGCCCGACTATTAGCGCCCTATCTGTCCCCCGAACACTTAGCCACAGTGATCCATGCAACGGTCACCTCCAGAATAGATTTCTGTAACTCGCTCTACGCGGGCCTTCCCTTGTCCTTGATCCGGAAACTTCAGCTAGTGCAAAACGCAGCTGCTAGGGTCCTTACTGGCACATCTTGGAGGGCCCACATCCAGCCAGTGCTGAGGCAGCTGCACTGGTTGCCAATTGCTGCCCGGATCCGGTTCAAGGTTCTGGTTCTAACCTTCAAGGCTTTACGCGAGTTGGGACCCACATACCTGAGGGACCGCCTATCGCCCTATGCCCCTCGCAGGGCCTTGCGCTCTGCGGGTGAAAACCTGTTGGTCGTTCCCGGCCCTAGGGAAGCACGCCTGGCCTCGACCAGGGCCAGGGCCTTTTCGGTCCTGGCCCCGACCTGGTGGAATGAGCTCCCGGGAGAGCTGCGGGCCCTGCGGGATCTTTCAACATTCCGCAGGGCCTGCAAGACGGAGCTCTTCCGCCAGGTTTATGGTTGAGGCCAGGGCTGATAACAGATCTATGCCTCCCCCGGGGACTCGGGTTCTGGACCCGAAGCAAAACATCATCAGGACCTCCTCTCCACCCGCTAGTAGTGGGAGGGAGGGGGGGGGGAGTTGAGCTGCCATTCTTGCCATGCCGGCAATATTGGCAATGTTATTATTGTTTTATGGGGTTTTAATGGGGAATTGCGATATTGTTACCCGCCACGAGCCGCAAGGGAGTGGCGGGCTATAAATCTAATAATAATAATAATAATAATGGTCATTTTACAAATAAAACCAAAGACCAATACCTGGATTAGTATAGGGTTTCACTCACAGCTGTACGTAAGTTGAACAGGAGAATTACTCAATGTGCATATAAAGAATAATCAAGTGTATGTTGTGCAGATGCCGTGTTCAAATATCACAGTGAATGTACATACAACCTGTGTGTGTGTGCATACACTGGTCTATAAGAAACAGCCACCACATTATAAAACAGTATACAGTATACATGGATTGTATTTGTGTTTCCCATAACTTGTGAACATTGCTACTGAATAGGGCTGCCAAGCCCCTGGTCACAGTGTGGGTTCCCAAACTCGAGCTCACATTGCCTGCTACCACTCCAAGTAGTGACAAGAGAGAAACAGAATATATCCAGTGGCTTAATAAAGCTTGAAAAGATAAAGAGTCTCTTATGTTATTTATTCAGGCTTCGACTCTGCCACGTGTCACATGACCAGGTGTGGCCTATCACAGAGTCGAAGCCTGAATAAATAACATATCTTTTCAAGCTTTATTAAGCCACTGGATAGATTCTGTTTCTCTCTTGTCACTAATTTGGAATCGTCCATTTTTTTCGTGCACCACTCCAAGTAGTAGCAGGGAGGTGGTAGGATTTTAAAAAACTGGCAGTGTCACGAGCATAACAATGCCACTTCTGAAGGGGGCTGGATCTGGAAGTGATGGCAGGCAGCTTTAGGAATTGCTGGAACCATTGTGGTTTTACCCTAGAAGTAACATTGTCATGCTAGTGATGCTCCCCTCCTCAACTGTGTTCCCTAGTGAATCAGAACACTGGTTTATCAAGATCAGTCTTGTCTGTTCCCACTGTCAGTGGCCTTTCAGGGTCTCAAAGGCTGATTCCGCACCAGCGGAGCCATTCCAGGCTGCTGCCAGTGCATTGCTGTGGAGCTGCATGCTCCGCAGCATACTGTGTCCCCACAAGGGACTCATTTCAGTGGGGCACCTAGTATCCCACTGAAAAGAGTCTGCCCAGGAAATGCAGTGGCAGCAGGTAGGCTCCGCCGCACAGGATTGTGTGTGTGTGGTGGCAGGGGGTGTTGTAGTTTGCTGGATGGTAGGATTGCATTTCACACAATCCCAAGTCCACTTAGTGACATTGGCCGGCTGTTTTAAATGAGAGGGGGGAGAATCTGCCTCTCTTGGCATGCCATGTGCTGGCTGGCCATGTTTTTTTTTTGGGGGGGGGCTTTAACTAACATGGCAATGCGTTTACATAGGACTGAATAGGCATTGCTACATCTAAGTTTCAAGGTTTTTTTTAAAGAGCTAGACCAACTAACCACTGATTGGTTGGTCCCATTGATTGACAGGCCGTGGAGCGGTGAGTGAAAGAGTGCGTTGCTCTCTCATGTGCTTTTTGTGCATGTGAGAAGGGGAAAACACAAGGAGACACGGCAGGAAGGCTTTAAAATATGGAAGGGAGAAGTACCGTGATTTAATTTCATGCTATTGCAGGTAGGAGGCAGCTTACCATTTTGACCACTGTGCGTAAATCCCCCCTGTATGCTGTATTAATTAGATGCTGTATTACTGAGCTATGGCCCCAGCACCACTACATCAGAGGCCACAGCTGCCAATTATGGATTTCCTTATGTGGGTAGAAGATAACTGGAGATGGCTGGACATTTATGGAGCAGCCACCTTTTTTCTTGAGGAAACAAGATGTTAATTTAGGCACCTGGAGCCTCCTTCAAAAGACTGCCACTGACAATGTCATGAGAGAACAAAGTGAAAGCTATTACATTTTGAGTTTTCGCACAAATTGTGCACCTGGTGTAGGCAGTTTGCTCTTGAACAAAGATTTTCTCTTTAGTTTTTTCTTACCATTTGTAAATTTACCTGCTGGGATTCCTTTATCTAGGAGGAAAAAGACACTTTCAGTGAAAAAATGGCAAGAGTGGAAAGCCTTAAAAGAAATAAAACATTTTTATCTTCCAATACTGTTCTCCGGATAAAGCAGTCCAGTAGGATGTATTCCCCCCCCTCCATTATTTAAAATAAACATGGGGGGAAGCACATAATTAAATTCTTAGGCACAGAATAGTAACATGGCCATTTCTCTTGATGATCCCCACACTGAATTGGATCCCAGAGAGGATTTCCACAGATGGAAGAAATTTCTGGCTACACAGAATGTGAATTCATCACCTCTCTCCTGCTGCTGCAGTTCATAATGTCTCCAGAAATGTTACTCCTAGACGACAGGAGAACCTCATAAACAACATGAAGGTCTGCCATGGGAGAGGAATTTCCCATCCATGGAAATATTCTGTGGCAGGGGTACCCATAATCTGAGTCTGTAAGCACCTTTGGAATTCTGACACAGGATGGTGAAAGCAACTACAAAATGGCTGCTTCTAAAAGGCAGACACAAGTACAAAATGACTGATTCAAGAGGCGGAGTCACCCATGAAATATCAGTGAGTGAGGTTGTGTTTAACTCTAATAGTATCTCACCAACATTTTGATTGAAGCTCTGTTTAACAGGATGCCTTTTAAAATGAACTTATTGTTTAAAAATATTGTCCTGCATTCACAAAGCTATCTTTAGTCATACTGTAAAGATCCTTGAGATGTGGTGGCAGTTACTGTCAAAGCAACATTTTTCAAAAATCTGAAGAGCCAATCAGACAGCTGCAATGGCCAATCAGAAGCCCTGAGGGGCAAAAGTCCCACCTGGGCCCACCCATTTTCTAACAATATCTGGATGCAAGGAAAACTATTGGCGGGCACTATTCTGCCCACAGCCAGTCCTTGTAATAGAATATGTAGGACAAATTTCAAATTTATTTCTGAAATGAAAAAAAAAGACCATCCTGGTCTTCTACGTGCCAACAAATTGTACTTTTCAGACGTTAAGTAACACATGCTAGACCTACCAATTATGTTTAGATTCACCTAGCATGTGCTGAATGAACAGGGGCGCTATGTCCTGTGTACCTACAGCTATGGCTCACACTAACTGTCTGCTGTTATTTTGGGGATTCATGTTCCTACGTAGCTGGAAACTGTACACACATAATAAATATGCGCATTGCCCTGTTCAAGCAACATGATGACCAAGTGTATTAGAGTATCACACCCAGACTGGCAACTTCTAGAAGTCTGGGGGTTGGGTTTTTGTTCTGCTCTTTTTTTTAACCAAAACATTTTGTGATACCTCAAGGATACTTCTGAGTGCATAACTTGAAGTGACATCACCTACATTGCAGGATGCTCTTTGGGCTTGCCTAAAGAAGAACCAAGTTCAAATCTCCACTCTGTTATAAAAATCATAGGGTGACCATGAGCCAGTCCCCTCAGCCTAGCCCAGCTTCCCTCGCAGAGCTGCCATGAAGGGAGAACCAGCATGCACACCTGGAACTCACGTGACACCACTTTCGGTTATGCAGTTGGAACTGAAATCACAGATGCTGTTTCTCCCTTCCTGCTTCTCCCAAACTCTATTGAGTGGCAGTGGGGGATGGAGATTCATGGTGTGTGCGGGTAGGTAGGGGGTCACTCGCCAAAGGCAACCTGGCCAGTAGCACCTACTCTCAATATGCATAGTGCAGCATCTGAAAAGGGCTAGTATATTCATCACTAGAGGTTAGTGATTATTGTAGAATAGATTATTTAAACCAGGGTTTTGAAAATGTCAGCTCTCGTCTATGTGACACAAGGTACGAAAGACCCCCAAATGATGCTAAATTTGTGACTGAAGGTACATTTTCCAGTCCTGTATTTAGCATAAATTTGTGTGAGCAGAACAAAAATAAATAAATCAGTGTAAATCCTGTTTTCCCTTGGCTTTGTGCTGGATCATTCAGGAATGGTTCAGAAACTCAGTGTTACATGATGAGACATGATAAAATCACCAGGCCCGGCCATAGGGCCTTGTCACTGTAAATGGTTCCTGGGCAGTTGTGTTCCTCTAGGGACATTCCTGCGCTTCATGGTTTTTTAAAGAGGTAGCAATTTTAGTCTGCGGATTTCAATATATGTAATTTACATCAAAAGGCAGAAGTTAGGCTGGGAAACATTGGTGGTGGCCACACCTCAGCTTGGAGTTAGTATAGTTCACTTCATCCTGCTTCGAGGTATGTCCTATAACACTATGTTAATTGTTTTATTTAAAAGGCACATGGGAATAGCATCTGCCCCTGAGGGTGCTATTCAAAGTGGTTTGACCCTCATCAACTCATCAGGCTCCGCATTCCCAAGGAGATCGCTTTCTTTTGGAGAACCAGAACATTATAAGACTTCCAGTGTGCACTGCGCCTAACAGCGGACATCTTAAATAGCCTCACAACAATCTCATGAGCTGCATTGTACCAGGTTGTTGCGAGGATAAGGTGGGAACCAGTAGGCCACTCTGAACTATAGTGGGAGACAACTATAGTGGGAGAACCAGCTTGGTGTAGTGGTTAGGAGTGCGGATTTCTAATCTGGTGAGCTAGGTTCGATTCTGCACTCCCCCACATGCAGCCAGCTGGGTGACCTTGGGCTTGCCATGGGGCTGATAAAGCTGTTCTGACTGAGCAGTGATAGCAGGGCTCTCTCAGCCTCATCCACCTCACAGGGTGCCTGTTGTGGGGTGAGGAAAGGGAAAGCCTGTAAGCCGCCTCCTCCTCCTCCTCCTCCTCCTCCTCCTCCCTTCTTCTTCTTCTTCTTCTTCTTCTTCTTCCAGTGTGAACAGGAACAGTATATTACACCAGAAATAACACTGCAGTGCTGGGGCGACAATACTGTTCAGTGCATCTCTGCCCTTCCCCCCTCCCAGTCTCCTGGACCCCAGAAGATATGTCTACTCAAAGAGCCACTGTGCTGTAATGAAATGTTGGGTTTGACAGCATGGTGTAGTGGTTAAGAGTAGGGGCCTCTAATCTGTACAACTGAGTCTGATTCCCCAAATGCAGCAGCTGGGTGACCATAGGCTCATCACAGTTCTCTCAGAGCTCTCTCAGCCCCACCTTTCCTACAGGGTTTCTGTTGTGGGGAGAGCTACTGAAGGCAATTGTAAGCCACTTTGGTACTCCTTTGAGTGGAGAAAAGCAAGGTACAAAATACCTCTTCTAAAGAACTGATTTCAAATCACCGTTCTGTTATGACAATCACAGGGTTAATAATGGGCCTATCACCTGTTCATGTTGGCCTACCCTTGGCTTTGACCCGGAAATTACAGCTGATACAAAATGCGGCTGCAAGGGTCTTCACTGGCACATCTTGGAGAGCCCATATCCAGCCGGTGCTACCCCTTCTGTACTGGTTACCAGTCTGTTTCCAGATCAAGTTTAAGGTTTTGGTTTTAACATTCAAGGCTTTACGCGGCTTGGGCCCTGCATATCTGCAGGACCGCTTGTTTGCCTATGCCCCCCTCAGGGCACTCCGCTCTGTGGATATGAATCTGCTGGTGGTTCCAGGCCACCGGGACATTCTTCGGGCCTTTTTCGGCCCTGGCCCCAACCTGGTGGAATAAGCTCCCAGAAGAGCTCAGGGCCCTGCTGGAGTTATCATATGGTTGAGGCCAGACTGATGTCCCAGAACTATTGTCAGGGGATCCCCTAGAGCCAGTGAGATCAGGACCCTCGCTTCTAAGGAAAGAGCTCCAAACTGTATGCTGGACAGGGACAGGGACAGCTCCAAACTGCCGGTCATCTTTTAATGTGTTGGGGATTTTACAGGTTTTTTTAAATTTTATTGTAAACCGCCACAAGTCTTTGAGAGTGGTGGTATATGAATGAATGAATGAATGAATGAATGAATGAATGAATGAATGAATGAATGAATGAATGAATGTGGAGAGCCATGACACCTAAAGTTGGCTTGGCCCCAGAGACCCATATCCTTCAGTTTCCTATTACAATCAGTGCCATCCTAGGCGCTATTGGTGATGGTGAGGGCCGTCAAACAGTGGCCAACTTACAAATTTTAAAGGGTATAACTGCTTAGAAATGTGCTTCAACATTCCCACCACGTGTATGATTGAGCACTTGTATTTCTCTCTTCCCTGATGTAAAGTACAGGAGGATCCTGCCCTGGCTGCCTATTTCCCATTGCGGGGCCTGGAAAAACAAGCCTCCGTAAAGCACGCACATTTTCTCCGTCACACATGTATGTTGGTGCTGATAGCGCAGATTCCACTCAGAGCTGGGAGCTCCTCTGATGGCAAGGATGATTAATTGCCAGCCCTTTCAGAAAGGAAACTCTGCTTGTTAATTCCATGGAGGCAAATTGTAGCTCTTGCCAAAACAGAAGAAAAGAAAAGAAAAGGAAGGTCCTAATTGCATCAGTGAGTTCGAGCAGCCCTTGTGGTTAAACTCTGCCGGAAGTTCACACACCCACTTGACCTATCATTAGTGATTTCAAAATAGCCTCAGATGTTTACTCACTGGGGCCAATAACATGTTTGCGTTTCTTCCTCTTTTCCTTCTCTCTCTCTCTCTCTCCCCCCCCCCCACATTAAATTATAAACAAGAGGAACAATGATGAAAAGGTACGCCACATTAAAATCCTCCAGCATTCTCTAGAAAGGAACCTGTGGAGAGACTAACGATCAAATTAAAAGGCTGCTTAAATCTGTTCCCTATAGAAAAGCAGCTCAAATGCGCAGGCACTTGAAGGTGTGGCTCCTGTCATGTTTGCTTTTCGCAATCACAGGAACTGGATGTTTGTCCACATCGTATCAGAAAATGTATCTTGTAACATTTTGTTTTATGGAAGCATTTTCCGGGCAGTTCAACTTATGCCGAAAGAGCTGTGGGATGGGAATTGCCTGTGCATATGCAGAAAAGCATCTAACATTCCTACTCTCTTAAATTTTGAAACAGAAAGGGGATCCAATACCAGATCTCTAGCATCTCAGCTAGTTTGACCTTGAGAAATGGTTGCTAAATGCTTTTGGTTAGAGAGGTATATACAAACTCATGGATTGTGTGTGTGTTACCACAGACCCTACAACGGCATACATAAAAATTGCTTCAAAACCCAGACATCCTTCCTGTATGGTAGTCCTTCAGCTAGCACTACAAAACCTGCTACAGGTTTGCAGGGGGTGGGGGGAGGTTGCATCATACCAGACAGGAATATTCACGCTTTGGTGGGCTACATTCCATGCAAGAGTAAAGTTGCTCATAAATGTTGTCAACCCTAATTTCAGAATATCAAAGGATTTCTTCCACTGAGCTATATAACTATTGGCAAGCTTCTGCAGCTGCCTAGATTGTGACAGTGATTCTGACACTCAGGAAGATGCACACAGCATGGAGCCGTGGTTGGTGGCTGTGCACCTGCCCATGGGAATCATCACCCCAGCAGATAAATATCGGAGTCTATATTTGCTTTAATTAGTTACTGCTGTGCTAATCGCTTCCTTTTATTCATGCTGAGCAACAGGAAGAAAGGAAGGGGGAACCTCTTAGGCTAGACTAACCACTCCGTGGGTCTATTCTGATTTTTCTTCCCTCCCCCCCAAAAGCACCTCCCATGAGAGTTAATTTAAACAACCTTACAGGACTGTTAATTTCTACTCATCCTTTCTATTCATCCAGTAACAAAAGCAGCCAGATACAACACGACCACACACAGCCCAACCACACATGACCTGGACATCTGCACAACTTTCCCTAATCCTCCCCGCATTTTCCCTAAAGGGGAAAAGGGGGGCTTTCTTATTGCAAACTTTAATAACTGGATTTGTGAGTGGAGAGGCTAATGTTTAATTTGAGCAACATCAAATTATTTTTGTGTTCAATCTTCAGGTGCAAGGAAAGTGAAGGATGTGTTATCTAGTCTGTTTTCATCTCACCACTCTAATGTTTTGCCCCTCTTCTTGGACTTTAGATTGTAAACTCTTTGAGGCAGGGATCTGTCTAGCTGTCTATGCTGTAAAAACCATTTATATTGCTGTGTAGATAATGAATGAATCAAGTCCTGACTATGTAATAGAGAGTTCTTGGGAAGGTGGTCAACCAGCTCGCCAGATTAGAAGCTGCTGCTCTTAACCATGACACAATGCTGGCTCTCCAGATCGTCTCCAGACTTCAGAGATCAGTTTCCCTGGAGAAAAAATGGATGCTTTGTAGGGTGGACTCTGCTGCATTGTACCCCACTGAGGCCTCTGTTCCCCCCAGGCTCTTTCCCCAAATCTCCAGGAGTTTCCCATCTTGGATCTGGCAATCCTACCTTCCCCTCGCCCCATCCCACAAACAGCAGCCCCCTTGGGCTATCTCGGTTCAGGAGAGTAGGGCAGCTGACCCCCCCACCCACCCCATCTTTGCACGCACAGGCACAGTTCTGATCCAAACAGGGTCCCGTGCCCTGGTGAACTGACTCCTAAATAGCAACTCACAGGCACATCTGGATAGTGTGGGCCTGGGGAAGAACATAAGGTGTTATTAGGTCCTTATTACTTTGCTTGTTTCCTTTGCAGTTCTGGTGCTTGAAGGGGATACAGCCAGGAGTGCTTGTTGAATGTTTAACAAATATTTGGGTACTTTCTCTTAAAGTTATTAAATAGGACTGCCATCCCCCACTTGTATGGCCAGAGTGCACATATAGGGATGGGTGCATAGGGATACTTCCTTGCTGAATGGTCAAAATTGAACATCCTGGCGTGCTCCTGTCTCTGTGACAGAGAGATCAGAAGGGATCATATAAGTGCTTGGCTCTTGTGACCCTTTCTTGCATGCCCAGGGAAATTCCAATCACCACTTTTGGGTAGGGAGGTAAATTTCCTCCTGGCCAGACTGCTTTTTTTTTTGGGGGGGGGACTCATCTGGACATGGAATTGGGGTCACTGTGGGTAGGCAGGTAGTTGTGAATTTCCTGCATTCTGCAGCGGGTTGATGACCTTGGAGGTCCCTTCCAACTCTATGATTCTATGATTTATTCATCTGTGCCCAACTTCTCATCTGACCCTCCCTTGGAAGGTTGTTGTGAATGTCCGAAGTCCTTGTAGAAATGGAAGAATACAACAGTGACAGATCAGTAGATCATACTTGCTGCTATTCTTTTTGAAGTGGGTCTCCTAATATGTGGAGCAGTATGAGTATATAGCAAGAATGCTATGTTTTATACAAACTAACATGCTTCCATACACCAGATTAGTAATACATTGCTAATGACTGCTTTTCAGTGATGGGTGTCAAAGTCTATTTGTGTGAGAGAGATCGGAAGCTAAGCAGGGTCAACCCTGGCAAGTACTGGGATAGGACCCAAGGGTCATAACGGTGAGGCAGGCAATGGCAAACCACCTTCGAACATCTCTTGCCTGGCTGCCAGATTATCCTCCTGTCTCTTGACTATTCTACACACAATGCGGTAATGATAAATCATGTGTCTTTTGTGTATGTGCTGAAATCCTGCTTGTGGAACCTTCAAGTACAGAAGCAGTGTCCCTCTGAATGGCAGATACTGGAAAGAGCCATTACAACATCTACATGCCCCATTTGATTATTCATCCCAAAGTGTGTGGCTGGCTGTTTTTGGAAATAGAATGATGGACTAAGTAGGCCTTGGTCTCATCCAGTAAGACCATGCTAACGAAGCTGCTGGAAGCCCTACCTAGATTCTCTCCACTCTCTGAGCTTCTGAACAGACTTGCGTGGTCCTCTGACACCATGAGGACCAGCAACTTTGACAAAGCCAGAACACATCACAGGGGGGGGGGGGAAGAAGCAAAGTCGCCACCGGCGCAGTGTGTTAATTGGAAAATATGAAGTCACTTTCCCCAAGACCGAAACTTTCAGCAGGCTGATAACCATCAGTGGCTGTGATGGAGCTTAACTAACCACTTCCACGCGATAAAGCACAGCTGTTGCCCAAATGCTTGTTTATAGGAAGCTTTTCTCAGGCACGCAGGGCCATCAGCTGAGGAGGAGAGGCAGGTTGGGATGAGCCAAGAAAGAAAGGAACTGTGATCTGGAGCGCACGATAAAGGGTTTGCATTTTTCTAAAAGCAGGATCATAAGATTGCTGCCAGTTATTTGGCAGAAAGCTTTCTTTCGTCATACGGCAGTCCTCCCTGTCAGTTTGCAGAACACAGGAATTGCGCTGCTGGCTCAAGAAAAAAGATCCACCTGTTTCTAGCAATCATTTCTGAGAAGGTCCCAACATTTATGTACATTTATTATAATCATATGGGTATAAAGATAAAGGTAAAGGTATCCCCTGTGCAAGCACCGAGTCATGTCTGACCCTTGGGGTGACGCCCTCTAGCGTTTTCATGGCAGACTCAATACGGGGTGGTTTGCCAGTGCCTTCCCCAGTCATTACCATTTTGCCCCCCAGCAGCAAGCTGGGTACTCATTTTACCAACCTTGGAAGGATGGAAGGATGAGTCAACCTTTCATATGGGTATAGTAGAGCCAATTGTAGGATCGCCTGGCAAGAGACATTTGGAGGTGGTTGTCCACTGCCTACCTCTGCATCAGGACCCTCGTTTTCCTTGGAGGTCTCCCATCCAAATACTGACTGAGGCTGACCCTGCTTAGCTTCAAAGATCTAATGAGATTGGGCATACCTGGGCTAAAAATGGCAAGATCCTAACATATCCCTTTTCACCCTTTTGTCTTGGTGTCTGTTATTCACAGTCACAAGAAGGAGGCCCACAATGGCTTGTGGTGTGTGTGTGGGGTGGATGTTATTTCCCTCTTACTCCTCCTCCATTGCCTACCTTGCTGTTCCCCCCTCCCACAGACATTGCCTCCTCCCTCCTTATCCTGGCTGTCTTGGAGACTTCACATCAAATCTCCAGACAGGTGCCTCAGTGTGGAATGTGCCTTGCTTATGTGGAGAAGTTGAGGGAGTTGGGTATGTGTAGTTGGAGAAGAGGAGCGCAAGGGGTGATGGGATAACTGTGTTTACGTAAAAGGGAGATATGTTGAAGAAGGGCCCACTTGTTTACTGGACCTTTAGAGACAAGGACTAGGAGCAATGGGTTCAAATTGTGGGAAAGGAGGTTCCACTTAAATATTAGAAAGCATTTTCTGATGGCGAGGGCTGTTCATAGGTGGGATATGCTGCCTCGGAGGGTGGTGGAGTCTCCTTCGTTGGAAGTTTTTAGGAGGAGATTGGATGAGCACCAGTCAGAGGGGTGTGTGGTTCAAGTCCCAGAGCAGTTGGGGGCTGGACTTGGATGGCCCTTCGTGGTCTCTTCCAGCTCTGTGTGATTCTGATTCTATAGAAACCTAAAATACAGATCAAACTGAGGCCAGAAGTTTTTCACTGCCTGCACAGATGCTGCATTTAAAATTGGAAGGGGAGGTTAAACCCTCAATTTGTACAATGTTAGTTTTTTGTCTGGGAAAACTGGAGGGGGGTGGCTCACCCCAGGAGAATGATTGTGGTTCTGTGGCAGAGGATCTGCTTGGCATGCAGAAGGTCCCAGATTCAAACTTCAGCACCTCCACCTAAAAGGATCAGGGGGTAAGCAATGTGACCCTGAAGAGCCACTTCTGGGCTGACTTTGCTGACTTTGCTGGACCAATGGCCTGATTCAGCATAAAAATTAACTCTGCAGGACTTCCCACCTTGGTATGTGAGGATTCCATTTAGCTGTTATGCCTACTAATGGTTGATTGGTCTCTCCTGCAGCAGTTGTCTATTTTTTTTAATAGTCATCTGCCCATCACTCCTAGTGGCAGTTTAGAAATGTGCCTAACCCATCACTTTAGTTCCGCAGAATGTCCTGCTTTCCCAGCCCATGGTCTCAAGATAACCAAAGAAACTCTGTGGGGATAGCATAGTTTTCTTTAGTGATGTGGGCATCCATCTGATGTGCACTTGATTGTGCATCCCACCTACAGATGCTACCCATTATTTACAACAACATGTACACTCATTAGCACATCTTGTGCAAGGGCTTACTCATCCAGGCCCTGGCTTGCAGCTAATGCTGGAGCCGCAGAGTGCTGATTCTCCCACAGCCCTCTCTACTCATGCAGCCCTTGCTGTCTCCCGGAAAGATCATTCATGGAGTCACGGGATGCCTGTGGAGCAATACAGCAGCAACCTGAAGCAGGGAGTGCTAAGTGATTTCTGATTTACAGCACATTCTTGGCTGACAAAAAGTTAACAGAACAACTTCTGAGTCCAATGGCACCTTTAAAACCAACAAAGTGTAATTCAGCTTTCATAAAACCAAATACACCAGTATAGGATGGGGGAGACTTGTCTTGGCAGTAGCAAGTATGAAAAGGATCTAGGAGTCTTAGTAGACCACATATTGAACATGAGTCAGCAATGTGACTAAGTGGCTAAAAAGGGCAATGGGATTTTGGGCTGTATCAAACAGAGTATCGTGTCCAGATTACAGAAGGTGATGGTACCGCTTTTCTTTGCTCTGGTTCGGCCTCATTTGGAGTACTGTGTTCAATTTTGGGCACCCCAGTTGAAGAGGGATGTAGACAAACTGGAGCGTGTCCAGAGGAAGGCAACAAAGATGTTGAGGGGTTTGGAGACCAAGACATATGAAGAAAGGCTGGGGGAGCTTAGTCTGTTTAGCCTGGAGAGGAGATGACTGAGAAAGGATTTGATAGCCATCTTCAAGTATTTAAAAGGGTGCCATATAGAGGATGGAGCAGAGTTGTTCTCCCTTGCCCCAGAGGGCTGGACCAGAACCAAAGGGATGAAATTAATTCAAAAGAAATTCCGTCTCAACATCCAGAAGAAGTTCCTGACAGCGGTTTCTCAATGGAACAGGCTTCCTTGGGGGGAGGTGGATTCTCCATCTTTGGAAATTTTTAAACAGAGGCTGGATAGTCATCTGACAGAGAGGCTGATTCTGTGAAGGTTCAAGGGGGTGGCAGGTTACCGTGGACGAGCGATAGGGTTGTGAGTGTCCTGCATAGTGCAGGGGGTTGGACTAGATGACCCATGAGGTCACTTCCAACTCTATTATTCTATGATTCTATGGGGATGACAGGGACCTCAGCGGAGTACAATGCCATAGAGTCCGTCCTCCAAAGCATCCATTTTCTGCAGGAGAACATCTCTGTAGTCTGGAGCGGTGGTCCTCAACCCCTGGTCCGGGGACCAGTACCGGTCCAGGGATCAGTCGGTACCGGGCCGCAGCTCCTCCTCGTTCTTCTCCCCGGCTGCTGCCTCTGGGGCTGCCCTGCCACTCTGCCGCCGGCTCACCTTTGGTGCTCTCCAGCGGCCGCCATGGCCGGGGCTCCTCCTCAGTGTGGCACTGCACAGCTGCTGTTGGCAGCGCCCCCCAGTGGGCGGGGGAAAGTCAGGGGCACCGGCAGGAAAGCAAGTGGAGCCGGGGCTCAGGCGGCGGCAACGTCCCTCAGCAAAAGACTACCTCCCCCGGGCCTCAGTAAAATTGTCAGGCATTGACCCGTCCTCAGTGATAAAAAGGTTGGGGACCCCTGGTCTGGAGAATCCTTGGGTGGCCCTCTGGGTTCTCAGGCAGAGGTCTTTCACATCACTTATTACATTACCAAAACAAAATCAGAGTCCAGTAGCACCTTTAAGACCAACCAAGATTTATTCAGGGTGTGAGCTTTCGAGTGCAAGCAAAAAATCAATCCTGTTACATTAGTAAACTGTGCCACACATCCAAATATAGTCATAGGATGGATCATTGTCCACGGGGTCGCGATGGGTCGGACACGATGTCGCACCTAACAACTACAACAATTCTTTGCCAAAACAGCCAATCAATCCCCTGGAATTCAGTTGCAGTTCACAAAAACATAGGAGAAATAAAACTCTGTCAGTGATCAAAGGCTCCCACCCCATCATTTGCTGTTTGCCCCATCTGTCACCATGCGTGTGTGAAACATTCCTGTAAGGGAATTTTTGCTATATATTCCCACTGTCATGTAGGGAGTTCTTAGTCTGAGGAAGTGTGCTTGCACTCGAAAGCTCACGCCTTGAATAAATCTTTGTTGGTCTTAAAGGTGCTACTGGACTCTGATTTTATTCTGCTACTTCAGCCCAACACG
Source organism: Paroedura picta (assembly GCF_049243985.1). Classification (NCBI taxonomy): domain Eukaryota; kingdom Metazoa; phylum Chordata; class Lepidosauria; order Squamata; family Gekkonidae; genus Paroedura; species Paroedura picta. The sequence goes on from NC_135373.1 coordinate 44,783,249, forward strand.
GCTACCCATCTGAATCTACCTTACCAAAAAACACTGGAGAATCTGGGGATTGAAACTTGTACCTTCTGCATGCCGTGCAGACACTTTACCACAAAGCCAGTCCTCCTTGCCTGATAAAGTGATTAGGTGCACAGAAAACCAACTCATAGAACCTCTGAAAACACCAGGTGAGAGGGACAGAAGAAAAATAAAGATGCAGTTTTCATATCCAATGTACAGGTTTCTCAGATGCATCCAGCTGGGTGCTTCGGGCAACAGCAGGTGGAAAGAGACAGACTGTGGTCTGATTCAGTGTGGTTAGTCTTGCTTTTTAAAATGAACATCTTGGAAATGCTCCTTAGCCATTTTCTGACTTGTGACTGGGGGAAGGGGTGGGAATGAACCACAGCTGGGCTCTCCAGCTGCTTTCAGCCACCCAGGGGAATAAGATTTGCTGTTTACATTTTGAAGCAAGCAAACACTGAAAGCACAGGACATGCGCCCTATACTAGGCGAACGTGCACATACATGGCACTGCCTGTTCCCTCCCCACTCGTCTCTCATTACAAAACCTCACTACATGGAGCATAGTTAAATGATTACCTTGCGGCCTACGTTTAATGGCTACGCATGGCACTGTGCTCAAAAACACTGATGCAAATTGCCCCTGAGTGTTCCTGAGTCATGCTGGAAATGTGAAACTGCGGTCTTCCCAGATTGATCCCATGTATCCCAGTTAGGAAATATCAACCTGCTAGGTACTCAGAATGTCTAAACGCCTTTGCCATTGGGAAAGGATTTCACATCTGTGTGTAACACAGAAGCCAAAATGACAAGTCACAATATCTGTTAATTTTTAAAAAATTAGACTCATGGCTTATATATATATATTTAAAAGGCATTGATTGGGGCTTAATTCTGAAAATCAGTCCTAAAAGCCGAGCCGGTTTATCTGCGTAGCACATGCTGCATGTGCTACGGAGCCCCCACTTCCAAGGGTCCCACACTATGCCTTCCCCCCAAACAGGACTGTAGACTCTCTCCTCCCCGCTTTCCCCTCTTTAAGGCACTTGGAGTGACACCCCTTTCCACTGTGGGGCCCCCACCCCCAGTCTGGCTGCTTCAGCCCCAATTGTACTCTTCTAGGGCCCCGTGAATGCTTAAGCTGGCTCTAGTGCTACGGAGTGCAAATCCATAAATGATGCCCAGCTAGAAGTGCTGGTCCTGGTTTCAATACTGAGCATATGGTTATTCAGTGGCAAAGAGAAAAGCACTTTGCATGCACTAAGAGGATCTCAAGTCTTGTTCACTTCACACGTTTCAGGTGTGACCTTCGGCAAAAGGAATAAGTTCCAGGGTCCGTGCCTTAAGCAAAATCATGCTGCAACGTCTCTGGCAGAGTCTTGTCACTCACATGCTCCAAAGGCTGGATAGCCTTGCACTGCAGCTATAGAGGCTGAACCTGGGGTGTGGCCCTTGCATTCCTTCCAGGCAACACCATGGCAAGACGGCATAGCTCAGTCCTGCAACTTTCTGATCCTCCATCAAGGGCAGCAAACGATCCCTTTCGTTTCTTCTCTTGCTCATTCAGTGGCTCAGTTCAGTCATGGTGCAAAAAAGTAATTCAGTTACATTAATTGTGCTTAGTGGCGTTGTCCAAGCATGGGCCACTTCGCAAACTATGGCTAGATGCAGATTGTACAGCCAGGTACCTGGAACCTGGTTTGGAAGATCCTTTATTTCACCATGGCCTTCAAAACGATGGTTTCCTATGATGCACAAATGTGGACAACGTGGTTTAATTCTGGCTTCTTCCCCACAGAGTTTTTGGTGGGAGCAGGGGGAGGGGAGTAGGGAGACAAAGTTTTGGGAGCCTTAGTAAGACCACAATTTTTATGCAGTCATGTTTGGGCTGAGTCTATACCCTCTGCCAGGGGAAGTTAGCAAACAGACTCATTTTCCTGCCACCAGACACATAACAGTGAGCATGGTTTCTCTGTGCTCCCTCTTTTCCTGCATGGGGACCCTTGACTTTTGGTGACCCTTGGGAAGGTGAGAGAGAGTTGTGTGGGGACCAGGAGGCCTTGATTGCTCTCCATCAATCCTATCTGCACCTTAACTGAGATGTCCTTAAGGCAAGAAATCTCCCACCCCCACGGCCCTTGTTCTTTCTGCCCAGGGACCCCAAGAGAGGCATAAAAGCAGATAAGAACAGCAGGGTTCTGTCTGCGACCCTTCTGGCCACCAGCCACTCTGTCTCCTGCAGGGACATCAAACGCTGCAGACATCATACCCCCCATAACTCTCTGTCACCTTCCGGTATCTGTCATCTCCAAACCTCTGGGGCTGGCTTATCCTAATGTCCACTCCATCCCTGGAGGCTGCAGATATCCTAGGGTCATTGCAATAACTCCAGCTTTCTCTTTTTAGTCGGGCACACCTTTGGCTACGCAGCCGAGATAACAGGATAGGGCCGAGAATTTACCCGCATTATATGAAAGGGAGCTGAGTGCGGGATTTGAAAATGGCATAGAGAATTGGAGTCTTCTTTCTGGTGGGCTTTTTTCCCCCACTGTATTTCCAGCACACTGAAAAAGCCTTGACTAAAGAGTCTGGATTAAATTGTTGAATTTGCAAGTTAGTTAGGACTCGGGTTTTCCGACTTGGTTTAATGCATTCCGGTTTACAGCAATACTACTGTTTTGGGGGATAAAAACGCAGACAAAATGGCTGTGCTGATGCTTTATGATTCACCTCTTTTCTGAACAAAAATCAAGTTCACATGAGAAAAATCTCCATCTTCAGTATCTGCTGAAGCTTAAGGAATGCTTATCAGAACAGCTGAGAACAAGAGAACGTTCCCATTTGTTTCATGCACTGTGAGTTGCAATTCTTATAGATGGTCATTGTCTTCAGAGCCAGTTATTTGATTCAAATTTATTTTTTAAATACAGCACTGCGGCCAGATAAAACAGATATGTTATTTGATTAACATAGACACAAATAATCTAACTAACTAAAGAACAAAGAACCATAGTTCTAACATAGTGTTTCATGCCAAATGAACTGACTGCAGGAGGTGTTTTAATCAATAGGAGGTGTTTTAATCATTTACATAATAAAAGCAATGCCCTCCAGCACCATCTTTACACCCCACACCAGCTTAAGAACTGCACATGACATGACCAGGGGATCCCGATGGGAGAATTTGTGGCTGAACTGGAGTTTGCCATGTAATTGACCATGTGATTGTACTAGAAATGCTCTGTTTTAGAGAGCCTGCATGTTCTCTGCCTTTTGGATCACTGCTTTCCCTGCAGGGAACCCATTCCTCAGCTGATGAATAAAAAAGAGCTTTTGGTTTTGAGGGAATTTCCTCTTACCTGCATGCTCTGGATTTTTGTTAAACACAATAGCCCTCCCGCCCCCCCTTTGGATATGAACATGTGTATCCTCCCAGCAACTGGTTTGAAAGCTAGGCTATGCTTCAGTTGGAAATCCTTTAGTTACTGATTTAGAAGAAGAAGAGTTGGTTTTATACCCTGCTTTTCACTACCTGAAGGAATCTCAAAGCAGCTTCCCTTCCCTTCTTCTCCCCACAGCAGACACAACAGACACCCGGTGAGGTACGTGGGGCTGGGAGAGCTCGGGAAGAACTGCTCTGTGAGAACAGCTCTCACAGGACTGTGACTAGCCCAAGGTCACCCAGCTGGCTGCAGATGGAGGAGGGGGAGTATTAAACCCGGCCCTCCAGATTACAGGCTGCTGTTCTTAACTGCTGCAGTTTACAGTCCGCCTTTCATGCTGAAACTTCAGACAGATTACAGAATTGGCAAACAAAGCAATAAAGGCAAGCCTAACAAATGGTGGTGAAGTTCGTATTTAAAAAGTGGACTTGTGGGAAGAGCAGAGAGAGAGATTCAGTGGCATGTTGCTGTTTTGAAAGGGAGGGCATTCCAAGCATATGGATCCACCCTTGGTTGGGTAACTGAGGATGCTAGGAAGCTACGAGCATCACTATTTGTACTGCCTACCATACAATGCATCCAATTGCTTTGCCTTCATGGTTGAATTGACCTGCAGATAGATTCACAGTTAGATTTCAGAGACAACAAGATAGGACCATTTCAGATAAATAAATTAATAAGCAGATGTATCTTAAAGTGCAGGTTAGCCAGGAAGAGTCAAACTGGGCATTACAGTAAGCTTACAATTGCAGCCCAAAACGGTAGTCTTTATTTATTTTATTTATGTATTTATTAACTTTCTATCCTGCCACTTCCAGCACAGTCTGTAGGAACAAAACAGCATTAGTTGCTTATACTAATAAAATATGTGGAATATGCCAGCATCGTCAGGATTTTTGCCATGGGGGGTTGCTTTGCTTTATATGTGATGCTTCTTAATAACCAATGTTCATGCCATGTTTCCTTCCTCTGCATTAATGGTGACCCCTGGGGGTCTACCTTTGGACGTTAGATAGGATGCCCATGAAGATCTTTGAGTACTGGAGACGGAGCTTTTTCAGTAGGCTGGTTTAGCATATGAATCCTCCTCTCAAGAGAAGTTTGTGCAGTGCTGTCTTTTATGCCAAAGGTGACATCCTTTCTGCCTGTTGAGTATTTGGCCCTAAAGTTCTCCAACTTAAGTGCTTTAGTTTTTTAAAAATTAGTTTTCATCTGTCTGTCTGTCTATCTATCAGATTTTTACCCGCTATTCCCAACGGCTCGTGGCGGGTCACAAAACGTCGGTATAAAATCTCCATGAAATCCCTTAAAACCACAGACATAAAAGTACAATAAAACCAAGAACATGCAGTGAAATATACATATACATCACAATCCTACTGACCAAGGGAGAGAAAAAGAGGGCAGATGATACCCCAAGGCTGCCAATCGCATAATGGCAGTAGCTATTAGTCCAGTTTATTGCTATTGCTAACTTTATTGCTGCTGTTCAACATGGTTGCTAGCTTGCTAGCTTTTATTTATTTTTTTCTTTTCAAATGTGCTGGGAGCCACTTCTAAACCCGTATGAGGACAGAAAAGCAATATATATTCTTTAAAAAAAATTATACACGTGCTGATCATAAGATCTGCTTTGGTAACAGATGTTAAAAACAAAATAACTCTGACATCAGAAGCAACCTTGAGTTAGAGTCACCCCAAAATGCCTGTTTGACCCACAACATTATTAAAAAAATACCCCAGCAAACATTCCTTTTGTCATATTTGGTTGAAGAAGGACTCCAAAAACACCAGAGATGGCAGTCTAAAAAATGTTCCTACAGGCCTTGAGGGTTTGGGGATTTTCCTTTGTGGTGGAATGTGCCTGCTTCAAAATAATACACCTGTGACTCCCAAACAACACAGTCCTGCTAGCTAGAGCAGGGGTAGTCAACCTGTGGTCCTCCAGATGTCCATGGACTACAATTCCCATGAGCCCCTGCCAGCAAATGCTGGGATTATTATAAAATTGAAGTTGCGTGCAGGCAAATGCTGGCAGGGGCTTATGGGAATTGTAGTCCATGGACATCTGGAGGACCACAGGTTGACTACCCCTGAGCTAGAGCATTGCTAGGGGGGAAAGTAACATCCCAACTTCCATTACCCCTCCTTTCCTATCCAATTAAAGAACACATTGGTGTTTTGGTTGCGTTTTATTGTCCGTTTTAATGGGTTTTTACTGGGGGTTTTATTGGACACATTTGTAACCCATCAGGAGCTGATTTCAGGAGTGGCGGGCAATAAATTGAATGATAACAACAACTTAGTCTATCAAATCAGATCAAAGATCCATCTACTTCGACATCAGCCAAAGGATTTTGGGAAGCCTGCCAACAACATGTGATGGCAATGGCTATTGTAGTTGTTTCTTCTAGCATGCAGAGAACCCTTTCTCCACTTTTTTACCATTGAGAAGCCCTTGAAACATTCTTCAGGCTTTAAGAAACGCCAGAAGTGGAGCAACGATGCAGAATATAGTTGCGAAGCGTAGCTGTGTACAAGCCGACCCGGGGCCCCTCCCCTTCCCACTCCCTCCATGACTGGCCACTTTGGGAGGTCAACATGGCCATATATGGTCACATCACTGATAAATATTTAACAAATTAAAAATATGTATAAAATTGAACTCTCCTACCCATTTGGAAAACCTTTCCAGGCCCATCAAGAAACCCCAGGGTTTCATGAAACCCGTGTTGAGAAAGCCTGATTCAGAGATATACTGCCAAAGTATGAGGAGGCTTGAGTTAGCTGACAAGGCTACTAGATATTAAGTAGGACATACTTTCCTTGCATCTAGCTAATCATCACTATCACTAAACATTATAAAATTGAAGTTGCGTGCAGACAACTCACTCCCTACCTGATTGTCCCTTCATGGGAGCATGCCACCAACAGGGAAAGAGTACTGTCAATGAGGGCCAATCAGTTCTAATTACATGCAGACAACTCACTCCCTACATGAATGGCCCTCCCTGGGGGTTTGCCATCAATAGGGAAAGAGCACTCTGCCAATGAGGGCCAATCAGTTCAAATTGCATGCAGACAACTTACTTCCTACCTGATTGGCCCTACCTGGGGGGTGTGCCACCAATAGGGAGAGAGAGCATTCTTCCAATGACAACCAATTGTGGGGTTTATCTGTTCTCTTCCTCCTCTTCTAGCTGCTTGCCAGGTGGAAGAGGTGCTGGCCTCTCTAAAAGGCCCTGCTGCTGGTAAGTTGTCTCATCCTCAGCCTTTTCCCACTGTTCATTTCCCCCAAGCAAGGAAGGGAAGCCAGTTGCTTCCTTTGCCTCCTGTGTTGGTCTCAAGTTTCAACTCTCTGCTGAAAGGAAACACAGAGAGAATCAGTATTTCAAAACAGAATGCCAAGGGACAGACAGAATGCAATGAATGTCCAGTGAGTCAAGGGTTAGTTCAGGCAGTCCAAGAACATCAGTAGAAGGAACAGTTCCACAACCCAGGCCTCCAGCCCCAAGTTAATATAGGCTGTCAGCAGCCTCTCAGTCCTTACTCTTGGAGCTGCAGTCAGCAACTGTCTTGCTAACATAGTGCGGTGCCTTTTAGACTTGCACTCTCTTCCAGAACATAGCAGGTATTGCTTAATTGGCTCAGATGAGCCAGGAGAGCTGACAAGGCAGCTGATGGCTGGGCATAGGAATGAGGAGATCCTGCGACAACTTTGGAATCTAAGCCCTGGTTTGTCTGCAGCTCTATTCCCTCCTGCTGGTTAGAACTCTCTGCCTGTTGAAAATCTAGCAGGCCTAAGATCTCATCCAGCCGGGTTTTTTTTTCCTTTGAGGAGTCCTCACTAACAGGATCTGGGCTTACAACACCTCCCCATGGCCCTGCAGCTGGCCATCCAAGTGCTCTTTGCTTTCCCCCACCCTCCCTCTCCTCAGAGGAAGTGGGGGGATCCAGCAGGTTCCCCCACCCAGCTTATCCTTTGGGAGATGTGAGGGGTGGGAAGGTGGCAGCCTGCCCCTTCATGGCCTGCCTGGCTTGGCATTTGGAAGTTGTGGGATTTGATGGGAAGACAGGGATGGTGGTGACTTGTGTAGACACTGTTGTATGCAGGTGTGGGAGGAGGGCCAGTGCCCCTCCAAAGCAGCTGTTTTCTCCAGGTGAACTGATGCCTTCCTCCCCCCTCTTTTTTTTCTCTTTCTCTTTCTTTCTCTTTCATCCTGTCTTTCTCTCTTTCATTTTCCTGAAGGTTTCTAATCCCCCACCTGGAAGTTAGCAACCCAGCTGGCTATATATGAAGGAGATCAGGAATCAAGCCTAGTTCTTGAGATTAGAGTCTGCTACTCTTTAACCACTTCACCACACTGGATCTCAAGATTGAGCAGGGAAGAAAGGGGAAGGCCAGAACCCAGGAAGATCACAGAGCAGGTGTATATGCTGGTGCCCATTGTATTCCTAGGTGCAACAGCCTTTGTCTCTAGTCCTTCATATAAAATTGAGATTAAATGCATGGCTATTGCTTCAAATGAGTGATGAAAATGGAACTCAAGTCCTATGAGGAAAGTTTGAAGGATGCTGAGTTAGTTTAGGCAGGAGAATACTGAGGGGAGTTCTTCAAAAACTTGAAGAGGGCAAAGGTTTGTTGCTGGTTTTTGCCACTTCAGGGGTCTAGTGGTACAGGAGGGTAGATTCGTCTGAACAGAAGGTGAGTCTTTTAATGATAGACAGAGTTTAATAGCAGAATCAGTTGTGAGTGGGTTCTTTCTCCTTGGGGGCCTTCAGACAATGAGTTGGGGGCTAGACTAGATGGCCCCTTCCCATTCTAGAACTTTCTGTAAAGATTCCCCCCCCCCTGCATTCCACCTAAGACTGAAACTCTCTGTGCAACACAATTAATGGACATCTATTTGACACAAACAGTTGTAGTAGTCAGAAATCTGTGAGAAAATATTTCTGACTACTGGGATACTTGCCAATATTTTTCAAAAATGGAACTTCAAAAGGAGACACCAAAGTAAAAAAAAAAGTGACTTAGAATTCATTAGTTGATATAATGTAATAATAATGTAAGAGGTGACGACTTCTTTAAGTAAGTGAAAGGTTGTCATTTGAAGGAGGGCAGGGAGCAGTTTCTGTTGGCAGCAGAAAATAGGACCCTATAACTAATAGGTTTATGGGGGGGGGGATGTAGTCAGAGTCAGAATAATTCAGGTGTGGAATCAGCTGCCTAAGGAGGTGGTGAGCTCCCTCTCACTGGCTGACAAATACTTATCATGGATCCTTTAATCTGATCATGCATCGAGCAGATGGTTGGACTAAAGGTAAAGGTAAAGGTATCCCCTGTGCAAGCACCGAGTCATGTCTGACCCTTGGGGTGACGCCCTCCAGCGTTTTCATGGCAGACTCAATACGGGGTGGTTTGCCAGTGCCTTCCCCAGTCATTACCATTTACCCCCCAGCAAGCTGGGTACTCATTTTACCGACCTCGGAAGGATGGAAGGCTGAGTCAACCTTGAGCCAGCTGCTGGGATTGAACCCCCAGCCTCATGGGCAAAGCTTTCAGACGGCTGCCTTACCACTCTGCGCTACAAGAGGCTCTGGCCTGTAAATCCCCTTGCAACTCTATGATTCTATTTTAATGGTATTAACCAGGGCATAATACCTTTCTTAGCCATGATAAATGCAACTAGGGAGACATCATCTATTACAGCTATTGTGAATGGTTAGTGTATTTTGTATACTTTTTAGTTTCTCATAGCAGTGCCACAGATTTAAATCTCTTGCATTTAATTTCATTTTAACCCCATAGTTTTAGTATCTTTCCTTCTATGTGCATCTATATTTATAAATTTAATATTTATATCTGCATCCTAAGGTTTCACTTCATGCAGTTGATGGATTGAGCAGTAACTCATGAATGCTTATCTGTACCATAAATAAAGCTGGACAGGAATAGTGAGAAGAGCTGGGACTCGTTGTATACATGATTGGCTGTGTGTCCAACAAACGGCCTGTCCCACCCCTGGCCACATCCCCCTCCATGTCAGCCTGCTCCACTTGACTGCATGCAAGAGGTAAGGCAGCCAGCGAGCTGGGAGGAGGGGGGAGTGCCTGGAACCGTAGCTGGTACCAGGCCTTGTGAAGGGAAGAGATCTGAGCTCTCATCTCACCTTCACATGGGGAGACGGGGATGGCTGTGACTCCCGCCAGCGCTCCCCCCTGATCCAAAAAGGCCCACCACAGCCTCTCCAGATCTCAGCAGGCTTACCTGGGGTGGGGGGAGAGAAAGCTAGGGTTCACTGGATTTTAAATTACATATAGGCTATTTTGCTAGTGATACAATAAATTAGCTAGTCTTTAAAGCCCTATATACCTTCTTAAGAAATTAAGAAGCAGGAGGGGGGAAAATATCTGTGAAATGTTATGCTCTTAAGAAATTTCCCATATCTCTACCATTTTTATCATAGAAATTGGGGGAAATGTCTAAAGTGACACCCGCAAGTCACAGCCTCCCCAAACTGTACCCTCCCCAAGTACCACGCTCAACTCTAAGGGTCATACAATATAATGATGAGTTGGATCTAGACAGTTTTTTGACATTCACCTTCACCTAATGAACCCTCTTCCTACAATCCTTTTCCCCTCATGCCTTTTGTCCATGTCAGTCACATAATCCCCAGCATTGTTTTCTGGGGATTCAGATGGGGCCTCCTCCAATCCTGTTTGCCAGTTGCAGCCTCCCTTCCCTCTCTGAGGCTTTCAGGAGTCTATGTGGTACAGAAAACCACTACCAGCATCCAGAATTACCGAGTATTTATTCAAGGTTTTAAACAAAGTTTTAATTAAAAGTATATGCTTTTGTGTGCAAGCATACTTCTTTGTATCTGAAGAAGTGTGTTTGCACATTTTGTTGGTCTTAAAGGTGCCCCAGGACTCAAACTGTGTCCTGCTGCTTCAGACCAACATGGCTACCCAGCTGAATCTATAATTACATTATGTATTTTATCCCTGATTTCTTTGTAATCACACAGTTTCCAGGGGAATTGTAATGTGTTTTACGTCATCATCAACATGTCCATATGTTGGGAGCAGGTTGTCCTCTTGGCATGCCCATATTTAAGCTCACTGAGGTCTTTGACAACAGAATTAAGAAACATGTGGGTTCCTAAACATAGGTCAAGTGAATCCAGGGTTAAGAGGGGGAATTTAGTGAAGGAAGAGCAGCAGGCACAGAGTAGTATACCCCCTCTTCCTTGTACCCATTGACACTCCTTTGGAAATGTCCCTGAGTTTCATATCCCTCCTAGTCAAGCTTTTTCCCATCCTTGGAACACAGAAAAAAATTGGTTGAAAACACCAGTTAGAGGCCATTGACAGGGGAGTATTGGTGGACAGGGGAAAAGAGTTAGGAATGTTGTTTTGTTCTGATTCTTTCCCAGAAATATGCATGTCTGCTCCACACCAACAGCAAAACCAAGGATTGGAAACTCCATGTTAGATTGTAATGTCTAGTTCCCCTCCCCCAGAAGGTCTTTGTCACATATCTCACTGCAAGATTTATTACATTTTTCCTACTCATCCCTTTTGTTCATGATATTTATTTGTTATGTGAATTTGGTTCAGATGCAATAACGTTACAAGATGATTTTGCTCTCTTCTTGTTGGCGATGGCTTCAGATCAATGGATTTCCCTGCTGACAGTTCTCCTTATTTCCATTTGTTGGAATTGGGCCACACACTTCACATGGTGTTTTTTGCTTCCAAGCTAACCAACTCCTCAGATATTGCATGTTAATCAGACAGCAATCTCCTCCCCCCTCCCTCAATGACAACCCCCCCCCCCAAAAAAAGATAGAAGGGCGTGAAGGAATAATATTTGCATGGACTGGAAAGAGGCGCTTGCTTCTTCTTCCCAGGAGAGGCTGGAGATGGTTAGTATTTCCCCCAGTCTGCTTACTAATGCCATCCAATTGATAGGCACAGATGAGTCAAGAGGGAGCTTTACCCAAATTTCCCCTTTGATACGGGAGTGGCAGAGAGCAGTGATTCAAAGCCAGTTCATGAAAGGAATGCACGTGTGATCAGCAGCAAGTATATTTTTCTTTATTGTTTTCTTTGCAAAAGAATTGTGCTGAGCACATGGCTAAGTACCAAAATAATGGTTGCAATGCTCTCACTGACCTGACCTGGAAGGCTCGGACTAGTGTGATCTCACCAGACCTCAGAAACTAAGCAGGTTTGGTCCTGGCTAGTGCTTGGATGGGTTCCCACCAAGGAAGTGATGGGTTGCTAAGCAGACCCAGGTACAGTTGCCAGCCTCCAGGTAGCAAGAACTAAAAATACAAAATGGGGTACATAGTGGGCATTTCCGCCCATTGTTTAAAAAATAGCATTACGCCAGCTGAATGGCGCAACGCTAAATATAATCATGCCTCCCGGCCCCTCCTCACTTTTTTGATGTCTTGCTCTTCTCTTTAGCGTGTTTGAACCTCCATAACGTCTCTTCGCTGGTTGCCTGCTGGTTGCTCCCTATTAGCTAGCGCTACATAGGTTGGTGAATCCACTTTTTGGGATTCACCAGCTAGCGCTTTAAAATGGAGGATGTAACCAGCCGGTTACTGCCCAGATGCTGGATGTTGGCGACATCATATGGAGGGGCCGGAATATAATGACTACCTAAGGTAAGCATTTCACTACATTTAAAGGGTGTAGAAATGCCCAGTGTATTGCAGTTGTACAAAAGAAGAAAAAACACTGTATAATGACAACACAACTAAATCAAAATTTACACGTGGTGGTAGGAGATCTCCTGGGATTGCAACTGATCTCCAGGTGTATTAGAGAAAACTGGCAGTCTGGAAGGTAGAGTGCATAACATTATGCCCCCACTGAAGCCCCCACCCCAGCCCTGCCCTCCTCAGAAGGGACAACAAATCCATTAGGCCCATGATACTTTTAGGGGTCCATGAAAATGGGGCCCTGGAGAATGCTGCATTCTAAGAATACCAACCAATTGGTGGTCCCTGGCCCCAAAGAGGTATGTTTGGCCTCAACCAGGGCCTGGGCACTTGCTGTCCTGGCCCATACCTGGTGGAATGGGCTCACAGAACACATATGAGCCCAGCCGGAACTAGCACAGTAAAGCATCAGGCTTTTGGTTGGGGTCAAAGCTAAAGAACATCTACCTATTCCATGGCCTCAGCCATCCAACTACTTCTATGAACACCGAGAGGAAAAAGCTCCAAATCACCAACAGACATTTGCCTACTCTGAGGGATGAGATGCCACTTCTGATTTTAACCTGTTTGTGCCAATGACTTTTAAAATTAATTTTAAGCTTAAATTTTATTTGTTTTAAGTTCTGTATTTAAACTTTTATGTTTTACGCCACCATGAGCTGGCCTTCTGGATAGGACAGTATAGAAATCAATCAAATAAATAAATAAATTGACTTTAGGGTTGAAGAAAAACTGAAATGTTTAGGGCCCATGAAAATCTATTAAGTTTTGCCTAAAACAGATTCGTTTTGATATTATTATGGTGGGATTGGCCCACAAAGGCATAAGTACCTTGTGCCCACAAAACTTTTAGAGCCCATAAAAATGATTTAAAAGCATCCATTTTCTCCACAAAAACTGATCTCTGTAATCTGGAGATAAACTGTAGTTACAGAAGATCCCCAGGTCCCACTTAGGGGCTGGTATACGTATCTACATTATAGATTATTATCAATTATAAACATTCATTCCTCAGATATCATTTGGAATTGTAGTTCCATAAGGCCTTTGGTCTCCAGTGGAGAATTCTTGACATCTTTTCCAAACCATAGATCCTTTGCCAGAAGCCACTACATATAAACTGTTATAGGACAGATACAGAGGTTTGTAGTATAGCTAAGGCTTTGGGAGTACTTCAGAAGGAATGCCCAAAAGGCAAAGAGTAGAGAGTTTTATGGTAGGATCTAAAGAAGCAAGCGGCACTGACACCAGCACAGAAAAGATTCTGAGAGGGAATTCCAGCCCTAAGATGCCAAGAAGTAAGAGACCCCTTTTGGATCCAAGGTAAAGTGACCAGAAATCTGGGGCCGTAATTTAAAAAAATAGGAGAATGCCGTGGATCTGAAAAACGCCGCGGGAACAGGGGGCAAATGCCCTCAAATGCGGGATTGTCCCGCCAAGGGCAGGACATCTGGCCACCTTAATCCAAGGTCCAAAGCCAAGCCTATTTTAGCAGAAAGGCTGCCATTTTGGGGACAGAACAACAGCTCTTGAAAGGACTATGAAGGCGGTTTCAAAAAATCTGGGCCCGGCTATGGTACATTCATATCCGGTGTGAATCAAGAACAGAATAGTATGTGTAACTTATTTCGGATGAACAAGCGCTATAATTTCCTACCAGTTCCAGGAACTTATTTCAGGCAACTCCCCAGTAAGCATGAGGCTCTGCATGACAGATCCTAAGAAGAAAGAGAGAGTGCCAAAAAAAAAAAAAAAAAAAGCTTTTACTGTTTCCTACTGTTTCTAAGTTCTGACCTGCATAGCCCAGGTTGGGAGATCACCAAGCAAAATCCAAAGTTGTTATGCAGAGCCAAGCTATGGTAAGCCACCTCTGTTTGTCTCCTGCCTTGAAAACCCTATGGCAGGGGTGGGCCAACTGTGGCCGTCCAGATGTCCATGGACTGCCAGCATTCACTGGCAGGGGCTCATGGGAACTGTAGTCCATGGACATCTGGACGGCCACAGTTGGCCCACCCCTGCCCTATGGGGTTCTCAACTTGATAGAACTTTCCACCACCAACTAGGGCTGCCAGCTCTGGACTGGGAAATGTCTGGAGACTTTGCGGGTGGAGCCAAGAGTGAGAGGGATTTGGGATGGGGAGGGACCTAATTGAAGCATAATGCGATGGAGTCCACCCTCCAAAGCAGCCATTTTCTACAGGGGGACTGATCTCTGTTGCCTGATATCCGAAAAAAGCCATATTCTGCCATAGATGATTGCACTCATACATGAATTTAACATCTGATAGAAGAACATAAGAAGAGCTTTGCTGGATCAAACCAGTGGTCCATCTTGTTTAGCATCCTATCTCACACAGTGGACAACCAGGTCCTCTGGATGGTCAACAGCAGGGTATGGAGGCTGAGGCTTTCCCCTGATATTGGCTCTGAGTTTCAGAGGTTTAGTGCCTCTGAATTTGGAAGTTCCCCTCAGTCACCGTGGCTAATAGTGATAGACTTATCCTCCATGAATCTATATAATCTCCTTTTAAATCTGTTTATTCCTTTGGCCATTACTACATACCCTGGCAGCAATTATTTATGTTTTAATGTATATCAGAATCCTGGCTGTCATGCCTATCTATTCCTGTTCTACTCATGATCCTCTTAACATACACAGTTGAAATGTATATAATTGTATGCATATACTGGGCCCTGGAAAATCCAGTGGCTGGTTTGCCAATACCTTGCAAAATTTGTACATTACCCCTGTTCAGACAACATAAGAACCACACATGGCTAAGACTGAATTATCTGCCGCTGTACTGTATTTTATTTTGTTTTAAATGGGTGTTTTAGTATTTATAGCATTGTAACTATGTATTTCTTGTTAAATTGTAAGCTGCCGTATGTCAGCCTTGGCCAAGAGGGGTAGGTAACAAGTCAAAACATACATACATACATACATACACATACATACATACGTACGTACGTTGGCAGGATGCATGGCTGCTAGCCTCCCAGTATGTATTGACATAACATCTGAAAACACTGAAAGCCGCTTGCCATCCCGGGGGGAAGGGGCCAATTGCTACCTTTCCTCATCCCAGACAGGGACCTACGCCAGGGCCCTTACCGCTTTATTTATACCGCTCCTGTGGAGCGGTTTAAGATGATTCAAAAGGATATAAAGAATACCCTGTAGAGGGCATTGTGGGAGGTATGTATTTAGCATAGTCAGAATAGAAAGTTCTTACTAGTTTTCCAATAGACTCCTCCTATGCCCTGATTGGCTTATTTGGAGATTTCCTGCTCCTTGGATCACACTCCCTCCCTTCTTCGCTCCCCAACAGACATAACTCCAAAGAAGAATGGCTGAAGGCAGCATCTAGACAGGTCTCTTTCCTTTCTACACCAAGTTGTTTCTTCTCACAATAAAACTATTTTATTCTTTTAAGCACTCTGATGCTTCTCTCCTTTTTGCATACTGATACTCTGCCAACAGGACCTAGTGTTATTTCCCTGGGTTCTTTAGAAATAATTGTTCTTGAATTAGATGAACGGTGCAGCTCAGAGTACCCTTAAATTGAAATGCATCACGTGTATGAAATTTGTTGACCTTTCAAAACTAAAAGCAGTTGCCTTTAAGACAGTTAAACTGTTTATAACCCAAACTTTTTTACTATATCAAAACTGGTAGAACCAGCTGAGGCCAAACACCCCCCCCCCCAGTGTTTTCCTGGTGACTTTATTTTACAACCTCTGGCTATAGAGCAAGGGTGGCCAAACTGTGGCTCTCCAGATGTCCATGGAGTATAATTACCATGAGTCCCTGCCCGCTATAGAGGATGATCACAAATTGGGACAGTTCTTCGGGGTTTTTTTTTTTTTTTACTGTTTTGCATCTTCTGGCAGGACGCAATCCATTTAGGAAACAAAATCCATAATGTGTTTTTCAGATGGAGGATAATTTGTATGAGTCAGTCCTGTGTGTTAAATGGGGCTCAGAAATAGCTGGTTTTGGGAATCGAACCTGTGGCCTGGGGTGGGGAGGTACCTCAGCAGGACATGATGCCGTAGAATAATCCAGCTTCCATAGCAGCCATTTTCTCTTGAAGTTGTCACCTGGGAGGTCTCCAGCCACCACCTGGAAGTTGGTAACCCTAGTGTTAATGACCAGATCTGGGTGACTGAGGGCCATTTCGCACGGCTTCAAAGTAGCACAATGGTTGCTATTTGAAAACGCTACTAATTTGCCATAACCCACGACGTCGTAGACAATCTGCAACAATCCTGAAACCAATCAGCAAAAAGCGCTTCGTTGTGGCGCTTTCAGGGGAATCCAGAAAAGTGGATTCACCCTCCGGATAGCGATACACTCCTGCAACCAATCTGCAACAGTAGCGCTAAAGACCTGTGCGTTACCATTGTTGCTGGTTCTTCAAAGTCCCTCCCCCTGGCTCTCTCCACCAAACTTCCGGCGAAGCGATCGCCATTTTTTTTTCTCCGAGCGAGCGGGGATAAACGCACCGGCGAGCCTCTTTCTGTTTAGAGGCTTCCCTGGCTTCAGTCCTTCACCTTTAGTCACTAAGCACAAACCACTGAAAAGCCCGTTTGCTGAAATAAAGTCCCTTTATTTTTTACAAATAAATTCAGCCGAAAATCGGGCCCGTGAGAGGGGGGGGGGATTTTTTTTTTATCACTCGAGGCAGCGTGCAAACGATCATACAATCAAGCGACAGGTCACATTAGGCAGCTGGATGGGTCTCTCCGTAGCAACGAATCTACCTAGATTCGTTGCTATGGGTCGTTTTTTTTTTAAAAAACCTTTCTTAAAGGGAAAGGGGCTGTTTGGGAGCATGCTAACGGCTGCCCATTGGCTGCTTGACGGCCAGGGGCGGGACGAGCTTGGCAATAGCGCTTCCTTTCTAGCGATTTCTGCCGAGACCGGAAGCCTGTGGAAAACGCTAAAAAACGCAACTGATTCCACTACAAAGGCAGGTATGCATAACGACGAATTCCACTATTTTAAATGGCGATTTTTCATTCCGCAAACAATTTGCAACAAAGATCCCTGTGCGAAAAGGCCCTGACTGTCAACATTACTATATGAATGTTGTTGATGTGGTCTGCCCAAACAGGACTGTGAACATCATATAGAGCTGAAGACAGCAAACACAAGTGAAAAAGCAGAAGGTGAGGAACAAATCAGAGCCATGGAGAAATACCCTCCACCCCTGAATGACCCCATTTCACTACCCTGTCATTTGTGCGTGCAAAAAAGACACAGGAGCTGTGTTGTCAGGTTTGCTGCCAGACTCCTGATGGGCTCAACAATGGTACAGAGTGAGAGGGAGCAAGGGATTTCCCCTCCACTAGTGCACTTTTCCTGAGTGGCTGTGGGAGAAAAATTTTAAACAATGGCCATCAAGCTCCCAGTATGACATCACTTCCAGGGCAAACCAGGAAGTGACATTAGTCCTTTGTCGGAATCACCCGAAACTTCTTAATTACTGTTTCTCTGACCAAAGTCATAGATGACAACCCATCACACAATCTTCAAAAAGTATAGTTTTATGAAATGGGTAGAAACTCTATGGCATCTAGAAGAGTAATACCATATTTTTTCAGGAAGTGATGTGCTGTAGCCGATGACCACCTCCCATGGTTGTGCCTCCATTGGTCTCCCCTGATCGCCAGGCTATATCTGGCTACCCTATGTGGTACTAAACCAAAAAAGGAACAAAACCCAACCTTAACAGGTAGGAACTCAAAAGTTGAACAATAAAAATAATGTAAAACTTGTTAATTATTTATTATGGTGCACAATTAAAAACAGAATAAAAACTTCTTAAAAACTATACCGAACTAACAGCACATAGAATCAAGGACCAAACGCGTTTCGACCCTTCCGGGTCTTCCTCAGTGGTCAAGATTATGATAATACACTCTATATAGAAATATGCCTATATAGAACTCTCTATAATGTGTAGCTGAATGGTTCAGTGGGATCTGTAATGTGTAAATTTTATCCTTTTTGGAGACCAATTCCTATGTTATGTCCCTAAAGTCACCACTGTTCACTGTTCACTATCATCATTCTGTACTCAGAGTGTAATCTGATGTGCGTCAGAAAAAATGGCATCTTTAAAAGGCTTGCATGTCCATCCTGGTTGATCCTACTCATCCCACCAGCAACAACCACAGCAAGGGGATCACAGCACAGCTGCCGTTGCACCAGATCCTTTGCTGCTCCTGCAACCGGCATTGCTTGTGGTATGTCCAGCCCTGCCATTCCCCAATTTTCTGAACATATCAAAGGGGCAGTCAAACAGATTGTCAACCATGCATAGACTTTTTGCTCCTTACAAAGCGGTCTTGCACGTTTTGTAGACTTGCTGGTTACGAAACACCACCTTGTTGTTTTTTCTTCAAGATCTCCTTTTAAATACCAGCTCTGCCCTGCAGTTCGTCTTAACTGCCTGTCTCATTTTTATTTTTAGAATATCATAATGGGCTTTTGTTCAAAGGTATATTTGGCAGGGGAGGGGAAGGAGAGCTGGCGGGCCTTGTGCACGGAGAATGTCTTCCATCTTCAGTCTCTCCCTTCCCACCCATGTCCCCCAAACACTCCCAGAAGGTGGAGTATTATATTTTTAAGGGAGAAAATACCAATTAAACATACCAAAACCATAGACAATGGTAGTAATCTCTTGCTGCCTAGGCCTAGAGGCATCTGTGTGGCTGGTGAGATAAATTATTTCAACAAGTCTCAAGTCGTGCCAAAAGTGGAGCAGAGGTGGTCTCTTGTCTGATGATACTGTTTTGTGAAGTCAAAGTGTCTTCGATGACCAATTGCCATGCTAAAATATTCCGCAGTGGATCTTAATTCCACATGGGCAGCTGGGCCGGGCCGTAACAGCAAAATTAATCAGAGGTTTTGTGACACCTGAGTTTCCTTTGTATCTTATGAAGGGAATTTTGACTCTCAAAAGCTTATACCCTGAAAATCTTATTGACAGCCAGCATGGTGTAATGGTTAAGAACGGTGGACTCAAATCTGGAGAACTGAAGAAGAAGAGTTGGTTCTTATATGTTGCTTTTCTCTACCCAACGGAGTCTCTACCCAAGTAGCTTACATTCACCTTCCCTTTCCTCTCCTCACAACAGACACCCTGTGAGGTGGGTGAGGCTGAGAGAGCCCTGATATCACTGCTCAGTCAGAACAGTTTTATCAGTGCTCTGACGAGCCCAAAGTCACCCAGCTGGCTGCATGTGGAGGAGGAGCGGGGAATCAAACCCAGCTCGACAGATGAGAAGAGGAAAAGTTGGTTCTTATATGCCGTTTTTTTCTACCCGAAGGAGTCTCAAAGTGGCTTACAATCACCTCCCTTTCCTCTCCCCACAACAGACACCCTGTGCGGTAGGTAAGGCTGAGAGAGCCCTGATATCACTGCTCGGTCAGAACAGCTTTATCAGTGCTCTGACAAGCCCAAGGTCACTCCACTGGCTGCATGTGGTGGAGGAGCGCTCCTAACCGCTACACAAAGCTGGTTTTGATTCCCCACTCTTTCACATGCAGTCAGCTTGGTTACCTTGGGCCAGTCACAGTTCTCTTAGAGCTGTTCTCACAGAGTTTTCTTATAGTGCTCTCAGCCCCAGTTACCTCACAGGGTGTCTGTTGTGGAGAGACTAAAGGAAAGTGTTTATGAGCTTCTCTGAGACACTTTCTGGTAACCATAAGCCATGTATAAAAATCAGTAGTTCTAGATCTCTAAGATGCTATTGGACTTGTAGTTAGTTGTGGCATCTTGTCTGTGGAAAGCCTTGTCAAAAGCAGCTGATTTATGGCAATCCCAGCGGGGGGGGGGGGCAATCCCAGGCCCTTCCTTGGCAGCCTCCCTTCCAAGGACCAGCCCTGCTTAGCTTCCAAGAACTGACATTGGGCCACATCATGCTGCCTTCTATTTCTTGTGGCACTTCAAAGACTGACAACAGGGAAGTTTTCTGGGGTTTTAATTTGTTTTATTCTTTTATTATTGTAAACCGCCGTGAGCCCACCAGGGAACGGTGGTATATAAATTCAAAAATAAATAAATAAACACTTATCCCAGCAGAAGCTTTTGTGAGTCAGAGCTCACTTCACCAGACATCTGAAAGGTATATCTATAACTGGGGTCCCCAACCTTTGTGAACCTGTTGGCACTTTTATTAGTATTGTAACCCAGATGAGTGGGTTGAACCACAATATGGCTCCTACAGGAGTCAGAACAACCTCCCAGAGAAAGCTCAAGTGCAGAGGAAAAGAAGGGCCATTTTAAAGGTACGCTGGGACAGAAGAGTGAGACAGAATAAAGCAAACAGTGTGCTGGCAGTTGCCATTGAAACAATGTTATTTTAACCTGCTCAGCCAATCCAGGGACAAATCAGGAGCCTTGCTGGGCGAGCCCCACCCACTTTCTAAAGCCTTTTTGGTGATTACCCCACAAAATGTTGATCGGCATCATGACACCCGCAGGCAGCTCTTTTTTCAACTTTTTGACCATGGAGCAGCACCTGAAATATTATCCAGGCTTTGAGGAGTCCCAGAATTGGTCTGTAAGTGATGTCAGCCAGCCATGCCTCCTGGGGGGAATGGGGGGAGAGAGAGAGAGAGAAAGGAGCTGGCTCCAGGCAGGAAGAGGCATCCAGGCTCCCACCCCCTTTCCCAGGTGCACCAGACATGCAAGAACGCCATCCCCGGGTGAATGTAAGCAGCCAGTTCCCTGCTTTCACGGCAATGCCAGGAATAGCTTGTGACTGAGTCCATTAAGGCAGGATATAGGGGAAATGCTGGTCAGCCCCCGGGGAGCTCTCAGGGAGCCCCAGGGCTCCAGGGAGCCCTGGTTGGGAATCCTCATTTAGGATCCCAGTCTATAGTATATTAAGTATACATCTTAAGTGGTTTGGGTGTACACTTCATACATATGACAAAATGAGCTCTGACTAGCCAAGGTTCACACTGGAATAAATTTTATTAATTTGTACGTTGCCTCTGGACTTGAAGTTGGTGACTGCCAGAGGGAAAAAAAATCTTTAATAGATGTTTAATCTGCAAAAGTGAGCAGCTGAAATTTTCGTATTTATTTAGAAAATGTATATGCTACCCCTCCAGAGATCTGTTTCAGGCAGCTTACAACTAATAAAACAACACCGTTAAAACACAAGCATAGCTTAGTGCTAAATAATTGCTGATGTTAAAGGGACAGTTAGAGGGACCCATTGTAAAATTGGACATTATAATTAGACTCAAGTTTCATTTCACTGTAGATTTGTCATTCTTCAAAGAGTAAGATATTCAACAGGGGTGATCTTATGCTAGGTGGGAGCTGCTCTGATTCCTGCCTGTCATGAATCAGGATGTCAGAACTGTTTGGCCGCATCCAACCAGGGTCTACCCCACCCAGAATTTCCAGAGTCAGAAGAAGTTAACTGATGCCACTTGATGCCCACCACAGACATGAGGGCAACGCCCCTTCTCTGTTTCTCCTTAGTGTCTAATACTCAGAGGTATACTGTCTCTTCACATGGAGGTTTCATCTTGCTGTCAGTTGTAATTATGTGCTGATAGAAATATCCTCCATGAATTGTATCTAATCCTTTCTGTTAAGGATAGTTGTCTTCACCACTTCCTGCAGGAGTGAATCCCATACGTTAATTACACCTTGGGTGAAGAAATGCACATAGTTGTAAAAATCACAGGAGGAATGACAGCCACAACTCTGAACGAGGACATTCAGAAGCACGGCTTCCACAACACAGCAAATCCAGAGTGCTATTATTGGGAGCTGTGATAAATCATACAATGGTGTAGTTGTTAGTTTGTCAGACTTATGGGAGAATCCGGTTCAAATACTCATTTTGCCTTGAAACCTCACTGGGTAGCCTTTGGCCAGTAACACACTCTCAGCCCAACCTACCTCGCGGGGCTGTTGTGAGAATGAAATGGTGGAGAGGAGAACAAGCTGCTTGTTGGGGAGGAAGGTGATGGGGAGGAAGGTGATGGCCAGATAAAGTAAAGAAACAGACATATGCTTATTTCTTAATGTCCCTGTTTTTATTCTGTTGAATAGATATAATGCATTTTAGAATGTATATACTGATTTTAATGTTTGTGTGTATCGTACCAAGAAGAGGCAAATATATGATAAAAATGAAGTTTTTAAAAAGCCATTAGACACTGTTATTACACACCTCTTTAGCTCCTTTTCTCTGTTTCTCTTAATCACACAGAGAAGTTGGCTGAACTCTGAAAAACTATAGATGCTTTTTCCAGAAGATAAGGGGTTAAAGTGTCCCCCCCCCTGCAGGAGAATGGAGCCATCCAGCCCCTTTCGCTTTCGATTCAAAATAGTTGTTAAAAACTAAATGGGGCCCCTGTAACACCTTTGAGACAAACAAAATTTATTCCAGTACAACATTGTTCTGAAAATCCGTAATAAAATATAAATATCAACTGTTTAATTTTTTTAACGCCTCAGTTTTTACTATGCCATCAGCGTATGAATGCAGCTGCTCAGGAAGGCATAATGTTGTAGATGCTACACTTGGACTTATAATCCCCCTCTTCCTCTCAACAGGAGAATTCCCAGGCTAAAAGAGACAGTGGTTCTCCTGCTGCTCAAAAAAAACATCTCTAGATCCACGAGAACCCAACAACTATCGTCCCATCTTGCACTTAATATTTGTGGGAAAGATGATTGAAAGGGCTGTTGTGGACCAATTGTCAGCATTCCCGGAAGAATCTTAGTCTTAGACCCATCTCCGTCTGGTTTCCAGCCTGGTCATGGAGTAGAAACAGCACTAGTCACCCTGATGGATGACTTCTCCTGTCAGTTGTACCGGGGACGCTCAGCAGCATTCGACACAATTGACCATGAGCTTCTTGCTTGCTACCTTGCCAGTGCCGGGATACAAGGAAAAGCCCTTCAGTGACTGATCTGCTTTCTCATGGACAGAGGGTCGCTACAGGAGAGAGATCATCGAGCCACCAACTTGCTTGTGGAGTCCCTCAGGGAGCGGTTTTCTCTCCAATCTTATTCAACATCTTTATGCGCCCTCTTGCCCAATAGGTGTGGAAGTTTGGGCTGGGATGCCATTAATATGCTGATGACACCCAGCTCTTCCTTCAGATGGATGGCCGCCCTGATTCTCAAGAAGAAGAAGAGTTGGTTCTAATATGCTGCTTTTCTCTACCCAAAGGAGTCTCAAAGTAGCTTACAGTCGCCTTCCCTTTCCTCTCCCCACAACAGATACCCTGTGAGGTGGGTGAGGCTGAGAGAGCCCTGATATCACTACTCAGTCAGAACAGCTTTCTCAGTGCTGTGGCAAGGCCAAGGTCACCCAGGTGGTTGCATGTGGGGGAGTACAGAATCAAACCCGGCTTGCCAGATTAGAAGTCCGCACTCCTAACCACTGCACCAAACTGGCCAGCTGCTTGGAAGCAGTGGCAAGGTTGCTCAAGCAGAGTCGTCTGAAGCTCAACAAAGACGGACATCCTATGGCTAAGTAAGCAAGCATGCCTACCCAACCGGGACGGTGTACAGCTCTCAGAGTGGCTCACTCTGCCAAGAACCTGGATGTGAAACTCGATGCCTCCCTTTCAGTGGAAGTTCAGATCATGAAAGTAGCATGGCTGGCATTCTAAACACCTAACCACAGTGATCCATGCAACAGCCACCTCTAGACTGGACCTCTGCAACTTGTTCTAAGCAGGCCTGCCTTTAGCCTTGATCCAGAAACTACAGCTGGTCCAGAATGCAGCATTGGAGGTCCCACATTTGGCCTATTTTTCAACAACTGTACTGGTCACCAGTTGAATTCCAAATCAGGCTTAAAGTTCTGGTAATCACCTTTACTGTTACTGTCCATAGAGTATTCATGGCAAAGATACTGGAGTGGTTTGCCATTTCCTTCTCCAGTGGATCACCTTTTGTCTGAGCTCTCCGCTATGACCTATTGAGTGGCCCTGCATGGCATAGCTCATAGCTTCACTGAGCTACGCAAGCCCCTTCGCCACGACAAAGCAGTGATCCCTTGGACTGCAAGACAAACAAACCGGTCAGTCCTAGAGGAGATGAGCCCTGACTGCTCCTTAGAAGGCCAGATCCTGAAGATGAAGCTCAAATACTTTGGCAACCTCATGAGAAGGAAGGACTCCCTGGAGAAGAGCCTAATGCTGGGAGCGATTGAGGGCAAAAGAAGATGGGGACGACAGAGAATGAGGTGGCTGGATGGAGTCACTGAAGCAGTAGGTGCAAACTTAAATGGACTCTGGGGAATGGTAGAGGACAGGAAGGCCTGCAGGATCATTGTCCATGGGGTCGCGATGGGTCAGACACGACTTTGCATGTAACAACAACAACAGCAACAATCACCTTTAAAGCCATATACATTCTGGGCCCAGTGTACCTGAGGGACTGCCTTTCTGCCTTCACTCCTCAAGGAGCCTTATTTATCTAAACACCGCCCGTGGCGCCGCGGGCACCACGGACTAAATAATTCGCTAAGGGGTAATGAGGCGGGATCTGTCCGTGATGAGGAAGGGTCCGGATTGGACCCTTCCTCTGGACAGACAATCAGAGGGACCAATCGGCAAGGGCGAAGCGTCTGCCGATTGGTCCCTCTGATTCCCAGCCCCAGCAACTGTGAGCCGCGCACAGCGCGGCTCACAGTTGCTCCCAGCCTGATGCGGTGAGAGGCGCTTTGCGCCTCTCGCCACATCAGGCCGCTACCCAAGGGAGCCTCTCGCCGCGTCAGGCCGCCACCAGACAGAGCCCCCAGCAGTCGCGCAGAGCGCGGCTGCCAGCGCCTTCCTGCCTCCGTGGGCCTCCCTGCCGCCGCTGCCGGGGCCTCCTTGCTGCCGCCGCCGCGGACAGCCGCCCCCAGCACACGGAGCCACCGCAGCCCGCCGTCACCGCGGGACACCATGCTGGGTAAGTTCCTAGCGCCCGCTGTATCCCTCTTACAGCGGGCTATCTTTCTAGTTTATTTATAATTGGATTTATATACCGCCGTTCGCCAAAAGGTCTCACGGTTGTTAACAATAAAATATAAAATCAAAGTAAAATCACATAAAATTCCATAAATACCCCATTATTACAATAAAAAGATGGCATTCTATTCTAACTTTCCCCACTTTTCCTGCTTGTTCAGAGAGAGGTCGGGCATTAATTCTGTAAGAGAGAGAGGAGAGAAACACTGGCCGATGGATTAGGGATCTTGGATGGAACCCGGGCTCTGCCCTGGCCTCAACCATATGCCTGGCGGAAGAGCTCCGTCTTACAGGCCCTGCGGAAAGATGGCAGTTCCGACAGGGCCCTTAGCTCCTCTGGGAGCTCATTCCACCAGGTTGGGGCCAGGACCAAAAAGGCCCTGGCCCTGGTCGAGGCCAGGCGAATGTCCCGGGGGCCCAGGACAGTCAGTGCTCTGCCACCTCTAACTGGCTGGTGATCCCTTGTCCAAAAGAAGCCCACTTGACCTCAACCAGGGCCAGAGCCTTCTCTGTCCTGGCCCCCACCTGGTGGAATGAGCTCCCAGAAGAGATTATGGCCCTACCAGAAATAGAGCAGTTCTGCAAGGCCTGCAAAAGGGAGCTCTTCCACCAAGCATTTGGTTGAGGTTGATGTGAACCAACACTGGCCCTCGAGCCCCTTCCCATGAATCTCTGTGCAGGAATCCAACCAGCCATGGGTCCATCAGTATGCTTCAGTGTGGATTGGTATTTTAATTACTGTTCTATTGTTCAACTGTATGATTTGTTCTACTGTTATTATTATTACCATGGCTACTAATTTCCATGTATTCTGTTCTGCTATGTTTCTTGTAAACCACAATGAGCCTCAGGGGAGGGCAGTATATAAATGTAATAAATAAATAAAAATTCACAACAGGTGAACACTTATTTGTACAATGTGTTGCCCTAATGGTGACTAACCAGACAGGGGTTGGATGTGACCAGAGCACCTATGTGTTAGGGCCTGAGAGGGCCAAGGAGTGTTTTAGGCATGCCCCGAGCTGTTGTGGGGTTACTTTGGGAGCTCCTTTGTAACTTTGGGGATGTCTGTCTTTCTGTTGTTCAGAACCTACCTTTGGAAACTTGGAGGTGACCTAGCTGGCTCAACATGGGTTTCCATTTTTCTGCAGAGCAGACAAATACACCGTGGTTGATGGACCTCTGAGGGTCAGCCCTTGGGAGGAGCTGTGAGAGTTGTCATTTAATTACTTTGAGGAACCCCTGTCAGAACTCTGCCTTCCTGGCTTCCTGTCTGCCTTCCTGTCATTCTAAATCTACCTTTAGAGATCTTGCTGTGAGTGTAGGGGGAATGCTTCAAGTGTCCGGGTGGTGTGTGGCGTCTGCCCAGGTGAAGTTTCCCTGTGAGTCTGGTACACTGACTTGTCCCTGAGCCATGCCATAGACTCCTGTAACTGCAGCTGCCTTTTCCAGAAAGAGCAATAGGGACATCTTTTTGGGGGGGATCTGTAACTGGGACAGCAATCCGCCCCCAACTTGGCAAGATTGTGGAGGAGCAGGTGACAGGGTGTGGTTCTCTGTGAGCTTGGTGGGTATAGCTTGTGGGGTGGGGTGGGGTCCATTATATACACTTAAGAACCTCTGCCTGACATTTTTTCTGGGGGCATCTTTGGGAAGACAAAACTCAGTCCTCCAAAGTCGAATCTGCACATAACTAGTAGGGCATGTGAAGGAGGATCAGAGTGTGGTTCTCTGCGAGCTTTATGCCTCTAGCTTGCTCAGAGTCCATTTTATACATTCCTCCTGGAGCTGCACTTTCTTGGGGGCACCTTCTTAGGGAACCTTAATTCAGTCCTTACCTAGCTTTGTGAGCACATAGAGAAAAGTCAGCCAGAGATCCCCTGGGAGTTTGGTGTCTCTAACATGCCCTGGGGCCATTCCACCGTATCACAAACCTCATGAAGTGAACTACTTTGTTTAGCATCAAAAAGTTTATGACCGTTTGTGTTTCTCAAACCGGCGACGCCATGAGCTGAACTAAACTGCATTTTTCAGGTTTGTGCCCATCCCTACTCACAGCTGGTTTGTGGCGACCCTGACAAGGGGCTTTCAAGACAAGTGCAGATAAGAGGTGGCTTGCCATTGCCTTCTCCTGAACATTCTTCCTTGGAGTCCATTTTGTTCCATTTTATTTGCATGATTTTTAGTCTGCCTTTTTCACTCCAGGTGCATTACACAGAGCGTCAATACAACTGACAGTGGGAGTTTCAATAATGTAATAGTATTTGGGCTGCAGAACCTCCCGGTAATGAAACAAAGCATAAGTATTAACATGACACATTAAATCAGGGCTAGGCAAACTGTGGCCCTCCAGATGTCTATGGACTATAAAAAATGCTGGCAGGGGCTCGTGGGAATTGTAGTCCATGTCCATCTGGAGGGCCGCCGTTTGCCTATCCCTGCATTAAATCATGCCAACGTTACCTAGAAGGTTCCTAGTTCCAGCAAGCTACTCACAGTAGCATAGACCACAGTCCCTAATTATTTATCCAAGTCATCATTTTGAATCATTTAGCATAGTGCAGATGTGGTTTCTGGGAACCCAAGACAGTGGGAGCCTTTCTGTAAGGTGGGGGCCACAGCGGAGAATGGCAGCTTCCGAGGACAGACTGTTTATGGCAGGGGTGGCCAAGCGGTGACTCTCCAGAGTCTCAGGGATTATAATTTCATTCATTCATTCATTCATTCATTCATTCATTCATTCATTCATTCATTCATAATTTAATTTACACTCCGCCCCTCCCGACAATGTTGGCCCAAGGCAGCTTACAAAAAGATAAGATAAAATACAACAATTTCCATAAAACCCCCTCAATTAATCCCCAATAAAATAATAGCACAATATATGGTGGAAACAGCATCCCTCCCCCCATCCCTATCGGTAGATCACCTACGCCAACTGCATCCATACTCTGGCACAACCAGGTTGATCTCACACAGTGCTTCCCACTAGGTGGAACCTCCAGTTGGTAAATACCCTAAGCCCCTGCCCATTGTAGTCCATGGGACTCTGAAGAGCCACAACTTGGCCACCCCTGCTATATGGGATCATGTCCCTGCTGAACTCCCCCTCCTTCCCCCTCTCAGCCCCTGGGAATTAGGCAGCTTGGAGCTAGCAGGCCTATTGGGGACAGAGTCAATGGGAACCAAATTTATCAACACTACGTAATGTTCAGGGCCACTCTCACCCCTCCTAAAACCTGCACGTTGATGGCTAAATTCAGCATTCCCAGGTTAGAAGTAACCATGTTAGTCCACAGAAATCTCCACAGCTACTTATGTTGTTTTGTTAGGCTTCAACATTTTTGTATTTGTGAATTGTGAGGTGAAGGGAATCGTTGTGGTTTGAACTGCAAATTTGGGTTTTGTTTTCCTGTCTTCAAACTAGGGACTCAAACCAGAACTGTATCCTCATGACCAAGCAAAAATGCAGCCCCGTTTATGGCAGCAACAACAAGAGGGGTGAGAACGGCACCTGCACCTATACACCCCATTTCTGCCCCACTCACTGCAACAGCTGCCCCCCTTTCTCCTCTGGTGATTTTGCCCCCCTCCTCAGTTAGAAATCCCTCATTCCCTACCCAGCTGTGCTGCAAAACTAAAGGATGACTCTAGGAAAAATTTAAAAGTTCTTTTGAGGTCTAAAAAAGCGTATGGCCTGGGAATATTCTTGGCCCATACCATCTAGGACCAAAAAAACCCTGGAAAACAAACAAACAAAAACCCCCAACCATGCTAACATCCTGGGATTTTTTGCTGGCTGGAAGAGAAAAAAGAATAAACACCTCAGACATGTTTTGCGGAAAGGAGGAGGTCCAGTTTTTTGGCTCTCCCTCGGGCTATCTGCTGCCCAAATGAATAGCTGGATATAATGCCACAGAGTCGACCCTCCAAATGAGCCATTTTCTACAAGTGAAATGATCTGGATCAGCTGGAGATCAATTGTAATAGTGGGAGATCTCCCGGTCCCACCTGGAGGTTGGCAACACTAGTGGCTGTGTTCTCTCTCTCTCTCTCTCTCTCTCTCTCTCTCTCTCTCTCTCTCTCTCTCTCTCTCTCTCTCTCTCTCATTTAAGAAATTAAATGTCCAGGTCTGTCATCAGAAATGTCTGGATTCTTTATTAAAGTTGAATGAGGTGCATTTTTTCCTGTGATGAAGTGTTTTTGTAAACACAAAACAAAAGTGAAGTGTTATCCAGGTAGCTGAGCCCTCAGATACGAATCGCACCAAAGTGAGTTCAATTTAGAGTTATTGTCTATCAGTTTGTATCTACACATATGAACAGGAATCCTCTTCTCTCTCTGGAGGGCTCCTCTCCTTTTATTTGGCCAATAAATCTAGTTACAATCTATTTGAAATTTAAGCTAGCAGTTCATTGCATTTCTAGATATTGGGGGTATTTTTGCCTTCAATTACAACAGCCAGTCCCAACTGGAAGCAGAGCTTTGATGCATATACGCATCATTCTTGTTTTGGAAAGACAGATGGTGTTTTGAAAATCGATAGAAGAGAGCAGCAATGTGACGTCATGTCCCCAGAGAAAACACCAAATGTTTTTAAACATTTAAAAAATTAAATTATGGAAATATGGATATCCCACTTTTTCCATGTGGGTGAAGGTGCCTTCAGGTGTGATGTAGTGGTCAGAGTACAAGACTAGAAGATCCAGGTTCAAATCCAGTTCTGCCATAGAAACTCAGACTTTGGCATAGTCATTCTTTCTCAGCCTAACCTACCTCACAGGGATGTCGTTGTTAAACTGTATAAATATCCAAATAAATAAATGAACCAACTAGGAGAGGGACTAATTCTGGTCAAGAAATGTGTGCAATGATAAAGAATTAAAAATAAACTATCATTTTCCTCAGCACAGTTTTTAAAGATGAAACTCTGCTATGACGCTTCTCATTACAGATCCCCAGGGTAGTTTGGCCCTCACCGCAATGGCAAGCCTGTCTCTGGACTGCATCACTTTCAACAAGAAGCAGACACTTGTGTGGTTGAATATTCTCCCCATATACAAAGTTTCCTTGCATGTAGAAAGCTAAACAAAACAAAGGAGGTTTCTAGCAGCTAGTTTTCTATGTGTAGGATTTTTTCTCCTTTCACACGGGGGTGTATTCTGTAGTCTGAATTGGTATAGCCCGAACATGGATTATCCACCTAACTAAGGATCAGGCAGTTTTGAAATACTGTGGGTGATTTTGCTTATTCCTGGGAAGAACTGAAAGAGAGATGGGTCTTCTTGTGTTTTCGATTGTAGGCATTCATAGTTTTCCCTTTCCTACTGCAGGAAAGGGCATGAATGAGGTGTTAGAACAGGCAAAAGGCCTAGATACTAAGTATAGAAGTCAGGTTGCCAGTTGCCTGGAGAAAAAAAAAGTTCTGTCACTTTGTCAGGTTTTGTGGGAATGTTATTAATCAAGGCATGTTATTTACCTCCATGGAAGGAAAAGCGGCACAGCCCATTTCTCCACATTAAACCTCTGTTAAAAGGAGAGGACATTTTTTTTCCAGGCCTACTGGCAACCCTAGTGAAGGATCACATTGTTTTAAGGTAAGACAAAACCTCTCTTCTGGTAGAAAAGTTGCAGAATAGGAAGCAAATTAGGTGAGAACTTTTTCTCTCTATTTGCTGAGTGGAATTCTTTATACGCAGGAAAGAACATTCAAAATGCCATCCACTGAGGGATTGGTTAGATAAAACCGGAGAGCTTTGTAAAATGGCCCAGCTAACAAGCTTGGTAAACAGAAGACCAATGGAAGAGTTTCAAGATCATTGGCACTATTATTTGGACAATATTAATAAGTAGTTTTTCTGATCTGTATTAGATTAGATCACTAACTGGAGATTGTATTAAGGTGATGTCTCTGTTTTGCTTTGTATTGCTGGTTTTTTTTAACCTTTATTTCTATTTCTATTCCTATCCTAATATAAAAATAAAATGTTATTGAAAAACAAAGCAAAATGCTATCCACTATTTGCTGTAGCACAGTTCTCACATCCTGTCTCAAGGTTCTATTACATCATTGTATATACCATGTGTGATGGCAGAAATTATCCTCACAACAACCCCAGGAAGTTAGATAAAACTGAGAAACAAGTGACTTGCGCAGTGAGCTACATGGCTGATTTATTATAATTATTTACTAGACTTATATCCCACCACTTTCTAAAGACTTGTGGTGGCTTACAACATAACCTCCTGCCCATAAAATCCCTACATAAGACCTATTATTCCAGGATTTGAACCGAGGTCTCTCCAATCAAAACTGAGTATACCATATTGAATTTCTCCATTTTCCTTGATGTGTAGGCTAGACCTTTGTCACAATGGACACCCAGCCAGATCCTGGAGGTAAGACTGTCCCAATGTGGCAGAAACCTAGCACAACCACAGGATACTCATAACTCCCAAAACAGCAATATAGTTATGATGAGGTGTTCATCATTCAACATTATAGACTTATATGGCTATGAAAATTCTACTCTTTGGAAAATGATTTGCTCCACGAGACTTAAATCTGTATCAAATCCTCAATGGTGAGGGATATAACTTGGCCAAATTTCTGTTATCTGGAGATCACTCTGAATTTTGGGAGATCTCTAGGCCTCACCTGGAGGTTGGCAACCGTACTCCTAGCCCTTTTTCCCTTTGGGGTCCTTCTCAGTGAAGACTGTCCCTCCTGAATTAGGTGAGTGGGAGATGTTGCCCCATCCCTCTGTTATGCATTGCTTTACTTTTTCTCTCTAGAAGAATATCATATATATCAGAGACAGTGTGGGAATTAAATGTGTCCTGTGCTTTATTGACTCCCCAGTTCCAAAGGGGTGGAAAGAACATTTCTGCACGTGGTATTCTTGCAGGTTTACCATCGATGAAGGAGATGGAGGCCATGTTTTGTTCCTCGGTGTAGGCGAGAGGGCGAGTTAGCGCAGATTAAACAGCAGAGGAGGAAAAAGAAAGAAGGTGAGAGAAAGACGTGAACTTCTTTTTTTCCTGACAAAAAGGCCTGTTCTAACAAGTCTTTTGGAATCCTTCCGTACCCAGCCAAACTGAGTCACACGCCAAGCCCATCTTTTACCTGTTCACTGCAACGTGGGTGACAGAAACTCTCCAGGAGGATGGGAAGTGCCTGAATTCTCAATGAGTTTTGTTTCTGTTGCATAAATCTTACTGCTTGGTTGCAGGGATTTGGTGCTTGTGAGAGCCCACAGACTGAAATCCCTGTCCGAACAACAGCAGGAAAGTACGCCGGCCTCTCTAGCACCCACTGAATAGTTATGGGGCTGTGAAGAGTGAAGTGCCAAGAGGACACTCCTAAACTGATGAATCCCGTAAATGGGTGTTTAGCGGTTTTGATGGATTCAAGCAGCAGAACTTTTATTTTTGTTATTTTTTATTAAGGGGTTTGTGAATAGCATTGCCAACCTCCAGTTGAGTCCTGGAGATTTCCAGGCATTACAGTTCATCTCCAGGTAATTGAGATCAGTTCCCCAGGAGAAAATGTTTTCTTTGGAGGGTGGGCTCCATAGTATTGTACCCCGCTGAAGTCCTGCCCCTCCTCAAACTCTGCCCTTCCCAAGCTCCACCCCCCAAATATCCCGGTGTTTCTCCACCCAGAGCTGGCAGCCCTATAGATGGAAGACTTCATTGCCCACAGCGTATGGTACTTGCTTGCTTTGAGTCCTGACCCAGACAGAAAAGTTGCTTTAGCCATCAGTGCCGGAGAGTCTTGAACCTCCACAGCCTGAAGACTCGCCCATAAGATCCACGCAGCCCTCATAAGCCTCAACCGCTTTGGGGCTGCATGAGCACAGAATGGATGCAGCTTTCTTTTTACCAAGTCAGACCTTGGTCCATCTTGCTTGGTACCACTGACTCAGTTGTTCTCTGGGGGGAAAGGGTCATTCTGCTGATACAATCTTTTAACTGGCGATACCAGGGATCCGTTTTAGAGACACATGAAACCAAGTGCATCCCCGGTGATCTGGAGACCTTTTCCAATAGCTTATGAAACTGTATTATGCTGGATCAGAACCACGGGCCCAACTAGCTTGGCAATATCTGCTCTGACCAGCAGGTACTCGCCAGGATCTCAGGAGGAGAAGGGTCTTTTCTAATACTGGAGATGTTTTTAAACATACAATCCAGGGAATGAATATGTCTTCTGTGTACAAAGCAAAGAAAACTGTTCAAATAGATTTAACATGTTGCCATGTGAGCCAGAAAGATCAACCAGTGTGTCTTGTTGAAACCAAGCCCCTAGCTGATGAGTGTGCAGTGTGAATACACCAGCAGCTCAGAACCTGCCCAAATTCGTATTTGTGCACATACAGGTGAGGTAACATGGGCTCAAGAAGAAACCAGGCTTGTGTGATAGTGCTTGTCTAACTTTTGGTTGCTTGTTGTCATTTTTAAACTAGGTCACGGAAAAACAAAGGGAAGAGACTAAAGAAAGTATGGGAGGAAAAGCAAGAAGACCCACCCTCAAAGGATAATAAAGGTAATCTAGATACTTATACCTTGCTTTTCTCCACAATGGCAACACAAAGCAGCTTACTACATTATTCTTACCTCCTCTGTTTATCTTTGTAACAACAACTTTGCAAGGTAGGCTAGGCTGGGGAAAAGTGACTGGCTGGGTGTACTTCAAGAGAGTGAGGGTTTTAACCAGGGACTCCCAGATCCTCATCCAACGCTCTAATCACATCACTTTTCCAACTTTCACAGGCAATATCCCAATCTCTATGTGATGTGTCCAGATGTAGTGCAGACCTTCTGTTTTTAAATAAGCAAGCAGAAGGGGGAATTTCAGAGGGTGCAGCTTCTTCAATGTTGTGTGGGGAAGAAAAGCAGCTGAAATTCCCTCTTGTACAAAAGCAGCTAAACCTGATCCCTCTTTGCCATGGCTGTATCAGCTGTGCAGCATACAGATCACATGATGTACACTGCAAAAGAACTGGAGGGCTTGTTCAGCATCAAAAAGAGAAATGAATTTTTCCAAGAATATCAGACAAGCATTGTGGACAACTTCCCCTAGCTGTGCCTAAAATTCACAGTACTGATAATTAACACGAAACTAATTATTTCATAAGATAATCCACTCCTTCTCTTTCCACCTTGAGGGATATTACCTGGCGCTTCCCCTCCTCCTCCTCCTCCTCCTCCTCCCCAGCTCACAAAGGGATATTGCTGTCAGCTCAGCTTCATTGCCCAGTTTGTAAAGGGTTAAAATTGCTGCACCTGCTGAGGTGTACCTGTCTTCTGGCACCTGTCTCTTCCAGCCAATCAGCAGTCAAGCTCAGAGGGAACCTACCTGTCAGCAGAATGCCTGCACACATAAACCTCTAAGATGAATCAAACCCTTCACTTTGCAGGTGATGTCTCTCTTTAGAAGGTACTAGGAAAGAAACGGCGAAAGTTCTGATTGCTGTTGACCGACTGGAAAACTTTTGTGGGGGAAAGCATGTCTAATGAAATTGAGTAAGTCAAATGGCTTTTATTATTCTGCATAATCCCCAACGTACACTCAATGGATTTCAAACTACTTGTGCTTTGTACGAACTTAAGGCAGCCGCTCCTCTGGTTACAGCAAAAGGGGGAAAAACTTAAAAGTTCAGCCTTCTGTTTTGTTGTGTGGAGTGCTTTGATATTCTCCTAAATATTGC
The DNA here is from genome assembly GCF_049243985.1 of Paroedura picta. Taxonomy (NCBI): domain Eukaryota; kingdom Metazoa; phylum Chordata; class Lepidosauria; order Squamata; family Gekkonidae; genus Paroedura; species Paroedura picta. The sequence goes on from NC_135373.1 coordinate 44,818,158, forward strand.
AAGCCTTTGGGGCATGCGTGCATGCCTGTGGTTTGCCTTAAGGTCTCCCAGGTACGAAGTAAGAAAAATGATCCGGTTGTAAGTTAAAAACTCTTGAAAGCTCCTGTTGATCTTAATGGATGAAAATTCTTGTGCTTAGTTTTCATGATTAAATAAGCTGGGCTGGAAGCAAATTTTCTAGGATGAAAGATATTTTCTCGGATGTTCTAGTTTATAGGTGTTTCTCAATGAAAACGACCCTGGATATGGATATATGTTGGATTGGATTCTCATTTAAGTTTTATTTCTCCATGAAGTTTTCCCCGGATGTGTATTAATTCTGGATCTTCTTAACCCACAAAGAACAGCAGTGGAATTAATAAATTTGGCAAGCAGTTCTTTTTTTTTTTCTTTTTTCTTTTGCTGGGAATGTTCTGTAACCAGAATACTAAGCATAAGATCAGTAACATTTTCAGAGTTGTTTTTTTTTTTAAGATTCCAAATATTGTTGAAAATACAGATTTAGGGACCTTCCAAGATCCAGTAAACTATTGTGAGGCAGTTCAGGCTTATTCTGGAGTGGCTCTGTTTTCTTCAATACATCTAGTCTGGAGTTAGTGACTTGTGGATTGGAGTGATAGTTTTTTTGTGCCTAATGTCACATCCTGGATTAAATCTAGGGAGGTATTTATTATTGTCACAGGAGAAAGACCCGAGGATATTGTGGCGTCTTAAAGACTGACAGGTTTATTACAGTGCACACTGTGTAGACTAAAGCTTACTTCTTGGGGTGTATGCAGAGCATCGCACTGACAGATTTCAAGAAGCTTGTGTGTTCACTTGGATAATCAGATCAGCTGAAGTTAAAGCAAGATGTTCTGGTAACCTTGATGTTGCCTTGCATATAATTAGACGGAAAATGCTTGCTTTGCAGAATTGGGCAATGGAAAAATAGACTCTTCTTTTACAGCTCGGAGAGAAACAGATGAAGGAAATGCCAAAGGTGAAGGAGGGTTAGTTGGATGCAGGAATGGAGAGTCTTAAGAACAAGCACATTTCTTGTAGTGGAGCCTTTTGAACATAGAAAGCTGACATCTGGTCTAGCAAAGTCCAATTGGGTCCTTGTGCTTTGTTCAGTGATACTAAAGAGTGCTTGAATGAACATGAGGCATTTTCAAATAAAGGGGCCTTTGGATTTGGGGTACACAGTTGTTCTAGATGGCTCAAAGGCTAACTTCTCACACCGGACCAACAGCATATGCTTTTCGCTTTAAGAGTTGTGGAAGATGGAAAAGCAGCATATAAATGCATAAGTAGATGAGCAAGTTTGTAAGCCACTTTTGAGACTTTGTAGGGTGAGGAAAAAACTGGGCTATAAAAACCAATTCTTCTCCTTCTAGTTAAAGAGGTTTCTCTGAATGGGAATATGATCAGCCTATGGAAGTATGAAAAGCAGGCTGGTTCAGGTATACCTGTAGACAGCGGCCAAACTCAGCACTTCAAGTACAGTATAGAAGGAAAAACTTCTAATCTTCCAGACACAGATTACGTGCCCATTAAGGAATGAGTGACTTTGAATGACCCGATTCTCCATTTCAGTGGTTGTTATCTAAAGGTTACAAATCCAGATTCCCATTTCATCTTTCAAAGGTATTGAAGTTTTCTTTTATTGAACACACATTTGCCTGTATTGGTCCGGGATGGTGAGTGTCAGACTAAGGTCTGGGAGGCTCAAATCTCAACTCTGCCACTGGAGCTCGCTGGGTGACCTTGGGCCAGTCACTGTCAACCTAACCTAAATCACTGCGTTCTTGTGAGGTTAAAACGGAGGCAGGTAGATTGCTATTGTTAACCACTATTGAGAAGAGAGGGCATTAAATCACTGTATACCATCAGCTGTGTTTTTATACCCAGGGTTGCCAACTCTTTTACTAGCCTTGCTCCTATGTCTATAAAAACAGCATTTAACTAAGCAAAATTTTACGGGGAGGCAAAAATCATGAGAACAATTTTTCTTCCCTTATTTGCCATGTGTATGTGTGGTGGCTGTTCATGTCAAAGGTCAGAGTGGGAAATGTGTCAGTGCATGTTTAAGGATACCCAGTGTGCTTTGGTTTAGTTCATGCCCTTCCCCCTTTATGCTGTTTCCCCACCGGTGACATCACAGAACAGTATCAATATGTCTTATTCAGAGTATCACCATTTGCAATCCTCATGATGGTTCATGAGGATTTTTTTCCCCAATTGCTCAAATTGTTTCCCAAGTGTCATATTAATCACTTTGGAGCACAACGTGAAAGATTATGCCACAGTGGTTATCTGAATACAACTAATACTCGTTGGATTGGGGCCATAGTACTACGATTTCTAATCTTCTTGTGCCATTCTGAGTGCGCCATGATCCACGGTGACCAAGTACGAGTCCTTGGGAGCAATCCTATACAGGTCTACTTGGAAGCAAGCCCTATTTTATTCAACATGGCACCGACAGGAAAGTGTTTGTAGGATTATAGCCCTTGGCTAGGAAACTGGAAGATATTGCCTGTGGTGGCTGCATACTTTTTGAATGCTTACACCGCTGAGCTTGTACATTTGAATCTATCTCCAATTTTTATTCCGCTTAACCTCCCAGTCGAGACCAACCTCTGGTTTATGAAACTTCTGCAAACCTTTAAGGTACTGGTACCACAAGATGTCTTTTTTGGTGTATGTTATTTAGATATTAATAACCTGCATTCTCCATTATTCCGTTCTCCATTTTATCCTTGCAAAAACATCCCTGGAAGGGAGGTTTGGCTGAGACAGAGTGCCTGGCCAGATGCTGTTTCCGGTGTGGCAGGGTGACGGAGACCAAGCTCTCCATGGCAGACTTGTATAGTTTTATGCAATTGGTGTACATGATGCTTTGCAAAACAATGTGAAAGAGGAAATTTCCCCATGGAACCATCCATCAGTGACCTTTTAATAGGAAAGTCTACTTTGCTGTTTGTTTTTCCTAATTAAGTTTTTGAACAATAATGGTTGATTTTTCTTTTTGTTTGAACTAGGAGGGGGGTATGTGTGTGTGTGCGTATCTTCAGTTGTGGAAATGTCTTTGTTTCTTTGCTTTAAAAAGGCTAAATTCAGACCAAGGAGATGGCAGAGTCGATTATATTACAACTGCTTGCCTTCTGTAAAAACTGACTGGTTTATACTCCTCTCTTCAAAGGAACTTTGAGAGGGCTGGCGGCTGGGCTTCTTCTTTTGTGATGCTGATTTTACTGACGCCTAATTAAAACATACACACACACAAGTTGTCATCCTCTCTCTGATCTGTACTGATGGGAACTTGTTTGAGTTTCACCTTTGGCTCCAGGCCTTCAGCAGAAGGGATGCCTTTTTCTATCTCCTCAGACCTCATGGCTATAGCTTTGTAGATGCAGGCAAGCTTTTGAGGATGATCAATGAGCCACCTGACGGGACTTCTACCTGAAGGCTCTGCCGTCGCTGCAGATGTGGAGATCCTGGATGCTGAGAGAAAGCAATAGATTTCTGTTTCCAGGATAATGAAAGTCACATCCCCTCAAGGGAAGACAGAAGACAGGAGGTTAAAGAGGAAAGATGTGGAAAATTGTTCTGGAACCATGTCTACAATTGCTTGCCAGGCTCTGGCAACTGTTTTCTCATAGTGTAGATGAGGAGAAAATTCACTTCAATACAGATGAATCCACTTCCCAAAATGGCTGCTCACTGAAGTGTGTGTGTTGGCTGATGGTTTGCTCTGACTACCTCCTGTCCTGAGGTAGCTTGGTTGTAGCTGTATCATCATTTGTTTATTAAGTTAATTACATCCTGCCTTTCTGTAAGGACTCAAGGCAGTTCACCAGATCACCTACTGGCATTTAAAAAAACACCCTCACAATAAAAGAATGCAGAGTAGAAATCATATATTAAAAAAAGAATGGCCTTACATTACTGATTCATTCATCTTGATGAACATTCTGAAGTGAAATTCATAAAATAATCCCCATCAACTAACAGTGCTCCGAAATAAAATGCATACCTTCCCCCCAAAATAGGTGACTATAGTGCGTGACCTCCTTGGGCAAACTATGCCACAATCTTGGTCTGGTGACTGAAAAGGCCATGGGGTTGAGCAGAGGAGGTAGGCATAGATCTGTGGGAAAGCACTGCAGGCCACAGGTGAACAATGGAGCACACAGGTTTTGATAGGGACATGAAGCATTTCAGATGTGCAGGTCTCAGGTTTTGAAGGCTATAATTGACGTTGGTGTTTTAGAACACATCGTTGGGTGATCTCTATGGGTTCTTCTGACAGGGACCATCCTGACAAGTCATGAGGAAATTTTTGTCTCCCCCTGCACTCCCCCCCACCTCATTTTAATCAGGTGTATTAAACTTCTCTGTGCTTGACTGGTGAAGATAGAAAGCCACAAATGCCTTACCAAATGCCTACACCTATATCCCCACTCCATCAATTTTATCAGGCTCATCTTCTTCCCCTCCCTTTGACCCCTGTCCTTAACAATACACTGTGGTTCATATTTTGCTTTCTGAGACAATACTTTTTTGGGGGAGGTGATCAGTGATTATATAAGAATTTGCTGTGCTTCCTTGTGTACCAAAATATATATTCTTCAGATTTCAGGCTCTCTCTTGAACTCTCCAGAATGTATTTTATGTACTGCATCCCTAGCGGTTGGAGGGCATCTGTACACCCAACTAGATTGCTTGTATTTATTCTCTCTGTGTAAAAGACAGATCAATTCAAGGAGGGAGGAGGGTTGAAGGTTCTCTGATCCAGTGTCTAAGAACTCATAGGAGGAATTCAAGTGAAGAAGAAAAACAGCCTACTCTGGATCTCTCTCCCTTTCCATGAACTCCTTGAAGAATAAACTGAAGAATACATTGAAAATCAATTTCAATTTAAAATTGAAATTTAAAATCAATGTGCATGATATGATGGACCAGTTTTTTGGATCCAGACAATTAGGACATGTATGCAGTCAGCATTTGTGTGGTGTGCATGCCTATGTAGGACCACCAGCCTGTCTGGATCTCAAAGTGGGCCCAGGGTGATAACCTTTCCAAGTAAACCATATCTGGTTTTGTACTGAACCAAGAGTGACTTGTAAAGCAGGATGAAATACCTGGCAATTTGATGCACGGATTATGAGCTTTTATATCTTCAAGATGCCTGTCTATATTGGCCTGCAGAAGCTCCAGGCTCTGACACTTTCCTTATTGAGGGTGCTATAAGTGGATATTTAGAAATGGCAGGTGGTGGATAGGACAGATGAGATCAAGCTGTGTTTTGCAAGTGCATTTATTATCCACATGAAAGAGTGTTTCATACATGTGTGCTGTTAATCTCTTGAGCAGGGTTATCAGCAGGCCTGAAGAGGGATGATCTGTCCCTATAATAAAAGCTTAATAGTATGTTAAGTATCAGGTGATGTCATTGACTTCCGTGCTGCGAAAAGCTAGTGTGGTTTAGTGGTTAGAGGACCAGTCTAGGATCCGGAAGACCCATGTTCAAATCCTGATACCACCCTGGCAGCTTCAGCCAACCACAAGCTGTCAGCCTAACCCACCTCACAGGGTTGGTGTGAGGAAAAATGGGAAGAGGAAACCGGGGGGGTCTGAAGTATACATCATCTCTCTCCATTCTTTATCGCCTTGGTAGGTGGGAGTAGATTGTGATTGGCTGCCGCCATGTTATGTTATAATTTTTAATGTCTTTTAATGGGGTTTTAATTGGGGGGTTTTAAGACAACTGTTACTTGCTATGAGCCTACCCAGGGAGTGGTGGGAAATAAATCTAATAATAATAATAATAATAATAATATATGCTGTCTTGAGCTCCTTAGAAGAAAGGAGGAATAGAAATGTAGTAGACAGAAGGAGTACAAGTGGGAAACAGGGCTTTTCAAAGAGTGCTTTCCCCTATCATGCACATATATGAAAAACTGCTTGAAAATTTAAAAAGCAAGACTTCAAATTTCTAAGCTGTACTGTTTTCTGTTCTAACTTAATACCTTCAATGAGGGTTTTTTTCCCCAGTAGGGGTATATTAAAAAAAAATGACCCCTATGTAACGTGTAATCTGTTCTTCCCTTTCTATATTCTCCAGGGCTATTATATCCACAGGCTTCCAGGGCCCCTACATAATGCCTTCCTCCCCTGGATCAGGGCTGTATCCTCTCTCCTCTCCGCCTTTCCCTCTCTAAGGACACTCAGAGTGACACCCCTTTCCCCTCTGCCACCCGTCTGGCCGTTCCCATCACAACTTTACTAGGGCCCCACAAATCCTTAAACCACTACTGATATTCTCCCCTGGGCATTCACTGGCCAACGATTTAGTCTGAGTTCATGTTAAATCAGCCACTATCCAGCACCCTAGTAAACCTTCTGGGTAGGCAGTGGACATCAATGGCATCCAGAGGTATCATCTGTGCCCCAAACCCTAGTGTGACGTTAGCATGCCAAGCAATGTTCTGGCTGTCCCCAGAAACTCCATGGTACTTACCATGGAGTTTCTGGGATTAACAGAAGGTCGCCCTGACATGCTTTAATCACATTCATGTTTTTGGCTAGGTGTCATGCCTGGGCCTTTTCTCCTCCCACTGGGGGGGGGGGGAAGGGTTGGTGGGAGGCCCAAACCACCTTGAGGCCTCCCATCAGAAGCACTCCCTGTGTCATAAAATGCTAGATTTTCCAGTAGCAGGTTTGGGTTTTTGTTTTAATTAAGTTTAAGGCTTTTGAGAGTAAAATTTCCCTTTGTCATGCCTGAGTCGTGAAATGGCTTCTTAGAATCTAGGTAATGGCAAAAGCCCAGGGCCAGAGGGCTGGATTGTGACACGTGGAGGCCCTATGTCACATTTTAAAGACCCCCACAAGCATTACCCCCTAAAATGGCAGTTTAATCATGTTGAATTTGTATGTGTCTTATAGAAACTCCTTCACAATCTGAGGCCTTCGTCTGTCACTTTTTTTACTCGTGCACAAATCCTGCTCTGCAAAACACAGATGTGACCAGGGATCTGAACTTCCTTTGACCATATTCTGTATGCTGGGAGGAAAACAAACAGATTTCCCCCTCCCACCCCCTCCATAAAAAAGACCAAGCTGTAACATGTTGAGTGCTGTCGATTACGATTAACCAGATGTGCGTCATGCTGGCGGCAGCAGGCAGCCCTGAAAGAGTTAACCAAGAGCTGCTCCCCGCTGTGGTTCTGTGGTCGAAACCATGATTGCCAGGAGCAAATTTTTGTCATGCAACAAGGCGTGCTATTAAAACTTTGAGTTATACTGTTTTGGGGGAGGGAATGAAAAAGTTAAAGCCTTTTATTAAATCCCACAAATGCTTGTCACCGTGGCTGCAAGGGATCTGTTTCCAGGTCAATTTACTTCATGTTTTTTGTTTCTTTTAAAATGTTTTTTTTTAATGTGTGTGTATTTGGGGGGGGGGCATTTGAAGTAAAGTCCTGCAAGTGTACCTTTTTTTGTTTGTTTGTTTTTTTAACGAGATACAGTACCTGTTTCTCATTTTGGACAGGTTAGATGTATGTGCTGAACTTGCACTCAATATAATATTTTCCTACCTAACTAAACTGAGGGCAGATGTGTTCTCTAAATTGGTAATTATATTTTGCAGAAAGGTCTAAAAGCTACAGAATCATGGATCCCAAGATCCATGTTGAAAAGATTTGCAATGTTATGCATACTGATGAAAGGAATACTGCACAACAACTCTGCAAAGCAGGACAGCTACAATAGTCCTGCAGTACAGCCCAGGGACAAGATAAGTGAGATGTCTTTAGTCTGGAGATGAGCTGTAAAGCTGGGGATCCCCTGATCTCACCTGGGGACTTGCATCTCTAGTGGGTCAGGGGGATTCTAATACAGGGGGTCTTCAATATCTCCATAGTTGTCACCTGTTTTAAGTCCTAAGTGGCAGCACAGTGCTCACAAGCATGTGACAGGAAGTAACATGGCATCAGAGTCACCCGATGGAAAGAAATTGACTTTGCCCGAGGCCCTGGTGCTCAGCCTGTGTCAAAAGACAGGTAGTCTTGTTACACTTGTATGTAGGCTGAAATTTTCAGAGTGAAACTAGGTTTGGATTGCATACCATTTGTGTGGAGACTTCAGGCTATGATGGGCAAGCCTGATCTTATCTGAAGGCGCAAGGGGGTGGCAGGTTACAGTGGGTGAGCGATAGGGTTGTGAGTGTCCTGCACAGTGCAGGGGGTTGGACTAGATGACCCAGGAGGTCCCTTCCAACTCTATTATTCTATGATTTTATGATCTAGCGAGGATTGTCTGTATAGGACTCCTGTGGCTTAATTTGCTTCTGTAGAATGGAACAGCTTTTCCCACAGACGTGGATCTCTGGGAGAAGATGCCTCTGCCAAATTTCTCCCTTCTATTATCTCACCAGCCAAAATTTAAATTGAAGAAAGAATGTTCCCCTGTTCTCTTGTTCTTAAAATGGACAGGGTAAATCCAGATTTCCGACAAGAGGGGACAGTGCATAACTAAATCCGTCTTTATTGTGGAACAAAGGAGGTTGTTCCATTTTGGATAGGTGGTTGAATACTTGCTCTAGCCCCTATTCTGGCATCCGGACATACAGAGGGCTTTTCTGCACAGGATAAATGTAGTTAAATGCTTACCTAATGTTGGCATTATATTCCAGCTGCTCCACATGATGTTGCCCACATCTAGTGTCTGGCCAGTTGACAGCTCGCTACATCCTCCATTTTAAAGCGTGAGTTGGGAATCGCATAAAGCAGATTCATCAACCTAAAAAGCATTAGCTACTGGAGAGCAACCAGCAGGCAACCAGAAGAAGGAAGGTATGGAGGCTCAAACGCACAGAAGTTGCCTGCTTTGACCCGCCCTCACACCTCCCTCCCTCTCCCTTGATCCCAGAGACGGACATTTAAAAAAAAAATGGCAGTGTGCCTGGAGCAATGAATAGGTGGACATGCCTGTAGGAAAGAATATTTTTTTCAGAGTTGTAACACAAAGCATGTCTCTCTAAAGTTTTCTCCCCCCCCCAAAAAAAAATCAGGAACGATATTAAATTTTAAATGTATCAAAGAACTTGTGATCCCATAAGGGGCGGTGTTGGAGATCTCTGGTGCTGGAGAAGACTCTTGCAAGTCCCTCGGACTGCAAGGCGAACAAACTGGTCAGTCCTAGAGGAGATCAGCCCGGACTGCTCCTTAGAAGGCCAGATCCTGAAGATGAAGCTCAAATACTTTGGCCACCTCATGAGAAGGAAGGACTCCCTGGAGATGAGCCTAATGCTGGGAGCGATTGAGGGCAAAAGAAGAAGGGGACGACAGAGAATGAGGTGGCTGGATGGAGTCACTGAGGCAGTCGGTGCAAGCTTAAATGGACTCTGGGGAATGGTAACGGACAGGAAGGCCTGCAGGATCATTGTCCATGGGGTCGCGATGGGTTGGACATGACTTTGCAACTAACAACAACAACAAGGGGTGGTGTTAGAAAAGCACTATGCATCCATGATTCCATGCATAGGCATTGCAATGTAGAAGTATGAATTAAAAAAAAATTAGTGGGCATCGCGGGACCCTTAAACTATGTCAAAATATGGAGGAAGGGGATCGGTTGCTTGAATTGATTGACATGCAGAAGCGAGTTGCGAATAAGGCGCATTGCTCTCTTCCACCATTACCAGCAGCAGATGTGGAGGACAAGATGTGTAAGAAGGCAACAGTCAACAGTGAGACAGCAAAAAGGTGAGGAGGGGCTGGGAAGCACGATAAAATTTAGCGATTTGCCATTCGGCGTAATGCTATTTTTACTGATGTGCGGAAACGCCCACACTTTTTGCTCTCATGGCAGTTTAGATTCCTCGCAACCTTCTCTCTCACTTCCCTACTGGTACTCTGGGAAATGGCTAGTGGACTGGGGAACCATCTGTACAACATAACCACCAGTATAGAAAAATGGGGAAAAGAAGAGGGTTCCCACAAATGGAAAGTTGGGGGGAAAGTTGGGCTGATTCTTCTGCCCCATGGGCATTTACACTGTCTCAACTAGTTGCCCAATTCAAGACAGCATCTTTTGTATTGCACCACATTTTCTGGTGCTTTTAAAAACAGTAATGAGCTTAAACATAGAAATTGGACTTAACAATGGGACAGACCCCTTAATGAAAGAGAGACTTTTTGTGTGCTCTGTACAGAGGTGTGTTGGTTTTCTTTTTTTCCCTTATTTTGCCTGAGGTAAGAAGTTGGGGCTGAATGCTACGTTTATGTAAACAGACCTGGATTATATGAACAGTTAGGCAAATGAGAGTGTCTCTGTTTTCAGCTTGGATTTCGGATTATGTTATGTTATCACTGGAGTTGCATGTAAGGCGGGCAAAAAAGATTAAAAGGCTTTGAGGATGAAGAGACTGCATATTCATATGCATTTGTGTAGAAGCAGGTGGAGAGTTGGGGGGCGGGGGGAGGAACAGGTTATTTTCCAACTTGACTACCTTGCTTTGTCCCTCATGTGCCATAGGTTAGAAGATTGCACAAACAGTGGTACATTTCCTCAGGGCAAAAAGCTTTCACATGATTCTTGTGTTAACAGAAGGCTTCTTGCTGTTTTTGGAATGAATCTGAAGGTCCCCATCAGGTATCCCTAGCAAAACCAGGGGTCCCTGGCTAAATGCTTCTATTTTCTTCTGCTTTGTTTTGTTTTTCTGGAGAGAGGATCCAGCTAGGTTGGAAGCTGCATGGCTTGTCTGGGCCATAAACAACTCATGGTCCACCACCAGCTACCCTGGACCTCCTGCCAAATCAATTTTATGGTGTGATTTGGAGTTCTGGTGCTAGGAAAAAAGGAAAAAATCCATGCAGGACTTCATAAATCTATCTCAGGTCATCATCATGGGAATGGTCCAAGAGGTTTATTAATCTCAGTTTAACCTACTGTCCATACAGGGTTGTTGTGCTGACAATATGAAAGAAGAGAATCATGTAGGCTATTTTGGGTCCCCATTGGGGAAAGAGGTCAAAACAAGGTCAGAAAGCTCCTAGAAGTAGACTTGTTAAAAGTTATGTAGGCCAACTTTGGAAATGTCCATAAAAACTTGCCCACCTGTCAGAAAGAAAGAAAAATGTACCTAACTAGGTGCTCATCCACACTAATGTGGCAAGTCTGTAAGGCAGCTGGCTAAATTGTCAAACTAACTTATGGGAGAGCTAAGTTCAAAACCTACTCTGCTGTGGAAAGTCGCTGGGTGGCCTTGGGCCAGTCACATGCTCTCAGACTAACCTACCTCACAGGGCTGTTGTGAGAATACAAGAAGAAAAACACAAGATTGGGATTAAAAAAACAGAACAACTACCTAGTGTTTTTCAGCAAAAAGTTTGCAGAGTTAAGTAGATGGAATAAGGTAGTCTGTTGCTTGGCCTACATTACAAATGCATTTTTGAGAACATGGATATAGCTGCTTATTGGTGAATGGCTCTGGTACTGTGTACCTGTCACATGTGTACAGAAATGAATGCCCAGAATCAGGAGCTGGAGAGCACCATAATTTGTCAGTCTCCATCCAGGCGCTGGAATTCTCCTAGAATTCTAATAACTCTCCAGGCAACATAGATCAGTCCCCCTGGAGCAAAGGGCAGCTTTGGAGGACAGATTCTGTGGCATCAGATGCCCTCTCCAGGTACCACCCACGAATCTCCAGGAACTTCCTAAACCAGAGTTGGCAAGCCTAGAGCATTTATAGGAGTTCTGCGGAACAAGGGGGCACACAAATGGGCAACAGGGACCTTGCAAAATGGCAGAGCTCTTAATTTGCTTCTGCAATGCCTAGTTGTGCATAAGCATTTGCAGAAGGTATGCTACAGACACAATGACTGTTCATCCGTGAGCACTGTTCTCATGTGCCACACTGGACAGAAATTGAAAGGTCCTTTTAAAAAATAATAATAATAAGGGGGCACTGCTTTGACAAAGGTCACCTTGTCTAAGGCATATGTTACAAGAGCAGATTTCCCTCCCATCCAGGGCTCCATCGCTCCTATTATTCTGACAGCTACACAAAAGAGGACAGCTTGTAAAAAAGAAAGTTTGCTTTGCCAGAGAGACTGAGCACACACACACAGTTCACAGAGCTCAAGATCGGGGTGGGAGTGTTCTGCAGGGGTCCTCCCTTCACTAGAGGGGGAAAAAAAGATGCTAATATCTGGGGACAGAGACAAACAGGGAACGGAGTGCTTTGCAACTCCATCATTTTGTGGCACCTTAATCTGAAATTTCTTCCCATGACACAATTCAGAGCCTGGTTGTTAGTCACATATTACAATTAGGAATTAATGCCAGGAGCTCTCCAACTTGGGCCTCTTGAGATTTTTTTTTTTAATATACAACCCTCCAGAGAGTATTTATTTAAGAATTTATAGGCCACCTTTATGGACAGTCTCTAAGGCAGCCTATGATAACATCAGACTTAAGAACTGCAGAATCATAAAGAAACAGACCTAATGCAGCTCAGAGTGTCCATAAAACTTATCACAGAATGGAGTAAGTGCTGGATAAAATAGAAGGGCTGTGATGAGGAGCCTCAAAGGAGATTAGGGGCCCCAGAAATCTTTCTGGAAAAGCTGTTGTGTAGATGGGGATCCACCACTACAAAGGCCCTGTTGCCAGACTTCACCCCTTAGTCTCTGAGATCATTTAGGGAAGGTGCTCTGATGTAGAATGCAGAAACTGGAAAGATTCCTTTTATTTTGTTTTGCGTGATTGGTGCTAGCCCTCTCAAAAACTGCCAGGATCACAAATTAGAGAATCACAAAGAGAAAGCTTATACAAATTTGCAAGGAAGGGCAGGAAATTAGCGTTACTATGCAGCTGCACTGGGGCATTTTTCTTCAGGCACAAGGCTAGAAGGGCTCTTCAGAGCTTCCAACTCCCCCCCAACAAATTGCAGCCCTGTGCAAAGCATGGTGAAGTTGCAGCCAACTGTGCACAGACGTGTGCATGCACACACACATTGCCAAGGATCACAGCTTGCAGTGCCAGTGTCAGTGGTTTCTACCACACAGTCTGCACACTTAACATGTTTTCCCATATTATGAGATTGTGTGATTCTTTCCTATTTTTTACCTCCGTTCCTTTCTGATCCCTTTCATTCAACAAACTAACAGTAAAATGCATGCGCAAAACCTGAACCACAAGGATTTACATGGAAAGTGCTTACTTGATACTATTGCACAGCTGCAATAAGGCAATTGTGTATTTAAAAAAAAACAAACAAAAACTTTGGTCACTTCCCCCCAAACTTCACAAGCAACGTTCCATCCTGATTTAGAAAAGTGCAGTTTTAAAAATTGTTTGTTGTTGTTAATTGCATGTCCAACCCATTTCGACCCCATGGACAAAGATCCTCCAGGCCTTCCTGTCCTCTACCATTCCCCGGAGTCCATTTAAGTTTGCACCAACTCTTCAGTGACTCCATCCAGCCACCTCATTCTCTGTCATCCCCTTCTTCTTTTGTCCTCAATTGCTCCCAGCATTAGGCTCTTCTCCAGGGAGTCCTTCCTTCTCATGAGGTGGCCAAAGTATTGGAGTTTCATAAAAATTGTTACTGCAGAATAAGTACCCCAGACAAAATAGAACGGTGTGTAATGCAGACACAGAATCTGAAGTCAAAATTAGAGACTTACTGCTCTGAAAATCTGTAGAAAGATGTGCATGCGTAGGAGGCCTAAACTGCTTTGCAGTCTGAGGCACGCTCCTCAATAGCTTCAGTATCAGTAAACTGAAAGGTCAGAAAGCTGAATTAACCTAAATCTCTGCCATCTTGTATTATTAGTGATTATAAACAGTCAGTGCTGAATAAGTACGTAGATTTTTAGATGGGGAAGAATAGGGATTGTTTGTTTTTAGCATACTTTTTGGAACCAGGGGGGGGGGAGTATTTTAAATATTGGAATGTGTGACCTTTTCTTATTGGGTGTTTACACTGTTCAGCAAATGTGGAAATTTCCAGGTTGCAATCAGGCAGGTAAATCTTATCATCAGATATTGACAAATACGATTAGAGAGTGTGGAACTGAAGAGCTCTGCCTTATGCACTGACCAGGCTGGTAATCTTCTCTCTGTGTTTGGGTGATCCTCAACTCTGTCTAAACTCTAGTTACAAGGAATAAGTCCAAGTTGAGTGGCAGGGACAAAAGACCTTTCCAGTGGGCCTAGTCCCAGTACACTTCTGCACAAGGCTGACTTTAATGGGCCCGCAAGGATGTAATTCTGCTTTGAATCACACTATGAAGCAGTCCTGGAGCAAACTGAGCCAAGTGGCACTGGAAATGTTCATGTACTTCATTTATATCCCACCTTTCTTCCTGAGGGGGACCCAGAGCAGATGTTCTCCTTTCCTCCATTTTGTCCTCACAACAACCCTGTGAGGTAGGCTAGCCTGGGAGAGAGTAACAGACCTAAGATCACTTAGGCTGGCAGGGGCTCATGGGAATTGTAGTCCATGGACATCTGGAGGACCACAGGTTGACTACCCCTGACTTAGTCAACTCTTGACCTGGGTAGTCCAGGCAAGCCCAATCCCATCAGATTTCAGAAGCTAAACAGGGCTGACCCTGCTAGTAATTGGATAGGAGATCACGAAGGATTTGGGTGGCAGTTCCTCCAAGGAACACTAGGGGTCATGATGCAGAGGCAGGCAATGGAAAGCCACCTCTGAACGTCCCGTGCCCCATGTATCCTAGGCCGACCCTATGCCTTGATTGCTGGGTCGAAGCCTGGGAGGTGTTGACAGTGATGGGGGTCTGAGCCAAGCGGCCTCTCTCGGGATGACAAGGGCCCCTTGTGATGGTGACTGCAGACAGGCTCCAAAGCAAACAGGCCCTGCCAAGCTGCTGCCAGAAGAGATGCCACTTAGCTCAGTCACCTTCCTTGGGAGCACCCCTCCGGGAACATTCCCAGGGAGAGAAAAGGTCGCTCCGCCGCCAAACTGAATGCATTTCTTCGGAAGAATTGCATGTTTGGGCTTACCAAATACAGATGCTCTTCATACACACTCACTTGGTAATTCTTTATTTTAAAAAAAAATCACACTTGAGATTCTAGTCATATACAAATGGGGACCACGCAGGAGCAACTTCTGCTCACCCCTGGGGTAATCAACATCATCAGCATCAGCACTGACTCTTCTGCTCTCTCCCCCTCTGCTCCTTTTCATGTGAATATTTGGGATATACTCTGGGTGAAGGTACTTGCCTGAACAGGATTCAACAAAGTCAATGGTGGTGAAACCTGAGTCATCCTAACGTGTGCTCCTTGGAGACAGTCGGGGCGGCACTAAGGGGAGGAAGGGCTGCCGTGAGAAAATTTAAAGACAACGAAACTCGCAAAAGAAAAAAAAAGCACACCTGTTAAGAGTTTTTAGGCAGTGGGTGAAACCAACTAGCTTTAGAGCATCGTCCCAGCAGGAGGGATGGGGGTTGTCTGTGCAAGGACATGAAAGACACAAATTAGAGCATGGAACTTTTTGCCCTTGGAGATTTCGGTTCTCCTTCTTTATACTGCTGGCCACAGCTGACGAAAGTGAAAAGCTGTTGGGTAATGCAGGCAGGTGCAATTGCTGTTAAAAAGAAAATCCTGTCTGAAAAAACTCAGAGAGACAAGTTTTGCTTTCAGTTTTTAACTGCAAATGAACTTATAAAAAATGTTTGGGCCATTCTGTAAAAACAATTTGCCATTAAAGGCTTGTGAAATTGCCTTCTTCTACTCAGACCGTTGGGCTATCAAGGGAATTATTGTCTACTCTGAGTGGCAATAGCTTTCTTGGGTCTTTGGTGGGAATGTTTCATACCACTTATTACCTGTTATTGTTTAAACTGGAGCTGCCAGGGGTTGAACCTAGGACCTTCTGTTGCTCAGTCAGATGAGCCATGGCTAGGGAGACTAGGGCCTATTCTGCACACAATAGATAATGCACTTTCAATGCACTTTAGAAGTAGATTTTCCTGTTCTGCACAGGAAAATCCAGCAGCCAAAGCACATTGAAAGTGCATTATCCCATGTGTGCGGAATGGGCCCAGGTCTTTCTCCTGTTTTCAACCTGCACTGCTCACTGCTGCTCAGCCAGTCAGTGGAAGGAAGGAAGTGATGTCACTTTTGATGCAACCCAGAAGTAATGTCATTGTGTCAGGAAATACTCTAGCATGTACCCAAAACTCTGTGGTTAAACCATAGAGTTTTGGGTGAATACTAGGATGTTGCACCAATGCCAAAAAAGTCTCTCCCTTCTGCAATCTCCCACCAGTACCAACCATGGTCAGTTGCTAATCAAAGATGACATGTATCCTGAAATATTAGATGGTAGTTGATTATGAATACAGATGAGCCTGAAGCTCACACACAATGACTCCTCATGAGGAACCCCACTGTTGTAATATTTCATCTATGCCTTCAGCAGGCGGAGTCAAAGAAGAGGGTATGGGAGAAATGGGAGAATTACTTGGAAGCAGGGTAGACTTACTACCTACAATCTGCTTTCATTTTTTTTTTAAGCCATCTATTTATACATACAGATTTTGCTCCTCCATATAGGGATGCCAGCCTCCAGATGAGACCTGGGGATCCCCTGGAATTACAGTTCATCTCCAGGCAACAGAGATTAGTTCCCCAGGAGAAAGTGGCTGCTTAGACGGTAGACTGTATGGTATTATACTCCACTGAAGTCCCTCCCCTCCCCAAACCCCGCCCTCTGAAAGCTCCACCCCCAAAGTCTCCAGGTTTCTTCTAATCCAGAGCTGGCATCCTTACCTCCATAGCTTTGGGCCAGCATGGTTGTTCTGCGTGTTCTTACAAAAAGATTATTCTGTAGGAGAGAATCTTCCCAGCCAGCTAGCTTTGTTGAAAGGCTTATCTATGGTTTGTGACGGTCAATAGCGAATCATAGTTCCTGCTTTGTTCTGGGATACAACCTGGGGGGGAAAGTCTTGTCCCTACAGCCACGCTGGGGAATTGGCAAAGATTCATTGGGCTCCCTCCCCTTTGGCAACACTCCGCTGATTCTGATTCTTCACTTCTCCATCATTTTCACTGAAGATATTTTCAAAATCCTCAGGAGGTTCGTCCTGTTCTTTATCTTCACAGCGATTCTGTGGGGGTGGTCTAGGCAGATGGGTAGCAACCGGCCCAAGGTCACCACATGAGCACAGATTTAAATTTGGTTTACAAAATTCATCCGGCACACCATATGTGCTTGTTCTTTGGACTCAAGGGAGAGAGGATCCATTTGTTTGACTCAAGGTCAAAGAAGTTATCATAGAATCAAAAGTTTGATCTTTTGCTGTGCATGGCTGGTAACCCTGTAAAAGCCAGAGGATCCCTGAGTGATCTGGGACCAGTCATACACTCTCAGCCTAACCTACCTCACAGGGTAGTTGTGAAGAGAATGATGTAAGACACTTTGGGTCTCTATTGTGGAGAACGGTGGGGTCTCGGGTAAATAACTGTGTCCAGAATTGAAAAGGTGGGACATGGCTTTGCATACATAGGGTCCCAGGTTTGAGCCATGGTGGGTCCAAATAAAAAGAGACGAGTAGGAAGTCTTGTCCTGAGATCCTAAAGAGCTGCTGCTAGTCAGAGCATACATACTGATCTTGATAGACCAAGGGTCTGTCTCTGTAGCTAGGAGGAAAAGGAATAATGGGATTGTTGTTACTATTATGCTATTATTAGTATGACTTAATAAGCAAGGGAAAGGATCTTATAGAACAGAGGACCTGGACAAGAGCTACCACCCCTCAATGACACTTTTCAGGTGTTGAAATGGCTGTGGGAAGGGATTGTGAAATGGCAGGAGCATCTGTGTCTCAGACCTGGGGACCCTGAACCATCTAGTGGTGCCCTAAGAATGTGTGACTGGTCCAAGGTCACCTAGAAAGCTTGCAGGACAGAGTAGGGAACCCGAGTCTCCCAGATCCTAGGCCAATGCTCTACCATGTTGGCTCTCTCTCCTTACTTGCAGTATCTGAAGGCTACTTAGTGATTTGGTTTCTTGTTTAACTAGGGTAGCTGTTTCTTATTACTTATTGGTATCTAGGGTTAAATAGTATGGCCAAGTGTCTTGGGACTGGAATGACAGTGGTGTTTGGGACACTTGATATCATCTGGCTTTATGTTGCCATGGATTCGTTCCACACCTTTTGGGTGGGGCATGATGTGAATCTCCAGAACCGAATAATCAGCTGAACATTCAGCAAACAAGAGGCGAAAAAAAGGGAAACGCGCCCAGAGGTGTAGCGTTTCTCCATTCTCAAGCTGTTGTTCCCCCCTTGCATTTCATAATATGTCCGAGGGGCTTTTTGTAGTTGAGATTTTACCGTTGCGTCACAATGTCATGAGGAGCAATCAGTATAATCACCGTCCTGATACACATAAATGAAAGATGGTGAAGAGAAAAGCCAGATCCCTTGAGTTGGGCCTCTCTCAGGCTCTAAGACAGAATTCTCTTTTTTGAGGGGGGATGAATGTAAAACTAGAATAGCCACGTGAGAACAACATGGTGTCATGGTTAGTGTGTCAGGGTAGGATCTGAAAGAACCAGATTTTGAGTCCCCATTGTGCCATGAACCAGATTTTGAGTCCCCATTGTGCCACTGGGTGAATTTGGGCCAAGTCACATGCTCTCAGCCGAACTTACCTCAGAGGGTGGTTAGGGTAAAAGAAACAAGGTAAAGGTAAAGGTAAAGGTATCCCCTGTGCAAGCACTGAGTCATGTCTGACCCTTGGGGTGACGCCCTCTAGCGTTTTCATGGCAGACTCAATACGGGGTGGTTTGCCAGTGCCTTCCCCAGTCATGACCGTTTACCCCCCAGCAAGCTGGGTACTCATTTTACCGACCTCGGAAGGATGGAAGGCTGAGTCAACCTTGAGCCGGCTGCTGGGATCGAACTCCCAACCTCATAAGCAAAGCTTTCAGGCGGCTGCCTTAACACTCTGCGCCACAAGAGGCTCTAAAAAAAGAAACAAAGGAGGGGATAATAATGGTTACCCATGAGGGAGGAAAAGCAAATGCTAGAAATTTCCCAGTCTGCTGTACAAGATCTCTGCTCTCACTGGGCACCTCCCATGCCTCCCTTCAAGTTGGCTGGTAAATGTTTAGCAACAATGAAAAAGAAAAGATATGCTGATAAAAATATATATATATCCCTGGAAGATCTTGGAGGTCAACGTTTGCCCTTTGTGTTTCAACTCAGTTTCAGATCGGTGCGTCTTCTGAAGAATGATGGGATGGGCTTCCAAAAGTACTCCTACGTGAATGAAGATGAGGCTTGGAAGAGCTACCTGGAGAACCCCTTGACAGCAGCCACCAAGGCTATGATGAGGGTCAATGGAGACGACGACAGTGTGGCCGCCCTGAGCCTCCTCTATGACTATTACATGGTATGAAAGGCGACCAGCCTGAGACCTTGAAATAACATTGATTGCTGTATTCGATGTTTCTTGCAGGGCAAAAGGTTGCATTCAGACTAGGAATCTCCACCCAGAGAACACCATTCCCCCACCTTCTTTGTCTCACAGCAACTCAAAATGTATTCCCAGGGGATGTTTCGTGGTGCTGCAGAGGGGGGGGGGGGGAGTCTGGAACATCATGAACCTTGTGCAAAGATTCCTGTGACTGAAGAAACATTAGTCTTCAAGTCCCATTCCAGATTGGTGGGAGGGGCTGGGCAGAGGGGGCACAGAGAGAGACCCCCCCCGTCCCTTCTCTTTCCCTTTGCACGTAGCAACTGGCATGCCTGTGGATTGTTTCTCTA
The DNA here is from genome assembly GCF_049243985.1 of Paroedura picta. Classification (NCBI taxonomy): domain Eukaryota; kingdom Metazoa; phylum Chordata; class Lepidosauria; order Squamata; family Gekkonidae; genus Paroedura; species Paroedura picta. Next base: position 44,837,963 of record NC_135373.1, read on the forward strand.
CCCCCTCTCAGCCCATGTTCGTAGATTCCTGTACTATACACATATCTTTCTCTATGCTGGGCAGTGTGTGTACTGCTGGAAGCATGAATGGTGAAGTGCTTGCAAGCAAGTCTATGAAGTTAGGGCATGCAAATAGGCAGCAGTGAGCTCTGGCAGAAGCTGTGGGCTGTTCTTAGGCTTTCTGTTTGGCCAGTAGCAGCAGATAACCTCTCACTCGGTCTCTTAGTCCCCTGTCCTTGATAATTTGGAAAGTGGGAGAAAAATGGGGGTGGAAATTGGCACTGATGGTGATGTTCTAGAATGCCTGATGTTCTAGGTTTTTGGGGGGGCATCATCTAGGCATGGAACTGGGGGTCACAGGTAGTTGTGAATCTCCTGCAATCTGCAGGGGGTTGGACTAGATGACCCTGGAAGACCCTTCCAACTCTATGATTCTACCTCCCAATCTCCCTGGTAAAGATTGGTGGAGACGGATAGAGTATCATATGGAAGTTCCTTCACATCTGTTGGCCCTTCATCCAGATGTGACACCACATCTGGATGAATGCCAAGTGCCATTGCAGAAATGTCTGCAATCTCTATGATAAAGACCATGGAGTTTGGTGAAATTTCTAGAGCATCATCCAGAAGTGTGGCCAGGCACTGCTCCCAAAATCTCCCAGCATTTGCTGGTCTCAGGCTGAAAAATAAAAGTGGCACGGAATTGTACATAATCCTTCCTACAAGAAATCCATTGGTTGGATTCATCCCTGTTCCACTTCAGAAATGGTGTAGGAAGTTTTACATCAATCTTTGGTCCCAAAAAGAGTCCAAAAATGGCATATTTTTTTAATGTACAGTAGGACAGCAAAATGGGCCCTGGCACATTTGAAGGGGGGGGGGGTGCACAGACTGAAAAATGTGGGAAGAGAAGCCCAAAGGTTTTATGGGGGCCCTGGAAAGTGAAGCAATGTAATTCCCTTTTTATCATATATGCTGTCACTAATCGCTAGAAAGTTCAACCTTCGTCAAGGAAAAGAAAAGGAATCATGTAATCCATTCCTTTGTGTGTACTTGAATTCATGCATTCAAGAAAAAAAAAATGAATGCACATGCTTCTCTTGGCTGAATGTTCTAGAAAGCTGTCATACATATATATAAGACAAGGGACATCGAGTATAGTTCATTCATAGCCTAGGCCTTTTGTAGCCTAGCTCATTCTGCATGTGGCTGGCCCACCACAGGGGACCCTGGAACCTGAGAAGGGCTCCTAAAAGCACCTTGGCCAAAAAAGATTAAGACTGGCTGCACTAGGCTTCTTAACAGTGCAGTCCTAAGTAGAATTACACCTTTCCAAGGCTTCAGTGGGCTCTTGTTTAGAATAACACTGAAGAAGCAAATAGCTGAGATTCTCATTGAACTCTTGGTGCATATGTTCTCTTTTGCATTTTGAGGACCCTGAGAGGGGCCTTGCCCTGTATGTTTGCATCACCGGAGGTCTGTTGGGTGGTTAGGGGCCCTGAACATGTTTCTTTTTTCTCTGGACAGGTTCCTAAGGAGAAAAGGATTCTTCCCTCGGGAACGACAGGACGCAGTGAAATCGGGAAGAGGTGAGAGAACCAGGGGGAACATCTATATGTTTTAATGATAATCCCTCCCTTCCTCAGGATGACATACTCAGGGGTGGCCAAAGTGTGGCTCTCCAGATGTCCATGGACTACAATTCCCATGAGCCCTTGCAAGCATGTTCTGTCAGGGGCTCATGGGAATTGTAGGCCATGGGCATCTGGACAGCGACAGTTCGGCCATCCCTGGCATACATGGTTCTCTTTGTGCCCATTTTATTCTCCCAACAGCCTCTTGCGGCAGCTGAGGCTGAGAAAGACTGACGGATATAAGGGAGCTTTGTGTCTGAATGTGGGTTTGAATCTGGATTTCCCAGCTCCCTGGAATTAATTGGCCATTTGTACCCCTGCACCATGCTGGCTGTATGAGTGAATGGTGTTTTAGGGGTTAAAAATGCTTCAGAAAATGGTCCAGCGTTTCCTTTCATCTGGCCTGAGAAGAACTGAATTTCACCCCATGTCCTGTTTCTATCCCCCCCCCCTTCCCAGCACATAAAGTTTGCAAAGGACATAGAGAAACTTGGAGGCTTTTTCTGGACTTTCTAAACTTGTGGTGAAAGTGATTAGCCTGGTTTTGTTTCAACCGCTTCCAAAAATGGGCTGTGTTCTTCCTTTCATCCTTTTTGGCTTCCTCGCCAGCCAGATAACCCTACCAGAATAAGTTAACGGTCACTCTGGTATCTCTCAGTTCAGTTCCACTTCCTGGACTCTATGTACCCTTAGCTATGTGTTGGGTTTTTTATATTCAAAAATAAATGTTCTATTTTTAAACGGTTGCCCTTTCAGTGAGCTTATAAGGCTTTGCCCCCCTGCTCCCTTTTGGCCTGTGAGGGCCATCAGGCAAACATGGGTGAGGCCAGCTTCTAGATCGCAGTGCTGGGAGGCAGCCTCAGGGGAAGGGCTTCTGGCTCTGTTCTACTTATTGGCCTCCAGGGCAACAGGTGAGCTTCTGTGTGAAACAGGATGGTGGACTAAATGTGCCACTATTCACTCTCATGCCACCACTCCAGACCCAGTTCCCTCTCCTACTAGCTCTGCCAAAGGAGGCTTACAGATCAATTAAAACAATTAAAATAGAGTGTAAATGAATCACATTACAAAACTGTAATGACCAGTTAACTGTAAAACTCTTGTAAAGGGATGGGCACAAATCACATTTCTGCGGTGCAGTTCATGGTTCATTGCTGAACCGCTATGAACCAGGAGGTTGGCTTGCAAATTGAACCAGTCCATATGGGTTTTTGTGACCCCTGCTTTCCGCTACCTGCCTCTTTTCATGGGGAGCAGAAAGCAGGGGTTTAAATAGTTATGAGTCATTTAAATTACTGCTTTCTACTTCCTGCAGGAAGGCATGGAGAGCAGAAAATAGTGGTTTAAACAACTCTATGTGGCTCAGCTGTTTGAAGGGGTTTTCTTGGGCAATGAGCCCAAGGGACTGACTGCTCAAGAAAACCTTTTCAAATAGCTGAGCAATGTGAGAAAGCAAGAGTTTAAATGCCTTACATTTTCATGGCAGTTTGTGGTCGGACTGCAGTTTGTTAACCACCAATTGGCCAAAATTCATCCTGAACAAAGATTTGTGAGTTGGTTTGTGCCCTACACTGGTTGCTCTGTATCCCCAGGGCCCTCAATCTAAACATCCATCTGTATTAATCACTTACTTTTAGGTATAAATGCATGTAGAAGGAAATGTATTACAGGCACTACGTACCACCTGCCAAGAAACAGGATGGAGAATGTTTGAAGATACGTGGCCATTGCCACAAGATAAGCTGTTTCACTGATCAAAAACCAGGGGGGGAAAGTAGATGGTAAAAGGATGTAAAGGATGGAATGGAGGAGTAGTTACAATGAAACCTTCTGCATCTCACTAATCAACTTCTTTCCTGTTCCTTCCTCTAGGCACTGCCATGGGATGGAATACGAACCGGAGATTTCATCCTTTGAAAGTTCTGCTCATCTCATGAAGCTCCTCGCTGAAAACGTGTCCATGAACCAGGAATATTCTGACCTGCCCAAGAAGAATGGCTTGGGCTTGGATGGCATCCCCCCTCCTCACAAGCCGCCCGCGCTGCCCCCTGGCACCAGCAAGATGGAAGCCAGTCCAGAGAACTACATGATAAATTCAGGGGACGTCTATGACAACGGCGCACTCAATTCCCTCTTCGACACCATCCACGTGGCCCCTCCGCAGCAGAGATGGCAGCCGGACAGCACCTATAAAGAGGACCCGCAGGAGGTTAGAACTGCATGCTGGCTTTGTAGCCGTTTTACTCGGTGGTTCATTATTTTGTAAATGAATAAACAAACTGATGACCTTCGGTGGGTGTGCATAGGTGGCCGGGGGGGGGGGGAATTCAACACGTTTTGAAATCTGACCCAGAAAACCTGGTGGAATCTGGACTGTGAAACTGGGTTTGTCGAGTTTTCCCAGAGCCGAGTCAAACGGTTCTGCCCATCTCAGTGCAGGATGTGACACGCATGGTGTATAAAATGGGAGCAGCACAAGTTGTACTAAATAGGCGTGCAGAGGGAGCGTCCTTTACATGCCATGTTAACCGTCATGGAGATTCAAGGGATGATTTTTTGTTTGTTTGAACTTTAGTTGGGAAGACATTCTTGATGTTCTTTCGCCTTCTTTCCTTCCTTTCGTCTTCAGTCCTTGCACGTAGGAGGGGGGTGGACCAGCTCTTTGCCTTACTGGGGAGGTTTCCAGAAGACTGCTGAATCAGTGGGCCTCTGTGGTGATGGCAGCACTGTAGAGGCCATTTAGCCCAGATGGCCAAGTCTACAGCCATTCTCATAGCCCCCCTGGACCACATCCAACCTAAGCACCCCTCCAATTTTCCCAGTTCTACACATGCTCCCTTGGCTTCCTTGCTCCAGGACTGTTCTTATCACAGCAGGATTGATCCAGCTACAGGACATAGCCAGAACTCAAACAGATAAAATAAGAAAGGAAGGAGACAGAGACCCACCCAGCCCCAATAAATGCTGTCTCTGTCTGTCTGTCTGTCTGTCTGTCTGTCTCTCTCTCTGTTTACAGAGGGATGCACCATTTTATGTATCTATATGATATGATAACTGTTTTTTAAAAAATCAGTAAAAATGTTGATTCAATCTGGGTGAGCAGAATAATAGGGTTTGGGTGAAGGAGAGATCTCCAGTCCAAACAGCATAATATATAAGAAAGCCTTAAAGATTCTGGGTTTGCTAATAGCTAGTCAGCCTGCTTTCCTTTCCACATATCTCTGAAGAAAATAAATGCTATTTCCTATTAACTCCTCAGCTTACTGGGACACTTTCTGACCAGGAAGTGTTTGGGGTAGTTCATAATGCTTAGTTCATAATTTGGATGGCTCATGATTTATCTGGCACTGTCTAGAAAAGCTCCCTCTCTTATATATAGTGATTCATCACCATTTTGACAGTAGGTTCTCTGGGATTTTCTCCAAAGCCTTACTTAAGTAACAAAATTCTGGACACACTCCACACTTTGGCTTGGAGATTCCCATCTTGCTGCATTCAACCCCTGAAGATGCCAGCCACAGTTGCTGGCCAAAAGTCAAGGACCAAAACTACCAGTCCCCACAGCCACACAGCTTGGAAAAACCTGGAACCACAAGCTGACTTCGGCCTTGAAAGCCTTTGGCCATTCAACAATGGTGAAGAGATGATCTTGAGAATTGTGTCTTTTGCTTAAGGTCTGACCCTGTTGCCTTAAGGTTGCTACAAGTGGCAACTTTCTCTGTAGGCCTTACCACACCAAAAAATAATAATAATAATAAGCGTGCATTTAGAGGGGATTTTCATCTTCCCATATCAGTCAAATCTTTACTAGCTAAACTTCTGAACAGTGAAGCCCCAATCAGAATTTGTGGCATCCAAAGGCTGCTATTTACTGCACCCCTCCCAAAAAAGCACGCACACAAAGAATTACAGATCTTCTGATGCCTCGCCTGGTTTCACACTTAGAATAGAGTTACTATAGAGCTGTCCTGGTTTTGTATTTCTACAGTCGGTGATCTTCAGTGATATTCTCAAATCCCAGACAGAAGCACCGTGCTCAGAAGCTTACTCCCCTGAAGATACCAAGAGGTAACCAAAGAAAGTGGGGGGGAGGGGGGAGGTGGAGACGACACTATGGCCTTCTCTATAGTGGCACCTCTGCCCTGGAATGCCTTTGGAGCAGGGTTGCCAGCTCTGAGTTGGGAAATACCTGGGGACTTGGGGCTGGAGCCAGGATTTGGGGCTGGGAGGGAACTCACTGGAGTATGAGGCTATGGAGTCCACCCTCCACAGCAGCCATTTTCTCTAGGGAAACTGATCTCTTTAGTCTGGAGATGAGCTACAATTACAGGGGATCTGGGGACTGTCAGCTCTATTTTGGTGGTTATAATTAAAAGAGACTTGTTGCTAGCCTTGCCCATCTCCACCCAAGCATGGAGGCATCCCCACACAATGCTGAGTTTGTTATCCTGTCCTGAGAACAGAAAGTTAGATTTTAAATTAAATTAGATACTTACATTACATTACAGTCTCATTGTCCCAAATTTAAAAAAAGAAGAGGGGATTGTAAGAAATGTAGGCATAAGAGTTGAATGAGGTTAGCATAGGTAGTGAGATAAGAAACCAATATCCTTGTTGAGTCCTGGGGTTTCCATTGTCTTGAGTTTTGTAATAATGTGCATTTCTGCAATCTCCATTTCTAGTCTGTTCTTGAAGTTTCTTTGCAATAAAACAGCAACTTTGAGGTCCCTTTTAGATGTTTTAAATGAATAAGAAAAAGGAAACAAATGGCTGTTTGTCTGGTCATCTGTAGCATGGAAGAATTTTCCAGGACAACTAGGCAAAGAAGCCTGATACAAGTTAGGTCTTTTACATGTCTGTATGGTTATTAAGCGATTGAAGCCATTTTTTGAGGCCTAGTATTATCCAAGGGGGAAGTCCCTCCAGTTGCACCATGCCTAGGTCGAGCCTCTGCGTCTTTCACAGTTAAGTGGCACAAACTGTTCTATTCACATTCCATTTTTGTTGTTGTTCCATTCAAGTGACTTTGAATATACACTGGGATCTCCCAAAGCAATTCACATCAAATCGGGTGACTCACCCATGGCCTACCTCAACAAAGGACAGTTCTACCCAGTCACCCTGAGGACTGTTGGAGACGCCAAATGTTTACACTTGACTTCCAATAAAGTGAAGGTAAGAAGTCACTGCCCACACATATAACAAACTGCTATAACCATTTGTAACAAATTGCTGAGCCAGCTGCTATAGAGATCTCATTTTACTTGCTGTACCATCAACTTCTGTAAAGTGCCGTAAAACTGTTATCTGTTGCCGGCTTTGATTTTGCAAATGAATTTATACATTCAGTCTGTGTTACGTAGAAATAAATGTATACATTCCATCAGCAACTCGGCTTTCCCTTCCTTTTCTAGAGTGTGGTGATGGTCGTGTTTGACAACGAAAAGATACCAATGGAACAGCTCAAGTTTTGGAAGCACTGGCACTCCCGCCAACCCACAGCCAAGCAGAGAGTCATTGATGTCGGTAAGGACAAGAGATACTTATGGCTGGGGGAGGGCCTTCTTGCCCAGGAAGAAAAAGAAAAAGATCACACGAACTTTCTCTTATCTATGGGATTCAGTCCCTTTGCAGTTCTGGGTGGCATTCTGGTGTTCATTTGAACTGTTTACCACGAATTACCACAAGTGCCTCCAGCCGCCCCCTTCATGTAGTAGCCCCCTGAAAATCTTTTGGTCTAGCACCCCGTGGCATGTAAGGGGTTGCCCCTGGAATAGGAAATGGCACTTTGTCTGTGTGAAAACCTTCCCTCTAAAGCAGGGATTCCCAGCCATAGGGACATGCCCCCCTGGAGGTTTGCAGGAGATCTTGAAGGGGGTCCATGGGAGCTCTGAAGTGGTGTGGGTCCTGGCTGTCTTCTCAGCTCCTACTCTTCTTTCCGGCCTACATGAGGCAGAGCCACCATAGGCAGTGGGAGGGAGCCAGAGGAGGGCTAAGGGTGTGGCTAGTGATGTCACTTTGGGGTGTGTGGTAGGGGCGAGGCCAGCTGACATCACTTCAAGGGCTCCTCGAAGTGTGAAAAATTATTTCAGGGGCTCTTTCATGGTCAAAAGGTTTTAAAAGGCTTGCTTGGTGCCTGCTGTCCTTTCTTGGGTGCTGAGAGAAAATGTTTCTTTTTACTCAGGCTTTTAACTAGGGTTTTAAAACTTTTATAAACTTTTTTGGGTTTGTTTTGCAATCTGTTTTTCATCAGAAGATTATTATGAGGATTGTTTATGCTGCTAAATGTGGGTTTTAATTTGCTTTTACATTTTTTGGGAGGTGTGGAGTGGGTTATGCTTCTTAAATTCGCTTTTATGTTCTGTATTTTAATTGGCTAGGGTTTTAACAGCTGCTAAAATTAATGGCTTAATTTTTATGATTTGTTTTTACATCTTATATTTTGTGAGCCATCTTGAGCAAGTCTCTGATGAGATGGCGTCTTAATGTTTTAGAGTAAATGAAAATCGCTGAACCCTCCTTTCCATGAGTATAGGCACCAAGCTTCTCTGGATTTTGACCTTTGCTTCCAGGTGTAGTTTAGGAAGAGTTTTTTAATGGTTTAGCAGGGTGGGGTTTATCATTCCTCTTTAAGAAGATGGGAGTTGCTCAATTCCAAAAACTAGAGTTTGGCGATTAGAAGAGTCATTATGTATTAAATGCCTTTCAGCTGACTGTAAAGAGAACTTCAATACCGTGCAACATATTGAGGAAGTAGCTTACAACGCCTTGTCCTTTGTCTGGAACATTCATGAGGAAGCAAAGGTATGACTCTAGAACCTTACAAAGGGACAAGTGTCCACACACACACCCTTTATTACAAAACTGTTATCTATTTGATACATTTGTAATGATCATGGTTTCTCACTCAGAGCCACAGGACATGTAGTCCCAAAAGTTCCTCGTGGTTCCCTAAGGAGAGGGAATAAAAGTTTGAAACTGCTTCAGTGCTGGCATTTTAGTTTTACCTACAGCCCATTACAAAAGCATGTCCCAAACAGGCTGTATGAATTGACCTGCACTTCTCCTCCCAGGCACTGTCGGGAGCAAAGGAAGCATGCTTCAGCCTGGGACTGGCTCTAGGTGACCCACCATGTCACTGTGCTGGGCTGCCTTCAGCTTGGTAGATTACAGCTGGGCTTCAGTCTGCAAATAAGCCTGCATTGCACAGGGAAGTCCAAGCAAAGAGATCTATTTATGAAAAACGGGGCAGGGATGAAGAAACCCCAGGAACTTGATGATTCTTGTTTTTGTTTTTTTTTGTTCCGGGATTTCAGTGAGACCTCTTCTTTCTAGTCCCAAAGACAACCTTGGCCCTTTTGGGGGGCTATTTTTATCTTTACGCAGTTCTAAAAGGTTACATACTCTCTCTGAGGCAACATCCTGTTTTCCCCACTCCCCTAATAGAAATATCCCAGGCATGCAACGAGCCCTGTGGGGCACTAAGGTTAGATGTGATTTTGCACTTACCGGAAAGATTGCCTCCTTTCTGGCCCAGGGCGGTTTGAAGGTGGGGAAAGCTTCTGAGTTGCTCTTGGAGGCCCTTCCTCACCACCTTCTGCTCTTCTCCTCCCCTCCTCTGAATGTCAAACAATGCTTATTAGTTTCTCTGTGCCAGAAAGCCACAAAGACATCCCTCTCCCTCCCACACACACTTTTCCAGCCCTTCTTCAACTCAGAAACTAGATATGCTTTTCCTATTACTTTAGTTTTGTCAGGGCTGACTTCTACTGCTGGGGCAGTCTGATGAATTCCACCACCTCAGAGCGGAAAGGAAGAACACCTTCTGGCGATAGAGCCAAAAGAATGAACCAAGTTTATGTGAAGAAGCTGAACAAGGGATCAGCACCTGCTTTTGCATTTTGCATTGAGAGCCAGTGTGGTGTAGTAGTTAAGAGTGGCAGACTCTAATCTGGAGAACCGGGTTTGATTCCCTGCTCCTGCAGGACAATTGCAGTTCTCTTAGAGCAGTTCTCAGAGAGAGAGAGGGAGAGAGAGAAAGAGAATACATGATTGCTGTCATTAAGTATTTCAAAGGTCGTCACTTAGAGGAGGGCAGGGAAAGGTTCCTGATAGCAGCAAAGGATAGGACCAGCAGTAATGGGTTTAAACTATGCATAGAATGATACTGGCTAGATATCAGAATAGGCTGCCTAAGGAGGTGATGACTCCCCTTCATTGTCAGTCTTTAGGCAGTGGCTGGATGCTTTAGGCTGATCCTGCATTGAGCAGGAGGCTGGACCCGATGGTCTGTATGGCCCAGCTCTGTGGTTCTATGATTCTATCACCCCTTCCCATCTCTGATGATGTCATCTGTGGGGGACAAGTGTCTTTTGAGCATGTGCAGGGTACATTTCCTTCACCACCGAGCAACTCCCAAATGCCCCTGCACCATTAGAATTAAGCAATGGAACTTCTTCCTCCTAAATCGTGGCCCTCTTTTGAGAAATGTCTAGGGCTGCCATCTCCAGCACTGGAAATTCCTGGAGATTTGGGCATGCTGCCTATGGAGGGCAGGATTTGGGAAGGAAAGCTGAGCAGGGATATGATTCTACACAGGACGTTCTCTGAAATTGCCATTTCCTCTGAAGGGCTGATCTCTGCAGTCCAGAGATCAGAAGAAGTCCAATTCCCAACTTGAGATTGGTAACTCAACCTTTGATGGCCAGTTCTCCAATCTCCATTGCAACCAGTGGCTTCTGCATTGGCATGCTGTATGTGTGTGGCATCTGAGCAATGCATTTGAGGACATGATCGTCCCAGGAACCTGCTGGAGTTTAGTGCATAGTTCAGACCTGTGTTATTGAATGATGAAATAATCTGCTTCTCCTTGCAGGTGTTTATTGGGGTGAACTGCCTGAGTACAGATTTCTCCTCTCAAAAAGGGGTGAAGGGTGTCCCTCTGAACCTCCAAATAGATACTTACGACTACAGCACTGGGACAAACCGACTGGTCCATCGAGCTATTTGCCAGATCAAAATATTTTGTGATAAGGTAAAGTCCAGCTTTGGGGGGCAGGTTTCCTAATGGAAAAGGGCTAAAGGAAGACTCTGGGTCTCCCACCATGGCTTTCTAACCTAAGATCTTAGTTTTTAGGAACATCTTTGCAAGAGCTCATCTGCTAGGAACAGCCTCGCAAAAGCTCATCTGCTAGCTACTGGGGAGGGAGGTATAGAAATGTAAGAAATAAATAAATAAACGAATGATGAAGGTTTAAAAAGCAAGCAAATTAAGCTATCTAAGAGAGTCAATTGAAAATCAATCAGGAATACAATGGTGAGCTTCTAGGAGGTATTACTTTTCACTGCTGAGAGGTAAAAGCCACAGCATGAGTCAGTTTGATGCATGATGCATCAGGAGTAGCCAACTGCTCCAAATGGTTGATTGCTTTGCAAGCAGTAAGCATTGAAATAGATATGTTAGTGTGGTTCTTGGCCTGCATTTAGAGTTCCTAGTTACTTACTCTCTTTCTGATACAGCTTTGTGTGATTATAATGCCATCCCAGTCCCTTCTTCCGGAGATGTGCTCTTGACAGTCATTTTTCTTCATACGATAATTTTGCTGCCAGCCTTTACAGTGATGGGAATGTCAAAATTTATTTATATTTATATTTATATTTATATTTATATTTATATTTATATTTATATTTATATTTATATTTATATTTATATTTATATTTATATTTATATTTATATTTATATTTATATTTATATTTATATTTATATTTATATTTATATTTATATTTATATTTATATTTATATTTATATTTATATTTATATTTATATTCAGCCGCTCTCAGATTTCTTGCGGTGGTTTACAAAAATCCACAAATACAATAAAATCCCATTAAAAACCATTAAAACATAATTAAAACACAATATCAAGATGGCAGATAATAAATATATAACCCACTCCCCTCCTCACGTTCAGCAAGGGTCTATCCCTCTCTGTGAGCCCTGGCTTCATAGCAAAAGTGCTTTATGGGGAGGCCATCCTAGGTATTTTCCCAGTACTATTGCACTAGGGAGGGGCTATGAAATGGCCCGCCTCCATTTGTGAAGCCCTCCCCCTTTAAGTGCTGTGATTCGGATTCTTAACTTGGAGGTGGGGCCTGCAGTTCCCTCAGCATCACAAGACTACAGAGATCAGTTCCCCCTGGAGGAAATGGCAGGTTTGGAGGGTGGGACATGAGTGGATTATAGTACTATGGAGTCCACCCTCCAAACAGCTGTTTTCTCCAGCAGAACTGATCTTCGTCACCTGGAGGTGAGCTGTAAAACCAGGGGTCCCCCAGGTCTCACACGGGGACTGACGCCCCCTACTCATAGGTTTTCTGTTAGTGTGAGAAATGTCACAAGTACTCGGGAGCATGTGGTTTGTGGCGAGGAGTTCATGGAAACATTTTGCCTGAGAATCTCTGACCTTTCCTTCCAGGGAGCAGAGAGAAAAATGCGGGACGATGAACGCAAACAGTTCAGAAGGAAGGGGAAATGCCTGGATGCGAATAATAACGGTTAGTGTGACAGAAGCCGGTGGGGCTGACTTTTGACGCTGCCGTGCTGGGAAGGATGTTGAGGGTTGGGGGATGTTAGCCCTGGAATAAGCTGACCAGATTGTCCCACTTTTGGAGGGACACCTGGGGGTACCTGGCAAATTGTACTTAAGTTGAAATTTAAAAATTTATATTACAATACTATTTTTGTGTTCTATGAAACTTTTTGTTGCTCGATATAGACCACATTTTTAGTCAAGAACACCCCCCTCCCCCGGTCAATGGTGTCCCGCTTTACCAATGTTAAAATCTGGTCACCTTACCCTGGAACCAACTCTTAAAGGGTGGGAAATCAAGTTACAAAGACCTTGTTGTGGCCATCAGGGCTAGGTGTCAGATGTGCAATGGTAGTTTTGTTCCTCCCTCATATACATGGGCTTGATTCTACATGTGCACAAACAGAGAACAGGCTTCAAGTCCACCCCTCACCCCCCTGTCCTTTTTGCATTCAGAGATTGCTCCATTGCAAAGATCACATGATTGTAATTTTTGCAATAGAGTGTTCAAAGAAGAAAAGCTGGGGGGGGAGGGTTATACCCCACTTTTCACTACCTGAGAGAGTCCCCAAAGCGGCTTACAATCACCTACCCTTCCTTTCCACACAGTAGATACCCTGTGAGGTAGGTGGAGCTGAGAGAGCTCTGAGAGGTGACTGGCCCAGGGCCACCCACCTGGCTGCATGAGGAGGAGTGGGGAATCGAACCAGATTCTCCAGATTAGAGCTTGCCGTTCTTAACCACCACACCAAGCTGGCTACAGGATGGGAAAGCAGCACAGGAGGGGTAGGTAGCCTGATCCAGATGCATCACGATCAGAACAGGGCTACCTGCACCTGGAGGACAATGAAAGCTTTTGCATTGCTTGTGGTAGCTATGGAGATGCTGTGAACCTACAATGGTCTTGTCAACAAAATGCACAGTGCTTTAGGACTCTCACTTGTAGCGAACCTGGTTTCTGGTTGATTCAGGTGGGCCACCGTGCTGGTCTGAAGGAGCAGAACCAAGTGTGAGTCCCAGGCCACCTTTAAGACCACCAAAGTTTCATTCAAGGTATAAGCTCTCCTGTGCATGCACATTTCCTCAGATACCTAAAGAAGTATGTGCATACATGGAAGCTTATACTTTGAAGAAAACTTTGTCTCAAAGGTGCCCCTGGGCTCCAACTTTGTTCTGCTGCTTTGTGGTTTCAGAGGAGATATACTTTTCTGCCAAGTGGCTCCCAAGGAGGTTTACAGCGCCTTCTCCCTTTCTCCATGTTATCCTCATGATTGGTCTGAGACTCCTTCAGTAGTGAAAAAGCAGGGTATAAAACCCAGGTCTTCGTTTTTTTCTAAGAGAGAGTGATTGGCCCATGGTACATCCAGGAGGCTTCCATGACAGGGTGGGGGTCTGAACCTGGGTCCTCTCCCCATACTCTAACCCAGTGGTTCTCAACCTTCCTAATGCCGCGACCCTTTAATACAGTTCCTCGTAGTTGTGGTGAACCCCAACCATAAAATTATGCCAGTGTTCTTTCACAGAAATTAAACTGAAACTGACAAATGGCATGAAGATCCATGGCATGAAGATTGTATATACATTGGATTATTTCCGGGGATTCTCAGTTCAGTTCTGCCTCTTGTCCCATCATGCTGATCTCGCTCTTTTCTGCTCCTCCAGAAAGACAAATGCTCTATCATAATCTACCCTGCAAGGCTGTTGTGTGGATGCCCCTCCCCCCCAGCCAAGCTGCTTGCCCTGCTGCAACCCCTGTGAAAGGGTCGTTTGACCCCCAAAGGGGTCCCGACCCCCAGGTTGAGAACCACTTCTCTAACTGCTTCAGCACGCTGCAAAGACAATCTGCTTCCAATTATTAGCTCAAGGTCCACCAGTCATGTTGCATCAGCCAGTGGAAATCAGCCTGGCCCCAGCTGGGACTGAAATGGCTGTATAAAAACTTGCTTCTTTGGTCTTTGCAGTGTCAAACTGAGCTTCATCCTCTGCCTTCCCCCCTCCCCCCCCCACCTCCTTTCACTTTGGGCGTCTGGTCTTTTAGACTTCATGCTGAGATTAATGAGCAGCGCGAAGTTACTGTAGGCACTCTAGGAATTATTATTATTAATAATATATTGCGAGACAAAGGCTCCTGAGCTCTGTTCTCGATTTTTTTTCTTTGTTCCCTAGACACATATAATCACTCTTGTCTGAGAATGAGATCTTGCAGGTTATACCAACTCCCTTCCCACGCAAACTCTCCAGGCCTTCTCTCTCTTATCTAGTCTCTTGAAAGCCAAGATCGCTTTATTTCTGAAGGCTTTAGGAGGAACGGGCTGATCAGATTGTGTTTGCCATTCCTGCATTCATTCTTACTTTTTATTTGTTGGCTCTCGGTTTATGTGTTTTGTTTTATGTTTGTTTGGGCAGGAGGAGCGTGCCTGCCTGCTAGGTTTCAGTTTGATTTTTCAAATTGCTGCATGACTTTATTTATTTATGTTTCTATTTATATACCTCCACAACTAGTCGTCTCATGGCAGTTCACAAACAAGTATTAAAATTGCAATATAAAATCCCCATACAACAATATATACAACTACAAGAGATGGCGTAAAATTAAAATCTAAACCCAACTACACCCAGCCCCACTGTTCCAGCCAATGGACCTAGCTGAAGATCCCAAACAAGATGGCCTGGTGGGTCTTGCTCGTTAAAAATTAGAAATAGAAGTAGAAATGGGGGGAGGGGGGGGAATCCACAGATCAAAACTCCTGTCACCACCCTGGCCTCAACCGAATGCCTGGCGGAAGAGCTCCGTCTTACAGGCCCTGCGGAACTCAGAAATCTTTGACTTCTTCCACATGGAAAGGATTGTCCGTATAAGACTCTTTGCTGCTGAAAATGCAATGGCAATGGAGCACTCACAGCTGTTTTTCCTGGATTTCCCTTGTCTCAGCTGCCCTTCTCCTACAACCACTGGAGGGTATTTTTTTAAAAAATCAGGAATTGCTAGATTTCTTTAGCATTATGACTATAGAATCATAGAGTTGGAAGGGATTTCCAAAGTCATCTAGTCCAACCCTTTGCAGACTATGGTGATGATCTACATGTTTCCAGTTTTCATTTGTTTTAAAAAATAAGTCGCTAACCCTTTTCATTATGGAGCCATAAGGGAAGAGGTAGAGTTCTTGCAGGACCCTTTGGAAGGTTGAAGATGGAAAATATCAGTGAACTGGGAAAGCTAGTGCAGAGGTTAAAATGTTGGACTACAATCCAAGGTTCCTGGGTTCAGATCCTCACTTCCAGTCACCCTGGGTCACTCTGTTAAGAATGGGCTCAAACTAGTTCAAAACTAAAGTTCGTGACAAACTTTGGCTGGTTCAAGGTTAATGAACTGAAGTTTGTGGCAGGTCAACTACCACAAACATTCCACAAATTTTCAAGTATTTCATGGCAGTTCATGAATGGATACATTTTTAGACCATCTCTGCTAAATCAAAATGTTTACCAGACTTCAAAACAACAGGGGAGAGATTGTAGAGGAATGGGTGGCAGGATGAGATTCTCTGTGTACTTGATGGGTGAAGCTTGTACTTCTGAACCTGCACCTTAAGCGTCCCCTAAAAGCATTTTCCTGGGGGCATCCTTTTTGGAGGGACATAACTTGGACCCCTAAAGTCCAATCTGTACATAACTTGGAGAGCATGTGAGGCAGCATCAGGGGGAGGTCTTAGGTGAGTTTGATGTCTCTAGCTTGCACAGAATAATTCTATACACTCCTGACCCTCTTGAATCTGCACCTGTCATTTCCTCAGAATGCACTTTCCTGGGGGCATCTTCTATTGGGGGGGGGGGCTGTAACTCAGACCTTGAAAATCCAATCCTCACCAAACTTGGAGGGCTGGTAGAGGAAAGACAGCTGGAGATCTGTGAATCAGTTCATTTGGCACCTAAAAGGTCGTGATGGTTCGTGACTCATGAACCGGGCACGCCATGCAGGAAGATCTGAGCCAAGCGGCATTTTCCTGGTTCATGCCCATCCCTACTCTCTGTATCTTGCAGCCTACCCTATCTCACAGGGTGTCGGTAAGGACGAAATGGAGTGGAAGAGCCATGAACTATTTGAAAAAAACTGACCTCCTTGGAAGAAGGGCAGGGTTAATATGCACTAGATATATTATGCTTTAATATGCCCTTCAGCACTTCAGAGGTGAAAATGGGGACACACTTGCATGCTTGTTCACATACCTTTCTGAACCTCCTCTCCACTGAGGAAGGTTGGCCAAGGCCTGTTTGCTAAGTTTGCATTCTGCAGGAGGTGGGGCTAGGTGATCCTGGAGGTCCCTTCCAACTCTATGGTTCTAAGTCATCTGATCTATTTATCAGTAGCTCATCTAGAGCTAATTTCCAAAATAGCGATTCACCAGGAGCAGGCCTCAGCACCACATCAAATGAGGGTGAGGGGCATTTAACAATCCTGACAGAGTGTTCTTACAGTTCAGCACAGGTTTGGTGCTCTTCTCCTTGCTGCATCAGTGGTGAACAAGGGGATTTCTTTTCTGTCTTCCAGGTTTGAAAAGCTGTTTGGTTTCAGGCTTCCGGGGCAATGAACTCACGTACCTCAAGCCCCAGGCAGACCTGGAAACCCAGCCTGTCTTGTTCATCCCAAATGTCCATTTTCCAAACCTCCAGAGATGTGGAACCGTAAGTCCCTTTTTAATGGTGCTACCACAATCCTTTCAAGGTCCAGTGAAAGTCCTGAGATGCTTGTTGTGCTATAGGAAAGCCTGTTTTCGGTGTTTTTATAGGAAATTTTAAAAGATTAAATTCTGGCTTATTTTAAAGAAGTGTTGCTATTGGGTAGGGAGGGGGGTTTTGGTAGAAGTTTCAGGCTATGGGGGTGTTCTGCATAAGGAGTTATCCTGAATGGAAGAGAGGCAGAGAAATCCAGCAGATGAAAACATAACAACAGTTGGGATATGAAACAGACTGCAAAATGATTATCTACTTCTTGAACTTTAGCAGCGTTTAAAACAAGGGCCATTTCCGCATGGAGGGGTAAAACGCAAGTGGCTTCCTGCTGGCAAATGTGGAAAATTGTAAATCGCAGCCCTCCTCACGGGGAGACCCCTCCCATGTTTTCCCTCTGCCCCGTAGAAGCTTTTTGCCTCCTGTAAGGGACAATAAGCTGAACTTTTCCCTCCGCTCCTTGGCTTATCAATCACAGCAAGCCCCCAATGACAACACAGCAGCTATCTCGTGGATTGAAACTTTCTTTCCGCAGTTCTCCAGGGAGAGGACATGTCATCCCGTATAGGAGAGGAAAGTGGTTTGTGATAGAAAGTTTAAGGCACCCTTAAACCAGAATTCTATGGGTTAGTCTGGCCTGTAAACAAGCTGTGCTTGTAATATTGCTGTCATCTGACTGAAGAGGTAGGAGGAACTCCTAGGAGGGAAAACATAGGCTTTGAGGAGGAATTTTAAAGTGGGGATTCAGAGAATCCGGTGAAGTGTGAGCAGACTTGGGCCAATTCCTCACTCATAGGATAATGCACTTTCAATGTGCTTTGGCAGGTGGATTTTCCTGTGCAGGAAAATCTACTTCTAAAGTGCATTGAAAGTGCTTTATCTATTGTGTGCAGAATAGGCCTAGTATTTAGAATAGGAGGGTGAATGAGAGTGGTTGTGTGTTTGTAGACCAGGGATGTACCATTTCAGAGACTCTGGCTATACTCAAGATTAAATTACAGAAATGCAGAGTACAGAGAGAATATGTGTGTCCATTTACTTGTGAATCACAGTGGCAAAACTGGATTCAAGTGGATAGCTATGTTGGTCTGAAGTAGCACAACAAAATTTGAGCCCAATGGTTTGCCTGAAGCAGTGTGCATGGACATGAAGGTGCCACTGGACTTAAGGTGCCACTGGACTTCTTAAAGGTGCCACTGGACTCAAGTTTTGTAATGGCAAAACCAGTTGTCCTAATTTTTATTTTTGACAAGATTTGTGTCCTTGTGTATCTGTAGTGACCTTTTGGTTGTAAACAAATAAACATGACACTCCTCCACTAGGAAGCATTGTGTATACATAGGACCTCTGCTTGGTTTGTAACAATAGTTAGTTGGTGTAGAAATGGTGAATCAGCCAGATATGTATATGGCCCTGAAGAATAACCATGCAGTGTCTGAAACAGAGAGGGGGAGACTCTTACTGAGGGTCTAGCTTATTTATTCCCACAGAGCAGGGCTTATTTTCATGTTGAAGGACTCTCTCTTACAGCTTCTTTCTCTTCAACAGGTGTTACCTACAGCTGGTGTTCCACATGACCCTACCAGGTAATGGAAAGAGATGTTTCCTCTGGCTTGTTTGCTTAAAGTGTTCTCACATCCCCTGGTACTTCTGGTCACTTCCCATGCTTTTATTTATTACCCTGATGTATGGTTTTTCTCTGGGGAGCTCAAGGCGCTCTGCACAGAGTTCTTCAGGCATGTCCTGATTTGGCGCTGACGAAACCCAGATCTGCTTGGCTTCATTAAGGCTGGCACAACTGGTAGACGATGTCTGAAGCACAATTTGGGGAAAAAATCTTCTTGATGAACCCAATTTAAGGGGACTGCATGAGAGTTGTGGGGCCATAGGACTGGCTCCCAATTAGGCAGAGGTTGTCTGAATCTCTGTCGACTCCCTTTCCAATGAACACTCTTGGCATAATAGCAAAAGTGATTTATTGAAGAAGTGCTACAAGTCTCATGATTGTCCTTGCTGGAACTGATTTGATGGGCAACACACTGATTATTCTAAACCCAAGTTCCCACCCCGTGTTAACATAAACACACCCAGTTAAAGTAGACAAAACTCTCCTTTTTCCAAAGGAAAGGTGGGCTTCTCTAGTCTCACAGAGGAGCCTCACAACCAGTTGCACATTACATCTGAGAGAGAAGTATATAAATAAATAAATAAATAAATAAATAAATAAATAAATAAATAAATAAATAAATAAATAAATAAATAAATAAATAAATAAATAAATAAATAAATAAATAAATAAATAAATAAATAAAAATTTGTGCCGAGCCGACCAAGGCCAGGCTCCCAAATAACACCTTACTTCCCCTTTTCCCATGAGTCCATCCCCTGTGAAAGAAGTTACTAATTAGACCACACAGCACAGAAAACAAACGAATAAAAATGGTTGCAAGCAGTTACACATTCTCAGATCTGCTCCCCCCCCTCCTTGTGACACTAACCATTAGCAATGGACACCTACAGGTTAAAATTGACACTTAATCGATACTTCACCAAAAATCAATATCAGAAGACCATGGCAGATCCTGACATGAACTCAGCCATGATGGGGGGAAAAAACAGTCCTTCTGTGTAGGAAGGGGTTGAGGAGGCCAGAGTGCAGCTATACGTAGGTTTTCTGGACAGTCAGTGCATAAATGTTCTCAATAAATAAATAAGCAGCTTACAGTATTATTCCTCCCTGCTCCATTTCATCCTTAGAACAACCCTGTGAGATGTGTTAGAAAGAGTATTTTGACCAAAGTAATACAGTGAGCTTCTGTAGTAGAGTATAGATTTGAATCAGGGTCTCATTAGTCTAATTGTCTAACTCGGCCTTTCTCAACTTTTTTACCACTGAGAAACCCCTGAAGTATTCTTTAGACTTGAAAAAACCCTAGAAGTGGCCTGATCATGCAAAATAGAGTTGGGAAGCATAGCTGCGTACACGCCCACCCAGGACCTCCCCGAAGGCTCAGGGTGGTTTACAGGGAACAGGAAAAAAGATACAGATAACATATGGTAACAATAGGTGATAATAACAATAACATTATAACAACAACATTAACATGATACTCAACTAGTTAGACCAGTGGTTTGATTCCATGTCAAGAAGCTTCAAGCTTTCATAGGTTCAGTATTGGGGCCTTTCTGGACTTCTTCTGACCCCCTGTTTTTCCCCATACAGGTTACCCTTGAAGCGGAGCTGCCCTTCATTCACAGATGAATTTGATCCATTAGCAGCAAAGCAAATGAAGGAAGAGGACCCTCAGCGAGGTAATATTGAAACTGGAGTTTCCCTTTCCCATCTTCTCCAATAAGCCCATCGTTAGGCAAGTTTTTTCACCTACCTTGGGTGGGCGGTGGATTTACAGAGAAATAAGGAGTGCAGTGAGCTAATGGGGCATAAGTGGGTAAGCTTGACTCAGAGACCATGGGTAGGCCATAAGTGGGGACAGGGGTGGGAGGGGACTCGAGGACCTGAGGAAAAAAAGTGGCAGGATCAGTTAGAACTTGCTAATGCCCCTCAGAGTGTTTTGTATGCAGGGATGTCTTGAGAGGCAGTTTGGTGTGGTGGTTAAGAGCAGTAGCCTCTAATCTGGAGAATCAGGTTTGGTTTCCCACTCCTCCATATGCAGCTAGTTGGGTGACCCTGGGCTAGTCACAGTTCTTGCAGAGTTCTCTCAGCCTCACCTCCCTCACAGGGTGTCTGTTGCAGAGAGAGGAAGGGGAGATGATTGTGAGCCGCTTTGAGACTCCTTTGGGTCGTAAAAAGTGGGCCACAAAAAAACAGCTCTTCTTGACTTTTAATACTTGTGGTGTCTTCCATCTTTCAGTCTTGCTCTACGTGCGGAGGGAATCAGAGGAGGTTTTCGATGCTCTCATGCTGAAGACGCCAGACTTGAAAGGTCTAAGGAATGCTGTAAGTTACCTCACTCTTAAGTTACCTCACGTCATAGTGCTACTAGGGTAAACCCGTTAAGAGAGGGATGGCTGACCAGCAGTTCTGGAAGCTGACCTCTGGCCTCACAGGCAGTTTTCTCTGACCCCAGTGCATTTCATTCAGGAACAGTAAAGAAAATAATTACCTGTGATTTCAGTTGTGGAAAAAAAAGATTTCAGATAGCAAGAAACACAGATTCTACAGCTGAATGTAACTGGTCTCCTTTTGATTTGGTTAAACACTGAACATGCCTGTACTTGCATTCACCATTTATTATTCTTAGTCATATCACTGGCAATTTTCTGGGCACATCCTGCCTCCCAACTGACCCTTTTTAGAAGAAGATTTTAGGAAGAATTAAAAGAATGACAATATATTCTTCATAATTTGGGGATATTTGAAAAATACTGATTTAAATAAAAATCTTTTTTTTGGGGGGGGGGGGGTGAGGGAGGGCTTTCCAGCAAAGGTAGCTGTGCTACTCTGTAGCTGCACAATAAGCCAGGAGAACAAAGGCATATTGTGGATGAACCCTTTTCTCCCCCAGCATCAGCTTTTTTGCGTCAGAGCTCACTTCATCAGATGTGTTGGAACACATATCATGATGACTTATAAAGTCGAGAAAGGTTCTGCTATGCCACCCAACAGGGTGGTCTATTGTTGTAGTGGCCTTGAAAATGGGTATCTGCTGCGGTATATTGGATTAAGTGAGTCCTGACTCTGAAAAACTTCTGCTGGAAGAAATTTGCATTAGTCTCTGCAGCACCACTGGACTCCAGTCTCCAATGAGTTACTTGTATGTTTACTGCAGCAAAATTGGTTAGTTTCCTATGGAAATCAACAATGCCATCTTTTTTTTAATAAGACTGGTTTTTTTTTTAAGTATATACTGCGCCATTGGTAGCTAAATGATCATACTGGGGGAAAGAAGAAAAGATTCCCAACTAATTAGTGGGAAAATGGATAACTCTTCTGGGTTCCTTCCCCTCCCCAGGCTCTGCCCCCAGTTTCCAGGGATTTCCTACCCTAGAATGCTAACCTGCACTTTGCTTTTTATCCCCGGTGACCCTGAATTAAAAAAATAAAAAACCCTCATCTACACCTTATTTGATTGCCATTCTGATATTTAGTGCTTTAAATTTTCCCTCTGCAACGTCTATGATTGATCCATGGTGACACTACCTTTCCCCTGCGATATCAGGAATTGGATATAACTTGCTACATTTGAGAAAACCTCTCCAAAAGCCCCAGTATTTAAATTTCTGCACTTTGCTGGATTAACTTCCTCTTCCTCCTTCGTGCCTCTGACATTGATGTAGCACGATAGTCTGTTGCTGATTGGTCAGGGCGTCAGTGCAAAGACTGCTGGTTCCTGATTGCCATTCCCCCACAAGATTTATTTTTGCCCTCATTTTTTAAGTGACTGTGCTCTTGTCCAAAAACGCACACTTCTATGTCCCGAGATTTGCATTTTGGATTGTCTTTCCCCCCTCATTCTCCTCCCCCCCTTCCTTGTTCAGGAAAAGAAAAATAAACAAGCAGCCTCGTGCTCCATTTCCCCCCCCCCTTGCTTTGGCTGTAGAGGAGACAAACAGCAGGAAATAAACCCCTCTCCAGCCTTTTGCTCCTTCAATGCCGCCAGGCACTTCACAACCACCACTCCCCTCCCCCCTCTTGGCTTCCCCAATTAAGCATGAAGGAGAGAGAAGCCAGACAATTAAGTGTAGAACGCAATTCTGTTTCAATTCAGAAAAAAGAAAGGGGGAAGACCCAGGTTCAGATCGATCTGAATTCAGCAGGATTGATAATGGGGGAAAAATGTAAGTGCAGAACCTGCCCTGGAGAGGCCAGGCAAACCTGATCCTGTCAGACCTTAAAAGCTATGCAGGGATCAGCCCCAGCTAGTCCCTGGAAGGGCGACCTCCAAGGAACACAGGGGTCACGACAAGGAAGCTGGCAGTGGCAAACCACCTCTGAACGTCTGTTGCCGGACTGCCAGGCAATCTTGCGATCTCCTGGCTGCATAACACACATGCCATATGATAAATAATAGTAATAAATCAATACATAATCCCACACTGGAGTTAATGACCCTACCTACACATTTATTTTGACTATGAAAATCTGCTCTGTTAGTCACAGGGTTTTAGATGCTGCCAAGCCAAGCAGTGGGACAGGCAGATCCCACCCCTCCGGGAACTTTCTCCTGCTCAAGGCCCATTGATCAGAAGCGGAGGGCACAGAGTCACAGCAAGCCCCATGAGGCTTGGTAGATTGTGCCCCGGGTAGATTGTGCCCCACACTAATGAATGGAGGGAGCCAATAGATCTTCTGCCTCAGTCTCTTGATCCAGCCCAAATACCACACGCAATTTTGCGGCGGTTAGAGTTGAACACTGTTTTCAGGGAAAGGATTGTCTAGCAGTCAACTGTAGCAGCTTTCTGATGAGTGTTTTGGGATTTTACTTTGCTTTTCATAGTTAGGATGGGGTTTGTATTTTCCACTGCCTGCATCCCCTCTCTGATCAAACTCCCAAGACTGTATTTCTGAGGGAAATGTTCCTGTTCGTTTTCTCCCTCTGGCCACACCTCTCCCTCTTTCCCTTGGGCTGGCTGGACCCCCCCCCCCCCAGTGTTTGAAGAGCACACAAGATATATCTGAGATTCCTATCGCCCAAATTCCTGATAACCCACAGCTCTATCTTGGCAGAGGTGGGGAAATAAAGCAAACAATTCTCCAAAATTATCTGATAACCTTTACTGTCTTTTATGGCTGTGCTGGGGTTGGGGGGAGCAAGGAGAGCGTTTGTTTGTGTGTCGAGCAGCTGTTTGTGTGCCAAGAACAGAGAAAGGGGCCAGGAGAGGGTTGTCAACCTCCAGGTGTGACCTGGAGATCTCCTGGAACTTCAGCTCATCTTCTGACAACAAAGTTCAGTTCCCCTGGAAAAATGGTCTGCTTTAGGCCCCAGGTGGAATTACAGCTCATTTCTGGACAAAAGAGATCAGTTCCCCTGGAGAAAATGGCCCCAGATTCTGCCCACTCCCAGTTCCATCCCCAAAGTGGCAACTTTTGGTTTCTTTGGGGGGATGAACATGATACCCTGCTGAGGTCTTGTTCACCCCCCCCCCCAAGCCCTGAATTCTCCAGGCTTCAAGAAATTTCCCACCCTGGAGTTAGCAGCTATAGCCAGGATCCAATTGTCAGTTTATAGAATGGCTTTTCCTCCGCCCCTTTCTGAAAGCAGTAATTATTTGAGGGAAAACAGCAGTGGGGCGTCAGCTGGCCCCACAGATTCTAGTATCCTAGGTTCTTACATCTGAAATGCAGTATAGTGATCCTCCATACGACCAGTTAAAATTATTTTCATTTTTTTTCCACAATGCATTCAAAAATACAATCCATGTACAATAATGTTTATAAGAACAATAATGACGTTCTATCATGATAGATTTGGAGGTGGGGAGGGAGATCCAGGCTGAATCCTACCTATAATTCCAGGGGATCCCCAGGTCCCACCCTAGTTTAGCTGTCATGCTTCTGAGCTTTGTGGCCAGTGGAAAAAGCCCAACTCCAGATGAGGAGGGGGCTGATGGCTTCTACCAAATGCTTTTCTTGACTCGACACCTTTGTGTAGAGAAGAATCACCATGAGACACTGCTGTTCATGGCAATCCTGTATTATAACGTCCCCTGTGAGGTCATAGGCACAATGGCTTGAATGAACGGGCTTTAGTACAAATAATGCAGAGAGTGTTTTAAAGAACATCAACATTGTTATTTTCCAGATTTCAGAAAAATATGGCTTGCCTGAAGAGAGTATCTACAAAGTGTACAAGAAATGCAAACGAGGGTAAGTGATGTTTTGGGTTCATTTGCTCTGTGCAGAAGATGTGGTGTTGGAAGTCAAAAGAAAAAGCTAGCCAACAGGTGTTCCCCTAGGGCTTGGCAGCTGCTGGGACTACACAGAACTCTTAACCAACCTTCCATGGTTTTGCTGTAGGACCCAAGGAAGAACCGTGTGTGACTTGCTACACTTCAGTTAATTATAGTTAGGGTGTTAAGAACCTGGTGAGAGCTATATTATGTGTTATGTGGAATCCAGGTGTTGTAGGTTGACCCAATTGTGATCTGTGTCAAATGGGTCAAGTTACAGAAAATGAAACAATAAAATCATTATTACATAGTGTGAGCTTCTAAAATTAAAATCATTAGAGTCTGAATGTCAGACTGTACAATTTACAAACATTCCTGGTGGGCATGTCCTATGAACCACATGAAACCAGACGCGTGTTGGCTTTTTCAGCCTTCCTCAATGGTTGTTGTTTGGTTAGGTATTGTGTTCATGCAGGGGACATGTGCTGTGTATCTATGAACAATCGGTGCTTGCCAGATCATGTTCCACACCCTTTTGAATAAACCATTGCACATCGACATGGGACATGCTTATTCTGTTAGGTGCAGGCTGGGTGCTGCATAAACTGGAAGGGTGGGGTGTCACATTTGGTTTGGGGGCTCAGGTGTACGGGGCCCGCTTCCTTGTCCTGCCAGGAAGTTTGCTTGGGCCATTTGGGCTTACTTCCCTAACAGGTGTCTCGATTACACCTCTGAGCTGCTTGGCAAAAGAGCAGTGGGGGTCAAATAAAATATGTTGTGCTTTCCTGTATCAGAAGATAGGCCAAAGAAGGATCAGCCACTACTGGGTTTGCGTTATCTAACTAATCACGTATAACTGAGGCAAGGCAGTGATGTTGCCCCAGGCCCACATTTCCT
The DNA here is from genome assembly GCF_049243985.1 of Paroedura picta. NCBI lineage: Eukaryota > Metazoa > Chordata > Lepidosauria > Squamata > Gekkonidae > Paroedura > Paroedura picta. Next base: position 44,863,659 of record NC_135373.1, read on the forward strand.
AGTAACCTTTAGGTGAGGTGGGAACCCTACAAAGAGAAGATAAATCAGAGACCCCTCTTTTGAGAGGCTCTTAAATAATAACAACTGCATGCTGTTAAGGGGCAATTGACTCATGGGATCCTAAGGCCATGGGGCTCTCAGGGCAAAAGATGAGCAGAGGTGCTTTGTCATTGCCAGCCTCTGTATAGAAGAACAACAGCTGTTTTTTTGTACCCCACTGAGAGGAGAGCTCTAAGAGAACTGCTCTTTGAGAACAACTCTAAGAGAACTGTGACTAGCCCAAGCTCACGCAGTGGGCTTCCTGCGGAGGAGTGGGGAATCACACCTGGTTCTCCAGATTAGAGGCTGCTGCTCTTAACCACTACACCAAGCTTGGCTCTCCCTGGGTGGTTTCCCATCCAAGCACCATCCATAGGCAAGATGCTCTTACAAGGGAGTTCTCGTGATTGTTCTTTTAAAGCAGTATATTTTCCAATGGAAAAGGAATTAGCAGGTGTGTGTATGTGCAATAGACTCGGTAGTTTCTGGGTATTTTGTTCCTCCTCCCCTCAGCAGTTGCCTGAGGTCACAACAGATTTCCTTTATCTCAAACATCAGGACACCAGTGTTTGTTTTCCAAAGCCAGCTCACTTTTGCAGGCACCCTGCCTTTCTTCAGATCAGTAGACCAGAATCAGAATGACCTTTAGGCTTAGGCAGCTGTCCCAATGTGGTAATGAATGGAAAATGTTGTGACATCTCTCTGAAGAGAAGAGGGCTGATTTGGAGTATAAGTACCATGCTTGGGAGATATTTCAGGGACTGGAGAATCCCCAGGTAGAGTCAAACTAGCTATCTGTGGTTAGAGGGATTAAGGGAGAGGAAAGGGACTGTAAGCCGCTTTGAGCCTCCTGGGTAGGGAAAAGCGGCATATAAGAACCAACTCTTCTTCTTCTTAATGAGGTCTAGCTGCCTGATGGGTTTCGCTTATCTGTGAATGACATGGGGCCTGGTGCCCCTGTGGGCACTTTCCTACCACCCCAATCCTGATCAGTTTTGCAACTCTTGCCTAAGAATTCAAATCCACCCTGCTCCACATGAGTAGCAACCTGCCAGCAGGGGTGGGGAAATTGTACCTTGTGAGAATGATGGCTCCAAATTATGAGCACCAAATGCTATAACCAGAAGGTGTAGGTGGTTACCTGGTCAGAGCCACATCTCTGGGCAGGGTTGCCAACTCTGGTTTTGAGACGGATTTGGGGGGTGGAGCATGAGTTTGTGGAGGGGCTTCAGCGGGGTATAATGTCGCTACTTCTACCTTCCAAAGCAGACCTTTTCTCCAGGTGAATTGATCCCTGTTGCCTGGAGATCAATTGTAATCCCATGAGATCTCCAGCCACCATCTGAAGGTTGTTAACCCTATTGCTGGGGCAAATATAATCTTCATTTTTGGCAGTAAAAATCTTTTTTTTATTGGGGTTTTACAGCATGTTCTCAAGTGAGGCAGGGACATGCAGGTGCGGGCTGTGGAACTATCAGCACAACACTGGCCCACCCTTTGTATCAGTTCTCAGAGCCAGGCCACCCACCCCAGGGCAGTTAGAGCTCTCAGCTCAGCTGGGGGGGGGGGGGAAGATGGGTCAGATTTTTCTATGGTCATCCCCAAGCCCTGCTTGGCTTGGCTTTCTTCCACCATGCACCATTTTGAGGTCAGTTAGAAGAACCTGACATACCCAGCCCTGAGGACTAGAAACTTGTTGTCCTCCTTCAAATGGTGAGTCAAGTATCAGGTTGTTCCTTGCTTCTGTGACCGTGTTAAAGGCACAAAAAGCCAAAGAACAGGAGTTTAGACAAAATGATGATAAGCCAGTTGATTTTTTCCGTTCTTTTTTGTAGTTAGAGATTTTCCCCGCTAGCCCATTTCTCTCCCAGCTCAACAGCTGAACAGCCCCCCTCCCCCTTCCCAATACTAGTTAGAAGTTAAACATTTCCCAATCACATTTCTCTTCTCAGTACTGGGGAATAACAATCAGATCAATGGAAGGTGTGAGACGGCTACTAATCTCTCCCCAGGTGTTCCTTACCAGACAACAAAAATCTTTGGAAAGGGGGGCCCTGCCCTCTTCTGACCCCCCCCCCCCATAATCTTGTTGTGTCTGGAAATCTGTAGCAGCTCTCTGGCCCATTGTGGAGATTGGAGGTTTAGTTCCTACTTCTCCCTCTCTCTCTTTCGGCAAAGCATTCATGGGATTTTGTGAAAATGGGCTTTCGATTGCTGTGTTCCCTTACTTGCTTGGCTTAAAAAAAATTGGCAGCTCCAGGAAGCTAGGTGGATTTTAGGTCAATATGGCCAACAAAAGGGGAACCTGGCCCGTGCAATGCACTCTACTGGGAAACCCTTCTGAACCAGTCCCCAGGAAAGAGACCAGGCTCTTGTGCCTTTTGCTGTGGCTTCTATCAGAGAACTGCACAGCAGATTGTGATCCCATGCAGATTATCAATAAGTTAAATGTAGTTGAAGATTATGGATTTCTGGAGGCTGAATCCGTGGGAGGATGGCAGCTTGGCACATTCTTTTCTTGTGTCCTTTTGACTGCTTTTATTGTTATGTTTTGTTTTTATTTTGGTAACAAACAAGCATGAGGCACGAGTGAGCAAGAAGATCTTAAATAAGACCTTTTTTTTGTAAAGAGGAAAAGGAGATGTTTTAGAATTTCTGCCTGAGGTGATCTGGGATGTACAGCTTCTTCTGTGGATGATTCCAGAAAAAGAGTCATTAAAAGGGGAACAAGAGAGTACTATATTTGCATATACTAATTGCTATCACAGGTGCAAATTTTGTGGGGAGAGTGTCCGTCTAGGTAGGATCAGGGAGATCCAGGTTCAAATCCACCCCACCATGGAAACTTGTTGTGTGACCTTGGAGTAGTCCCTCCCTCTCACCCTGGCAACTCTGGGAGGCAGTTCTTCCACAGAGGACAGCCTGCTCTAATCAGCAGGAGGGCCTCTACTTAATGATGGATCTTCCAGACCACATCTGGTCAAGCACTGACTGCCTAAAGAATAAATTGTTTTATTATGAAGAGAAAGAACTTTGAAAAGAGAGGAGAGAACTATCCATAATAACTTGATACCTACTGCCTTCATCCATTCAGTCCATTCTCGAGACAAGCAGGGAGGAAGGGTGGACAAAAGAGCTAATCAGGATACTGGAGGAGATTATTTGAAAAACATCAAGACATTTATTTATTTGTTTGTTACATTTGTTCTCCACCCTATCTCTGTGAACTCAGGGCAGACTACATCACACTTAGAATTATATATAAAAAGAGAATATACAATACAGATAAAATATACAGAATGTTTTAAAAACAGAATAAATAGATTTTAAATTCTTCACATTAAGTGAACTAGCATCACAACAAGCTGTGAGCTATAAGCCACAAGGGAGGGTGGTATAGAAAGATGGATGGATGGATGGATGGATGGATGGATGGATGGATGGATGGATGGATGGATGGATGAATGAATGCCTAATTCTCTGATTAGCTGAAAAGGAGAGAAGGGGAGGGAGAGTCATACCCAGCCTGACTGGGTATAATTTAGGATTTTTTAACATTTGTTCTTGCAGGGAGGCCAGCACATTTCTGATGTTGTTAGGCCTCTATCATAGGCCTGATGAACCAATTCTGTCTTGCAAGCCCTGCAGAACCATTCAAGGTCTTGCAGGGCAATGATCTCACTTGGAAGAGAAGGCAATTGTAAGCAGCTCTGAGACTCCTTTGGGCAGTGAAAAGTAGGGTATAACAACCAACTCTTCTCCTAGAAGAATGTTTCATCAGGCCGAGGCCAGTTTAATCTCCTTGGGGCCAGGAGCCCTGAGCAAATTTTGCTTGCTACAGCTTAGAATTCCTTGTTCTAACCTAACTATGCTAAATATACATCACCTCCGATGCCCCCTGCAGGACACTTTTAATATTCAATTTAATCATGCAAACTGCAGATCTTGCATATCCTAACTAGGGTTGTGTGCGGCGGCTGAATCTGCTGTTCCAGGCCGACGCAGAACGGCCGATTTGGATGCTGCCGTATACAACCCTACACATTTAGATCTCATGTAGGGCTTAGGGTGCCATGTAACTAGCTTGCCAATTCTGGCTTAGGAATTTCCTGGAGATTTCGGGTGGTGCTGGGGAGGGCAGAGTCTGGGGAAGTGATGGCATAGAGTCGGCACTCTCAAGCTGCCATTTCTTCCCAGGGACTGGTGATCTCTATTATCAGGTGAAATTCCAGAATTCCAGGCCCCAGCTTGACATTTGCACCCCAACAATGTAGCTGCTTTGCACAGGCCAGGCTAGTCAAAACGAGACGCTGGGCATGTGCATAATCCCACGGGAGTGTTCCTTAACCTGTGCCAGCAGCATCGCGAATCAGGCCTCTGTGTGAAGGCACAGAGCAACCCTGCCCTTTCTGCCTCCTTATCCTGCCACTTGGATGCCGCTCAGAGCATGTGCAGAGTCTAATTGCTGGGCAGGAGGAGATCGGGCCTTTCTGTGCCTGTGGATCCTTCCCTTATGGGCGGAAGAAGCCAGGGGGAGATGGAGGGATGGGCACAGAAACAGCAGGCCTGTCAGTTCTCTCTAGCCAAGGTGAGGATCAATGGGCTTTTTCCTCCTTCCTGTGATATTTTCTCTCTTGCAAATCATCTTCTTTTCCCCTTTGGCTGGTTTTAATAAAAGGGATTGTGTGGGGTTTGCTTGTAGATTCCCCCCCTGCCGCCCCACATTGCACTTAACTGACAAAGTTGTGTTTGCTAAAATCACCCCAAGTTCTGGCCTGGGGAGGGGTGGGGGTGAAGTGAAACTGAGTTTCTCTCTTACCTGTTCCGTGCCTCCCAGTGGAAAGCTCAGGAGCCGAAGGTCTTTGGGAAACAGCAAGCTAAGCACCAATGAAGGCGTGAATTGCTTTTGTGTACAAACAAGCTCATTATCCCAAGTATGCTGTAATTAAATGTGGGTACAGGCACTCATTTATACATCAAGCCAGCAACCAAAAGGGGGGGAAGGGGAGGGGGACGGCCATCCCAAACTGGAAATAGACTGATGGACAGTGGCAGTTTCCTAAACAAACACCTGTTTAGCAGCACCCTGAGGGCTACCAATGCTTGATCTGAGCAGAGGTTGCATGGATTACAGCCCATGGACTACAGTCCACGAAAGGTTACCTTTGTTAGTCTTTGAGGTGCCATTAGGCACTTCAGTTTTGACAAAGCGAACTAATGACAGTAGCCTACAGGACCCAGACCAGTGGACCATCTTGTCCAGCATCCTCTTTCACCCAGGAGCTAGTAAGTTGCCCTAGAAGGGGGTGGGAGCCACAGTTGTCCCAGATCTACAACTGATCCCCAGACAATGAAGGTCAGTTTCCCTGGAGGAAGATGGCTGCTTTGAGGAGTGGATTTGATGACATCACATCCCTGCTGAATTCTCTCCACTCCGCATACTCCACACATCCCAGGCTCCACCTCCAAAGGGACAGAAATTTCCCAACTTGGAGCTGGCAACCTGAAGCCAAGGCGTTTCCAGATGTTGCCTCCTGGCAATGCTATGCTATCTCTGCTGTGGAAGCTCCCTTGAGTCACCATGTCTAGCAATCTCTAATGGAGAGTTAGTCACCCTAATGCCCTTTTAAAGCCACCTGTGGTCATCACCACGTCCCCTGCCAGTGAATGCTGCCTTTTAATGACCAGAAGGGTGAAGTAATTTGTGCCAGGTAACTTTTAAGAGCCAAAAAGCCACCATGCAGGTAACTCATCACCTCCCAGAAATGCTTCCCCTCCATAACTCAGTCAAATAAGAGTTAACATAACACAAAAAGCGGGGGAGTCTCTGTTCTTTCTAGCATGGGCGCCTATTGGACAGTGACTGTGCATCATTGAAAGATGCAGATACCTTCTCCCCTCTTCTTTGCGCCTATTTAAGAACAATAGAAAGTGCTCTCCAAAATAAAAGCAGAAGAAGGATCTCTGGCCAGGGATCCTAGGTTTTTTAGAGGCCGAGGAGGGGGGATGATCTAGGCATGATCACTGCCCAATCACTGTGGGTGGGCAGGTAGGTGTGATTTCCTGCATTCTGCAGGGGGCTGGACTATAGGTGACCCTGGAGGTCCCTTCCAACTCTATAATTCTATTATTCTACTCTCCAGTTCTGTCGTTATCACACACACACCCTGCCGCCCATATAGGCCTTGAGTTGTGTGCGTGGAGGGGAGGGAGATTAGATAAGGCTATCATACTTTTAATTTTGTTTTAAATTATTTTTCTTTGAAGGATGTGTTCCAGTATCGCCCCACCCAAAAAACAAAACCCTGCAGTTTACATCTCCTGTTTCTTCTTTTTAAACTACAAACTTTGCTTATATCAGCTCTGTTCTCTCTCCTCCTTCAGTGATGTCTCAAGTTGGGCTGTAGACCCATTAAAGAATTGCTAGCTGATTAGTTGATTAAATGTCAATAAACTACTGAAGACTTTAAACCTCTGCATTTTGTTCAGATCTATGTTCAAATGTATCCCATGTTCACAACGAGGAAGGACAGGCGATCTTTAATATTTTCCTTTGCGTTCCTTAATAAACCCAGCTAAACTTTACCTTTATATATACCTTTTATAAAATTGGTACTCTGCTCGTCCGCCAATGAATTCAGGATGGTCTACAAGAGTGTTGCCCTATTTTTATCCTCACAACAACCTTGCAAAGTAGACAAGACGGGGAGAGGCAGGATGTGACTGGCCCCAGCTCACCTAGTGAATTTACGGCTGTAGCTGTGATTCAAATTCAAGCCTTGCCCAGGCTGTCTGCTACAAGCGAAAGGTTGTGGCTGTCCTCACAACCTGGAGGCCTGCTTCTTGGATGGTAGTGTGAGAATCAGAACTGCTGCCGGTGGGCGTGCTTCAAAACGAACATCTGTATGAGCCTGGCGAGAAGTTGCTTGTTCTTCTCCTTCAGGGACTTGCTTGCTGCCAAAGCCGGGTTGTCCCAGAGACGGAGGGCTGTTTCATCGGCAGAACTGGCCTCCTGTTCCGGGAAGGCGGGGCGGGGGGAGCTTAATTCCCTGGGAACCAGCTAGCAGAGGTTTTCCAGGACGGCTCTGAAAGGAACAGCTGTCTCTCTGAACCGCCTCAGGTCCTCTCTACCAAACCACAGCCTTCTCCCCTCCCCCGACGGAGGGGGGGACCGTCTCCTCCACTGGCAGCCTTTGGCCTTTCTTTCCTTAAAGTTGTCCTTGCCAGCGAGATACGATCAAGCACCCCAAGTGTCTACCCCCCGCCTCATTATAAAATCAATTCTTGGAAGATGAGCTCATTATTTTCCTTGGCCCCAGTCCCGGCCTATGGCTGGGAAGGGAAACCAGGAGCTGAAGGTGCGCCCCACACAGCTCGGCAGAGCTTGAGAGGAAGGGAACGAGGCTCCGAGGCAGGCGGAGGCCTTCGGCTTGGGAGTCCAGCTATGGGTGGGTTCAAGTTTTGCCAGTATGTTCCCCCCTCCCTAGATTCATCGGTCCCGCTAGTCCAGGCTTTCATAAAACCCTGGGGATCCTTGGGCTCTGGAAGGGTGTCCTGAATGGGTGGGAGTTAATGAATTTTTAATATATTTTTTAAAATCTGTTAAACATTTATTGGGAAGCATTACCATATATGGCCATGGTGATCTGACCCCCCCCCCGCCCCAATGGCCAATGATGGGGTTGGTGGGGGTGGGAAGGGGAGAGACCCCAAGTGGTGTGTACACAGCTATGCTTCCCTACCATATTCTGCACGATCACACCACTTCTGGGGTTTCTTGAAGCCTGAAGAATGTTTCAGGGGGTTCTGAATGGTAAAAAAGTGGAGAAAGGCCGCTCTAGTCAGGTTGTACTATCACAGTGGTTCTCAACCTGGGGGTCGGGACCCCTTTGGGGGTTGAACGACCCTTTCACAGGGGTTGCGGCAAGGCGAGCAGCTTGGTGAGGGGGGGCACTGTTGCCGCTCCTCCTGCAGGCGGAAAAGAGCGAGATCGGCATGGTGGGACAAGAGGCAGAACTGAAGTGAGAAACCCCAGGGGGGAAAAACAATTTATATACAATCCTGAACAATGGATCTTCACACCATTGGTCAGTTTCAGTTTAATTTCTGTGAAAGAACCCTTGCATAATTTTATGGTTGGGGGTCACCACCACATGAGGAACTGTATTAAAGGGTTGCAGCATTAGGAAGGTTGAGAACCACAGTGCTATCAGGTTGTGTGTCCAGTCTTGTGAGATTTGGCAATCGAATTCTTTGGCACTTTTGTTGTTGGGACAGTGTCTGGATGGCTGCATGAAGTGAGTGGGGAGCTCCAGCAAAAGGAAACTCATCAAACTGTCTGCTATTGGGGAGCTGACAGAACGGCAGTTGACTGGACGTTATTTCTGCGTTGCCAAAGACTGCAAACAGACCCACGGTAGCTTGCAGGTGTTAGGCATGTGGGCCGAGCATGTCTGATGTTCTCAAACTGTCCCATTTGGATGTACAGTGGTGTGGTGTGGTGGTTTAAAGTGGCCCCCTCTAATCTGGAGAACTGGGTTTGATTTCCCTGTTCTTCCACATGCACAATTCTCTCTGGGCTCTCTCAGCCCCACCTACCTCACAGGGTGTCTGTTGTGGGGAGAGGAAGGGGAGGCAATGGTAATATGCTTTGAGATTCCTTCGGGGTAGTAACAAGCAGGGTATTAATACCCCAGCTGTTCTTCTCCTTCTCCTCTAAGCAGCAGCTTCCTGTTGTAAGGAAACTGCCAGGAATATGATCCAGCTGTGTCCAATCAGTCTGTCAGATGCATTTCTTCAAAAATGTTCGGCTCAATCCATAAGGGTCTCCTTTCCCCACATTTATCCTCACAACAACCTTGTAAACTCCAGCTGGACCTAAGGTGAAAGATGGGGTATAAATAAAGTTAGGCTGAGAGGGAGCGGCTGATCCAGGGCCACCCAGGAAGTTCTGTGGGAGAGTAGGATTTCTAATTGGGTGCCCTGAATCGCACTGAGTCACACCAAACTGCCTTGGGTCCCCATTGGGAGAAAAGCAAGGTGGTACATACATATACATATACATATACATATACATATACATATACATATACATATACATATACATATACATATACATATACATATACATATACATATACATATACATATACATATACATAGTTTAAGTATGTTTATATTTCTCATGTCACAGAGACGAAAGGCAATTCTGTAATATGTCTATATCTACAAGTTGGTGGATTTGCCTACTTTTTTTCACAGTAATTTCCCCCTTGAAGTGTTTTGTCAACACATAGGGTTTCTGGGTCCCCCCTGGCCACTGAAAGAGAGTATGGGGTTAAGAAATTCCTGGAGATTTGGGGATGGAGCGTGGGGAAGCCAGGGGCCTCAGTGTGGTACCATGCTGTAGAGTCCACCCACGAAAGAATTCATGTTCTCCAGGAGAACTGATCTCTGTAGTGTGCAGATGAGGCACGATTCCAGAGGGTTCCCAGGCTGGCCACACTATCTGCATGGGAAGAACCAGTTGCAAATCATTCCATTGTGGCAGTGTTATGCGGGTTGCAGCCATGGTTGAACAAAGCGAGACTCCTCTCCTTTTATGACAGGGAAATGTTGCAATAACATGAGGAATTCTTACCAAGGGTTTTGTTATCTTATGGCTTCCATGGCTAGTATTCTGTACAAAATACATCTCTGTGCAGAGAAGAGGGACTGAGAGCTGACAATCCCCTGTGCAGTTTAGAAAATGCAAAATATGACGATAATCTACCTGGTTTCTGGCTTTGTAGGCTGGGGATTTTCCCTCTTGTATTTAGGGGTGGCTGGCATTCCTTACATTTTAGTGTGAAAGGGTGCAGTGCTTGTTGGTTAAGATGACATTTGAACAGGGAGTTGGCATGCTTCTGTAGCACTGAGTGTCAGCACCAGGAAGTCCTGAGTCTTAAATGTCTGATTGGTCAGAAATTCAGCAAGTGGTTTTCAGCCTGCCCTTGTCTCCCTGCCTCAGTAACATGTTAAAGAAGAAGAGCTGGGGGTTTTGTACCCCGCTTTTTACCACCCAAAGAAGTCTCAAAGTGGCTTATGATTGCCTTCCTCTTCCCACCACAGACACCCAGTGAAGTAGGTGAGGCTGAGGGAGCTCTGAGAGAACTGGGTCTGGCCCAAGGTCGCCCTGCTGGCTGCATGTGAAGGAGTGGGGAATTGAACCCAGATCTCAAGATTAGAGGTCACAGCTCTTCACCCCTACACCAAGCTGGCTCTCATAGCCAAATGATATATGCATATGTATTACCTTGCTTTTCTCCCAGTGGGGACATAGTTTCAAACATTCTCTTGCCCTCTGTTTTAACCTCACAATTACCACCCTAGGCTGAGAAAGGTGGGGTGAGGTGAGGTGAGGTGAGGTGGGGTGGGGTGGGGTGGGGTGGGGAGACTGGTCCCAGGTGTCTTGCCAGAGTGGGGATCTGAATCTGAGTCTCCCAAGACATGCTGTAGAACTCACCTCTCTGCAGATGGGCATGGATGCCTCTGAACTCACCCATTCCTCTCTCCTTTCCCCCCTCCAGGATCCTGGTGAATATGGATAACAACATCATCCAACACTACAGCAATCACATGGCCTTTTTACTTGATGTGGTGGAGGCTGAAGACAAGTTCCAAGTGATCCTCAAGGAGCTCTAAGGACTCGAAAGACTGTGTAGCTGCAGAAATGCCACTTGATAAACTGAGGAGTTCGACAGGCCCACACCACCCCCAGCATGAACCATCGACTCCATGCCTTGGACTTGAGCATAGGTCCACTGGGGGAGAGAGAGAGAGAGAGAAACTCGGTTGCAGGGCTCTGGTGGCCAAGGGGCCCTACTTATATCATCCATGACCACTGTGAATGTGGAACTTCTCTCTGTTGAGTCGTTGCTGATATTTTATACCTTGTTGTTAATAATTATTATTAATAATATTCACCTCTACCAGGCCATGAATTCTGACCTCTTCCACAGTCTCACACTCAGGGAATCAGCGCGTTCTTTCAGGTAGTTGTTGAGGCAGGTGTGAGACATAATGATGGGGAAAAGACCAACCTGCCTGTTGTGCCTTACCATCCAATTGGATCCGAAGGGACTCTCACAACTGCCTTTGAACATTGCCATAAGAGAGGCGCGTACACACACACTCACACAATCTCACTGCCTTGTTCCTTGCCTTGCCAACTCTGGATGTAAATAGCTCCTAAGAGAAGTGCCTGGTTAGAGTGACTGTTTTATACATTTCCAATTTCCTTTTGGTATTTTATAAATATAAATATATATATATATATATATATATATATAAGGTGTGTATGTCTTTGTATAAATATACTTTATTTTATATTGAACAACAAGTGGAGGAAGGTAGAGCATTTCAAAACCAGGCTGCTTCACATTTCCCCAGTGAATTTGTTTGATTGTGGGTTTTTGTCTCTAGCTTTTGTCCGTTTTTGTAACTTTTTGTTTTGTATATTCTATGGAAATAAAGACTCAGAGACAGAGAAAAAATGTCTTTGATGCAGCATCAGTGTGAAGTTTGGAGGGTTTTGTTTGAATGTCCTTAAAGCCAAACTGGTGAGACAGACCGTGGTTCTGTGATGAGCTTGCAGCCCAGCAAAACTAGCAGAACCAATCCCAAAGTAACTGCCAGGGAAGTACTTAGTAGCGTGACTGTGTGTTTCAGGCAGGCCCCCTCCAGAAAGCCCCTCCATGGGTTATGTTATCTGCCAGGAGTCTCCAACAAGTAGCTCATAACCTACTGCTAGTTACCTGCTCATATACTTCCTAGAACAAGGGTAGTCAAACTGCAGCCCTCCAGATGTCCATGGACTACCATTCCCATGAGCACCTGCCAGCGAACACTGGCAGGGGCTCATCGGAATTGTAGTCCATGGATATCTGGAGGGCCGCAGTTTGACTACCCCTGCCCTAGAAGATCCAGGAAGAGTGTGAAAACTCTGCTGTAGGGTTTGGGGTTGTTATTGTTTTTAAAAGCTTTTTTATTTAATAGGACTTTTCTTGGTGCTGGCAGGGCAGAAAACTTGATAATGGTGGAGAGGACATAGCTTGGGATATTTTTCATTTCTCTAAGTTGGGAAATCCCTGGTTTATTGGGGGCGGAGCCTGGAAAGGGCAAGGGGGTTTCCGGGGAGGGGGAATGCCCAGAAGAGATGGGATTCTGGCCTTTAAAGCTGCCATTTCCTTCAGGGAAATTGGTCTCTGTTGTCTGGGAGAGCCAACACCTGACCTGGAGGTTGGCAAACTGAGTGCTGATCCTTGCTATAAGCCATCCCTGGTAGCACCAGAATTGACGGTAATTAATAGGCACTGAAGCAGGTGTTATTTGGCATAATGTTTTGGAGTCACTTCTGCTGGCCTGGTATTTTCCAGAACAAACTGATTGATGCATACAATCACAGATCAAGCAAGCTGAGCTGAAATTGGAGGGAGGCACACTTTATAATCATTCCCCTTCGCTACTGTCCTGAAGCACAATATACAAACATCTCATCTAATCCACTCTTAACAACTCTGAGTTAGGAAATTCCTGGAAATTTGGGAATGGAGTTTAGGGAGGGAAAGGGAGACCTAAATGGGGATTAATAGAGTTTGCCCCCTAAAGCAGGGCTATCTAACAAAAGGCCTATCCAGGGCTCTTATACAGCCTGCAAGCAAATGGTATGAGGGAGGGAGGGAAGGCAGGAGGCTGCTGGGGGTGAGGGGAAGTGAGTGAGGTGTGTGTGGTTGAAGCAGCCAAGAAATAGAAATAGTTGTTTTTTATACCCCTCTTTTCACTACCCAAAGGAATCTAAAAGTGGTTTACAATTGACACAACAGACACCCTGTGAGGTAGGTGGGGCTGAGAGAGCTGCTCTGTGAGACCAGCTCTAGAGCTATGATGGGCCTTAGGTCACCCAGCTGGCTGTATGTGAAGGAGCAGAGAAGACTTGCCAGGTTAGAAGCAGCCTTTTGTAACCATTTACATCATGCAGGAAACTGCTAGGGAGAAGAACTGTGAGGCTGAGGTAAAATAATGTGGGGGAATCGCAATGGAAGAAAGAGGGTGCTTTTTGGCTCCCCCACCCCACAGTAGCTCTGCGAGGATTGTCAAAACCACTACAAGGTTACACTAAATGCAAACCGGAAATGGGGAGGTAGGGAGAGTGGGGGGTTGCCAATAGCAGAGGAGAGAGGAGGAGGGCCCATGCATGGCTTGGCGGCAACAGGGCCATCTTGTGCATGCTGCTCTGAGGGGAAATATCTGTGGAAGTGGGGGGGGGGGACGAAACGAAAAAGGGGAGTGGCTTTTCATTTCTGCCCCCCCCCCCCAATGAAGGAACAGTAGTTGCAAGAGGTCAAAAAACATCCCCTGGAGGTTTCAGAAAAACAGCCTCTGTGCCAGGATTTCCCCTCAGCCTGTCCAGGAAGAATGCGATCACGCCATGGGGCTGTATGGATCTCAAATATCCAGGTTCAGACCCCCCCCCCCCCACTCACACCCACCCACACTCACTCCTCAATCAGGTTCCTGCCATCTGAGTCACTCTGGGCTGGTTGCTCAGCCTGGACCACCTCACAGGATTGTTGCTGTTGTTCCTCCTTAAAATCCTCAGTGGTAGGACAAGGAAGAGAAAGTGTGACAGACAGATCATGCTGGGCTACTGAGGCTGGGTGTATTGGAGGGCGGTGCTGAAAAACTGCCTTATTTACTTGCAAGTTAGATGACTCATCTCCTTAAAATGCTATAAATATATATATATACAAAAAGCAACTAATATGTATGGAAATATAAGATCACCCCCCCTCCCATTGTATCCCTTGGAAAAAAGATTCAAGCGGGTAGCTGTGTTGGTCTGAAGCAGCAACACATTTAGAATCCAGTAGTACTTTTGAGGCCAAAAAAAGTCAAAATGTGTTTGGGGTTATGAAGCAGCTTTTTTTGTGTGTTTCAGTTCTGCTAGATAGGTTTTCCAACTCCAGGTCAAGAAATTTCTGGAGATTTGGGGGCAGAGACCAGGGGAGGGACCTCAGTTAGGCTTGCCAGCCTCCAGGTGGGGCCTGGAAATTGGGAATTAGAACTGGTCTCCAGGCAACAAAAGACATGCTCAAGGCCACTGCCGCCTTCAGGCAAGAGAGTTCGCATCTCACTGAAGTCCCTCCCCTTCCTAACCCCCTCCTTCCACAATCTCCACCTCACAGTTCTGGTATTTCTCCCCTTAGGGGTCCCCAGCAGGGCATGATGCTATACAGCAGGGGTAGTCAACCTGTGATCCTCCAGATGTTCATGGACTACAATTCCCATGAGCCCCTGCCAGTGTTTGCTGGCAGGGGCTCAAGGGAATTGTAGTCCATGGACATCTGGAGGACCACAGGTTGACTACCCCTGCCCTCAGGCACTCATGAACTGGTCTCTGGAGATCAGCTGTAATTCCAGGAACCCTGCAGGCCTCCACCTGAAGGCTGGCAGGAAGAAGAGTTGGTTTTTATACCCTGCTTTCCACTACCCAAAAGAGTCTCAAAGCCCCTTACAAACACCCTTCCCTTCCTCTCCCTTCAACAGACATCCTGTGAGTTAGGTGCGGCTCTGTGAGCTCTGAGAGAACTGCTGTAAGAACAGTCCTAAGAACTTCAAGGTCACCCAGCTGACTGCATGTGGAGGAGTGGGGAATCAAACCTGGCTCTCCAGATTAGAGGCTGCTGCTCTCTTGGAGATGCTGTGGCCTTGGATTCAACCCAAGGCAATTAAGACCACTGCTTTACTCAATGCAAAACTCTGCACCGCTGTGAGCTCAGCTGATGCCCCCTTCTAATCTCCCAGGTGAACTCATGTCAAATGAAATGAAGAAATTGCTGTCTCCCTAATGTCATTCCAGGCCAGCTGACACCACCTGACAGAGGAGGGCTGATGGGATAATTTAAGGGAGATACTGACAGATCTGGAAGCAGGGGGAAGTAGCTTGTAAGGTGCATGGCTTTGAGGAAGACCATGTGCACCAGGTACATCTTGCGCAACAAGTAGCTGCACCTTTCACCTAGAACCTACTAGCATTCTTCTGAAGATGAACACACAGCTCCTGACGTGACCGGAATGGCCGTGAGTCCTGTGGATGCCCCATGTGACGTTCAAGGGCTCTGGACTCTAGTGGAAGCAGCAATCTTCCAGTCAACGCCAGGAGGTGGCTGGTCTGGACCGCCCCGAAGTTGTTTCTCTCTGGCTTCCTCCAAAAAGGTCAGGCATTTTGGGTAACCTTTGCTCTGGTATTCTTTGGAGACTATTTGAATTTGAAGGTGCCTCTGTGGAAAGGCTGAGGATGATAAAGATTCTGTTCATGGCTCGATTACTGTAGGCACTAGAGTTGAAGACACTCAATGCACGCCTGATTTTCTTGCCCAAGAAGCAGAAGCTTTGGATGGAAATGTAACAGAATAAAAAAAGCTCTGCTGGATCCGTCCATCTAGTCCTGCATCCTGTCTCACACAGTGGCCTGCCAGTCAGCTACCCTGGAGAGATGAACAAAGTGTAGAGGCTGTGGCCTTCCCTTGATGTTGTGACCTGGCACTGGCATTCAGCCTTTCTCTGAAACATGAAGGTTCCCTTTAGTCACCAACGATGGGCCTCTTTTCCTCCACTAATCTGTCGAATCTCTTTCTGAAATCCAGACATGCTCTGGACCACTGCCGCCACATTCCCTGGCAGTGAATTTCACCATTTCATTACTCATTGAATGAAGGGTTTCATTTTGTTCATCCCGAATCTACTGCCCACTTTTTCTGCCCCCAGACATAATTAATCAACCCCCATCGTATCACCATTTCAGTAGCCTTTTTTTCGAATCCTCAGCCTTTCCTTACAGTAGAAAATAGCAAGAGGTGCTACTGGACTCTTGCTCTTTTCTACTGTTACAGACAAACACGGCTCTCCATCTGGATCTCTTTCCTTACATAACACTTGTTAACATCTTGGCTGTCCTCATTAGGCCCACAATGGCCCAGTAAAGGCCAGGGAGAGGGTTCTTGCTTGCCCACCCCGGTGGCGGAAGGATGGAGGTATCTGCAGAGACAGATAACTGGAGGTTCCCTCTCCCACAGAGGTGGTACGATGCACAAGACCTTTTGCTTTTGCACAGCCATTTTTCTGCAGTGACTTGGTGCAACATTACCTGAGCTTTGTCAGGGGTCTGCCTTCAAACAACCAGCCTGCACTTCAGTTCAAATTACCCCCCCCCTTCCCCATCTTAGTTTTGGTCCAAGACCTCCCCAACCTCTAATCCAGAGGCAAGCCAGTTGCTTTAAGAGATTTGTAAATGAAGAGGCCAGGGCTGGACCTCCATGTGCAGACCAGGAGGGCAGGCAGAAGCATTTAGGGCTGTTCCTGGTTGAGAACAGCTTCTCCTGTTGGCTGGCCAGCAGAAATGAAGCAAGGGATGACTCGGTGATCCACTAAAAATACAGGATCCCAAATGGATAGGTTGTTATTTTTTTGCATTGTCGGATTACAGGTAAAAGAAATCCTTGACAGGTCTTCTGCATCAAAGTACGGGCACCCATTTCTTATCGGTGTTGTAGATGAAGGACTGCTTCTGGGGTACTGGCAAGTCATACGCCCCTACGATGGAAAACAAAAATCGGGCACGAAAGGCTTTAGTGTTGGTCTCAAGCTGAGCTTTTTGTAACACAAATGGCTGCTTTTCACTATTCTGAATACACAAGCATGGTTGCACCACCTCACATATTGCCTGGAAGAGCCATGCCACTCTCCACCATAAGAAATTGCTTAGAAAAAGCAGAGGAGCTCACGCTCAGGTTCTCAGAATTCAAAGTCATAGTCCCATCACAGGGCAGCACTGCAAGCGGGATTGCCAACCTCCAGGTGGGGCCTAGAGGTCTGCTTGAAGGTTGGCAACCAACCCTAGTGTAATGAGCCAGGAAAGGGGGGGATACCAGTGAGTTTCCATGGCAGAGTCTGCATTTGAACATGAGCCTCACAGATCCTAGTGTGACCTAGGGAAGCCAGGTCTCCTGCTTCAGGTAAACTTAGGGTTGCCTAGGTCCCCTCTGGCCAACAGCAGGTGATGGGGGGGCAGGTGGAGTTGTCAGATCTAGGTCAGGAAACTCCTGGAGATTTTGCCATGGAACCTGGGGAGGACAGGGATCGCAGTGGGCTACAATGCTACAGAGTCCACCCTCTAAAGCATCTAGAACATCTCCAGGGGAGACTGATCTCTGTAGTCTGCAGTGGAGCTGTCACTCATGGAAATCCCCAGGTCCTCCCTGGAGGCTGGCACCCCGAACCACCCGTGATAGTTCTCTCTCCCCCAAGATGTGAAGTGGAGTTGCATCCCTGGCTGGGATTCTGCTCTCTCTGACAGAGAGGGGGAAGCCATGCTCCAGGAGCTGTAATTCCGAAGGATGCCTAAGTCCCACCTGAAGCTGGCATCCCTAGTTAAACTAAAGAGTTTTGGACTAATGTCAGAACATTGCTAGTGACATGATGGTGTCACTTCAGGCATGACCTAAAGTGACATCAGCACACAGCCAGGTAGGGATGCCAGTCCACGGGTGGGACCTGGGGATCTCCTGAAATAACAGCTGATCTCCAGGCAACGGAGATGAGTTTCCCCTGGAGAAAATCTGGAGGGTGGACCCCTTAGCATTATACTCCATTGAGGTCCACCCCCCAATCCCACCCACTCCCAGCTCCACCCGCTAAATCCCCAGGTATTTCCCAATCCACAGCTGGCGACTCTACAGTGATGTCACAACGTGATTGGCAAGACCCTCCCCAAACACACACAAGTGAGTCTTCCACCACCAGTTGCCAACTACATGCTGACAATCCTAGTCTGACCCTCCTATCCCTGGATGACACCAGTGCTCTTTATTCTGGGCAATCTGGCAGGCTTTAGTTTTGCAAGGGTCTTTTGGACTCCAAGGCAGGGCTGGCAGGCTCCGCTCTTATCCCTTCCTGCCTAGCAGAGCTGTCGTCCGAAAACAGCCATGCACTTCAATCCAAATCTGCCTCGTGCCCAGTCAGTCCAGTGACCGACGCTGTCTGTCCTGGCTGGTGGGAATTCCTTTGCACTTTCTCCCAGCACCTGCTCTTTGAAAGTCCTTAATTACAGATACCAGATAATGAACCCGGGTCCTTCCACGAGCAGGATAATTGCCCTGAGCAGCTGCAGCCAGGCCCCCAGACAAAGATTCCCTCTGGGGCCCCCTCACGCTGCCCAGATCCAAACCAAAGATCAGATGGGAAAAGTCGTATAAGCAGTCGGAGCTCCTGGAATTTAGTCCCTCTAGGACCCAGTGCCGGCAGCTCAATCTGCATTCAAAGCAGGTGCCTGGCAATGGAGCCTCAGCCTCTCCTTAGGCCCCCGAGGGCTGTTTTCAGAAGGGTGTCAGTCTGTCTCTGTGCCGCTGCCACCCCCCCCCCCTGTAATTTGCAGTCCTTTCATCTTACTGGAGCCGTCCTTGCCATGTTTAAAACAGCAATGCATTAAAAACAAAATCCATTGTTGTTTTTTAAAAAACTAGCAGAAGCGTCGTTTCTGTTGTCTTTTACAGGTTACTGAAAATCAGCCTGTAAATGAATATTGGTTTAGACACAGTCCAGTGAGACTCTCACAGTCTGTCTCTATTTCTAGACAATAATTTCCCCCTGTGAATATTATATAAAGGCTTTACTGAGGCCATTATGGTACATGGACATGGTTTTGGGACTTGTTTTGACACTGGGATGTTTGTTTATTATATATGTAGCCTTGTTAGTTATGATATAACAAATCACCATCAAAGACATTATATTTGGTCTTCTGGGAAGCATTTTACAAGTTATTTGTTTGTTTAATTTATACCTTGCTTTTTCTCCCCAATAGGGGACCCAGAGCATCTTACATTATTTTCTACCTTTTATCTTCACAATAGTCCTGAGAGGTAGGTTAGGTTGAGAAAGAATAACTGTTCTGTCCATATTTTATTGGCTTTGAACCAACAGGTCTAAAGCTACCCCCTTTGGCTTTTTTCAATTTATGTCTAGATTGCTGGTCTATTCCCCCCACTCCTTCTTATGCATAGGGGCATTGTGGGTCGGGAAAGTAGTGGTGGAGAGCCAGAAGGAGTAGAGCTGGTTTTTTATATCCTGCTTTTCTCTCCCCATAGGAGTCTCAAAGTGGCTTACAATCACCTTCCCTTCCTCTCCCCACAACAGACACCCTGTGATAAGTGGGGCTGAGAGAGCTCTGAGAGAACTGTGACTGGCCCAAGGTCACCCAGCTGGCTGTGTGTAGAGGAGTGGGGAATCAAACCCAGTTCTCCAGATTACAATCCGCCACTCTTAACCATCACAGCATGCTGCAACATCTCCTTGAGTGTCCTGGTTCCAATGTGTGTTGGGCCTTTGCGCAACTGGGAATTCAGTTCCCCTTGGGGGACTCCAGGCAAGCATCTGACTCCACACACCCATCATGTGGACTTTATAACATGTGAACAGCCTCTTGGGTGTCCACCAGAATTTAGCATTGGACCACGTTTAGGCAAGTGAGTTTGCAAGTGAGTGGCAAATTTCAAATTATACCCAGAGCAGCTTGCATCAGGCCCTGCTCCTTGGAATAAACGTGAGATATATTTTCTGCTGATCTCTCTTCTGGATGTGATGTTGCGTGTGGGGGGGGGGGGGGAATACAGTTGCTAACCCAGATCATTGTCGGGAAAGAGCTGGCAGGCACACAGTTTTATAAATTGGGAAATTATCATCAACAACTTAAAAAGCTATTTGCATGGTGTTCCAATTACTTCTATGGGATGTAAGGGAAACAAAGATTTATTTACCCTTTTCCCTGCCTTTCACTTGCTTTCTCGTCTTTAATTTCTTCATTCATTTAAATCTTTAATTTGTTTTCACCTCATCAGACTCCATTCAGATTCGCCAGACTCTGGTCTCCCTAGGCAAGGGCCTTGTGTCTCACAGAATTTCCCAAGCTAATACTGACAGCCCTACATGAAACCATTCTGTGTTCCAAGGGCAGGTATCACATGCCTGAAACCACCTTTTTGGGGAGGAGGGGGACTCTGGAAAGTAGGGATGCCATCCTCCAGGTGGGACCTGGGGATACCCCAGAATTTCAGCTCATCTCCAGGCTACAGAAATCAGTTCCCCTGGAGAAAACAGATGCTTTGGAGGGGGGAATCTATGGCACTGCATCCCACTGAGGTCCGTCCTCTCCTGGCTCCATGCCTAAATCTCCAGGAAATTTCCAACCTGGACTTGGCAACCCTATTTCCAGAGCACAAGTCCCCCGGTGTCTTGTCTCTTTGACTGATCCTGCATCCTGCCTGTCTCCTTTAATTCTGACTCCAGCTCACACATTATGGAGTACAGTAGGGCCTGGGCCCCCTTGCTCCTGTGCTGTGTGTCACTCTCACACAAGCATGATAGGTTCTCCTCAGTTCCTGCACGTGTGGTGCCCAGTTCACATCAAAACTGTGGTAAGTATGAGGAAGGAGGTTTAAGCCTTGCCCTGTGCTGGTCTTCTGACCAGCAGCAGCCCTGCAGAAGCACAAACATATTGGTTTCCCCAAAAAGACCAAAATCACTCACACGCACATCCCTATGGATCATTTCAGGTCATGAAGGTGGGAGGGGACCCCTTTCTCCATACATGATATAGCCATGAACTGAACTGAGAAGGGAAACTGCAAGACATGCAGCTGGTGCACAGGATATGGGGTGTGGTTTACAGACCCCACTGGTGTTCTTGGAAATAGGTGCCCTCAGGGAACACCCCCTAAGCCTCTTTCAACATGAGGGCATGGCTCAGGAAGCATGGAGTGACGATAATAGTAAGATGGACCCCAAAAAAGTGGGAAGAGAAGGCAGTCTGAATTCGAGAGCCAGAACAAGATCCCTCTGCTCCCTGGGATGTTCAGTTCTTTTCCTCTGAAGATTTTCTTTGATTTTGTTTTTGGCATCTTGGACAAAGCTACAGGAGTGCTGGCCTTTGCACCTGGCTGCCCTGCTGGCACGTGTACCCAGCCATCCAGCATGCTCAGCAAAGGTATGAATCCTACTGACGAATCAAGCCATCAGCAAACTGTAAATAATGGGCCCCGTTGATATTTCTGGGCTTCTATCCCTACATTAATCTGTCAGGAGAGCTTAGATTTGTATTTCCTGTAGTGCTTATTTCCTCTAATAATTCCTAGTCACTAGATCATGTTACTCATGGCCATAGAGCTGCCAGCTCTGGCTTGGGAAATTCCTCGGGATTTCGGAGTGGTGCCCAGGGTGGGCAGAATTTGAGGAAGAGTAAGCTCAGAGGGGATGTGATGTCAGTAGGACAGTGATCCCCAACCTTTTTTTTTTTTTTTTGAGCCTCCATGCACCTTTAGAATTCTGACTCGGCATGGTGGACATAGTCACAACAGCTGTCACAAAATGGCTACTGCAGGAGGCAAAGCAAGCCATAAAATGGCCACCACAACTTTCCTTCAGTCGCACAGTGATAGGTCATCAGCTCTGGTTTAGGAAATCCTGGAAACTTTGTGGGTAGAGCCTGGAGGGGGTGGCATTTAGGGCAGGGAGGAACCTTAGGGCCTTTTCGCACAGGGATCTTTGTTGCAAATTGTTTGCGGAATGAAAAATCGCCATTTAAAATAGTGGAATTCGTCGTTATGCATACCTGCCTTTGTAGTGGAATCAGTTGCGTTTTGTAGCGTTTCCCACAGGCTTCCGGTCTCGGCAGAAATCGCTAGAAAGGAAGCGCTATTGCCAAGCTCATCCCGCCCCTGGCCGTCAAGCAGCCAATGGGCAGCCGTTAGCATGCTCCCAAACAGCCCCTTTCCCTTTAAGAAAGGTTTTAAAAAAAAAAAAAACAACCCATAGCAACGAATCTAGGTAGATTCGTTGCTACGGAGAGACCCATCCAGCTGCCTAATGTGAGCTGTCGCTTGATTGTATGATCGTTTGCACGCTGCCTCGAGTGATAAAAAAAAAATCCCCCCCCCTCTCACGGGCCCGATTTTCGGCTGAATTTATTTGTAAAAAATAAAGGGACTTTATTTCAGCAAACGGGCTTTTCAGTGGTTTGTGCTTAGTGACTAAAGGTGAAGGACTGAAGCCAGGGAAGCCTCTAAACAGAAAGAGGCTCGCCGGTGCGTTTATCCCCGCTCGCTCGGAGAAAAAAAAATGGCGATCGCTTCGCCGGAAGTTTGGAGGAGAGAGCCAGGGGGAGGGACTTTGAAGAACCAGCAACAATGGTAACGCACAGGTCTTTAACGCTACTGTTGCAGATTGGTTGCAGGAGTGTATCGCTATCCGGAGGGTGAATCCACTTTTCTGGATTCCCCTGAAAGCGCCACAACGAAGCGCTTTTTGCTGATTGGTTTCAGGATTGTTGCAGATTGTCTACGACGTCGTGGGTTATGGCAAATTAGTAGCGTTTCCAAATAGCAACCATTGTGCTACTTTGAAGCCGTGCGAAATGGCCCTTAGTGTTGTATGGAGACCACCTTCCAAAGCAGGCTTTTTCTCCAGGGGAACTGATCCCTTTAGTCCAGGTCCCACCAGTGGGCTGGCATACCTAAACAGTGAAGATCCTCGTGATGGGGTGGCAACTGCTGCCAGACTAATGTTTTTAAAAAATGTACACTGCCAATCAAATCTCCAATAGTCAATCAGAAGCCCTGGTAAGCAAAAGTCAAACCTAGCTCTACCCACTGTCTAGAAACTCTTGGTGGGCACCAAGAAATGAGTTCGTGGGCACCATGTTGGGGACTTCAGGGGTAGGGGGTACTATTTGGGTTGAGTCCCAAAACAACATCTGAATTTTGTTGGCCTCCTTGTCAAAGCCCCCAATTTATAGGTCAGCTAGGGCCAGTAGGTCACTCCTGCCTCTTTACTTCTCCTTTTCCAGTAGGTAGAACTAGGCAATTGACTGAATTTCTGCATTTAGATTTTAATTGTATTGAATTTAGTAATATTTTATATCTTTTTTAAAACCTTCACATGTGATTTCGTTGTGATGTAATCTTCCCGAGCATCAGAAGAAAGAAAGAAAGAAAGAAAGAAAGAAAGAAAGAAAGAAAGAAAGAAAGAAAGAAAGAAAGAAAGAAAGAAAGAAAGAAAGAAAGAAAGAAAGAAAGAGTAGTAAGTAAGTGTTTCCCTAACAGGCTCAATAGTAGTTCCTAGCCTAATTGGCCATTGCACATACTGGAACTGAGGAGAACCTACAACTCGCATTATCATTTAAATTTGCATTTTTAAAGGGTTGTCTTCTTTATCTGTTTTCACACTAAAACTTGCTTCTTCAGGCATAGTCTTGAATTGCCCCCTCCCTTGCCCTACAGAAAAGGAATCCTCAGGAAACTGGATTTCACCTCTTCAAGAAGGGTCTAACAGGGTCTAATTCAGGGCCACCCAATGCAATCTGGTTTCCCCCATTTTGAGGCATTTGGGAACGCCCCTTTCCTGATCACTGTCCTCTCTCCCCCTCCCTTCCTCCATCTTCCTCTCTCCATTCTGAAAAATGTGCTTTTTTTAAAAGGTGGTGCTTTAAAAAAAGGAGTGCTTAAAAAAAAAGCAGTCTTGAACAGCAGTGTTATAACATTATAACATTATAACCCAGAGTTCATTTTTATAAAATTATATTCAAGACACGTTGGGGACAAGGGAGGGGGGAGGTGATCAAAGGCACAGAGGGGTGTGATTAGGGGGTGCAATAAAAACAAAGGTGTGAGCAGGTACATTTTGCAAAAATCACATATTTTGAAACAGAAAAGGGAGAAAAGCACGATGGGAGGCTGCCTCCATCAGACTATGGAAAGCATGTAGCACATTTCAGCCTCGGAAATGGAGAGGAAAGCCCAACTGTGGCAGCACCAGAGTTGACTCGCAGCATCCAAACGAAATCCAAAGCAAGGCTAAAAGAAGGTATGTCTCCTAATGTGGAAACATTCAAGGGTGGCAATTCAGATCCATCCTGTGTACTCTGCAATGTGTGAAGAGGTGTTTTGCTTTCATCATCCTGTCACCTGCCCTGTGCTTGGATGAACAGGGCGGTTTCCAGGTTAAATTAAGAAAGCTGAAATAAATAAATACGCAGGCAGCCTTGGGCATCTGACAGAAAGTGAAGCCAGCTATTAAAAACACTTCCCGGCGGGGCAAGTCAAGCATTACAAGGCCTCAGAGTCACCTGCTTGTCACCCTTCTTCTCCTCTGCCACCCCCTCCGCCCTTTTTACTTCGTCACAAACCAAATGGATGAAATAAATCTGCTGCCACAGCAACACAAACATCGCTTCCTCAAATATAATAAATTAAATAAATAAAAATACAACTTTTTATTTTCTCTCTTTTTTTGCTATAGCCATTGCAAACCTGTTTGTGTGTCTAAAGCTCTCCCCACCTCGTGTCATGTTTTTAACGTTCCCATTTTAAAAATGTAACTGGGCAGAACTAATGAAGCTGGAGTGATTTGTTATATTTATTCCATTTATATACCACCCTCCCAGTAGACCGACTCGGGGCGGTGTACAGCTTCAATAAAACAATGCACAATTAAAATAATACACATCAACACCATTTAAATTTGGCAAGAATAAACTTGCAAAGTGAATATCAGCTTCTTAAGGTAGAAAAGCATATTTTTTTGGTGATACCCGCTCCCCTTTTTTCCCTTTATTAAGACCCACCCCCAGCTAATTCCACTTTGCTTTTGGCGTAGCCTCTTTTCAAATGGAAGGTATCTGATTTATTTTAAATGATGGAGACAGATGTGTTGCTAGAACTTTTTGAGGTTGATCAGAAGGGCCCAGGGGTATTGCCACCCAGAGACGCATTGGACCCACCCCGAATTTGTTTTAAAATTGATAGTTTAATTGGAGAGACAGCCCCAAAACAGACATGCAAGGAGACATAATCATGATTCGGATTGGGAACACACAAGAAAGGGTTCTGCCCCAACCCTCTTAATGGCATTCAAAACCTACAGTCACCTGAAATAGCTTTGAGTTTGGGGGAGCAAAGTGCCCACCCTGGTGATCCATAGACATCTATCTGCCTCAGTCCTCTCTCAGCCTCAGATTGCTAAATGAAGGAATGTGAGATCTCTTGCTTTGTAAATGCCATGCAAGCCTTTAAAAATAATTATACTCTTACCTGGCCCAGGTAGTTCTTGGTGGAATTTATCTCTGAAACAACGGTCTGTGTTTGAGACAAATACAGCACTGGAAATGTAATGCTTGCTGGGCCCGTTAAAGTCTACTATTTCGTACTGACCAGGTCCAGGGGCAGGGGGGCTTTTGGGACGAGGGGCAGGTGGAGCAGAGAAGTTCAAGGTGTGCTTTCGCCTAGAAGAAGCAAACAGAGATGCTGTTCAAACAAATTTTGGCTCTCAGTGAAACATAAGCAGTTTCAGGTTGGGTTATATGGCCCGTGGTCAGTGTGCTTAAATTAAGACCAATGATCTCATATTAGAGTGTTGCTGTGGATTAGGGATTCCCCAAGAAGCATCATGTCAAATTGTAGTAGGGTGTTGTTGTGGGCTTAATGGAAAGCAACCAGCTGTTTTTGTAGATAGCAGTGTCCCCTGGTGTATTTCAACATCAGAAGAGGGGATGTCTTTGATAGGTATTCCAGTTGCAATTTCATCTGGAAGAACAAACGTGGCTTTGCAGTCTATCAGATCTGGACTCATTCTGGACATGTAGGGATAATGCACTCTCAATGTGCTTTTGCAGCTGGATTTTCCTGTGCAAAACCGGAAAATCTACTTCTAAAGTGTTTGAAAGTACATTATCCAATGTGTACAAAATGGGCCCTGGATAGAAATGAAGGATAAAGATTGGTTCGCAAGCCAGTGCACCTGAAACTTACCAGGAAGCATTCCCTTCTGAGTGATTATGACCTCTACTTCACACCTGACAAAGACCTTATGTCCCCAAAAGACTACAAAAAAGTCCTGTCCATCAGACATGCACCTGGAATGCTGAGCTCAGGACTTAGTTCTCATGTATGCACAAACCAATTCCGATCAGGACTGTGGCCCTTGGGGAAAGAAGGCTTATTCACCTGGCCCATATCATTTTCCTGTCGAGGAAAACAGTGCAGCAGGAAGTGCTTAAATTCCTGCCTTAGGTATGTCGTAATCCTGGTCTGAATTGGGGCCCTATGTTCATGGGGATTAAGAACCCAGCATGGGCCTCCTCAACTACATCTATGGACAGACCATTCATTGGTCTCTTCTAAAACAGAAAGGTAGATTTCAGATTTTCTACTTTCAGGCCACTTTCCACATTGAGTTGTCTGGGGAGGGGTTCCCTCTGTGCACCACAGTTTTAAAAAATATATATATTATTTATTTTTATTGTATATAAAGCGCTTACAAAAAGATGAAAGGAAAAAAGAAACAACCAGCTAGCAAAATAATAGTTGATACATGTAAGAGTATAGTCTGTTATTATCTTAAAAAGTACATATTTGGTTCCCATCGCATGTTAGTCCTAACCTAAAAGTTACTGCTGTCTTTCTTAGCAAAGTAATTGTTGATACATATGAGAATATAATCTGTTATTATCTTAAGTAATATATAATCAGTTCCCATTGTATGTTAGCCCTATCCTAAAGGTTGCTGCTGTCTTTCCTAAGGAAGTCCAGGTAATTGCTCCACTGTTCTTCACATTCTTCAGGTGGTCGCAAAAGATGGAATTGTGCTCTTTTCCATGATGTATCTGCTGGCAGGTCTTGAAATATTTGTGCTTCTTGATCCACCAAACTCAGCAGCATCGCCTGAAGTTTTTTGAGTAGAGTATTTCTTGCAGCCTTACTGTCAGAGCCCACAAAGATGTCTCTTGGTTGCTTCTTGTGTGCAGTCGCCTTTAAGTAGACTCTGTATACTTTGTCAATCCGAATCTCTACCTCCTCTGTCTTCCAGGCTTTCGGTGATTTCCTTCCTTAGGTCTGTTTTCCCAAATTCTTCCGAGACGTCTTTGATTTTTACGCTCTTAGCTTTAGATTCTACTTCCAGGGCTTCAGGTTTATCTTCTACAACTCTCTCCCGCTCCTGTTGATTAACTTACAGACATTGGATTCTCGTTTGGTGTGTTGCCAGCTGAGTTGTGTTTTCATCAGCTGTTTTTTTCAAACCGTTGATTCTGTCTCAGAGCTCTTTCTTGGTATCTTGTATTTCCTTTTCAACCTTTTTGACTACTTTCAGTATCTCTGAGTTGTCTTTGTGTAACAAATGAAACATCTGTGCATTAGTTAAATTTTCCATTGCCGTAAACAGTCACAGATCACAGACAGGGCGTCTCGCGAGAGTTCGGGCAATCAGGAATTATCAGTTAGTCGATCTCCGTATTCTGTCAACATCTCCCGCGGAGCTCTCCTTAACAAATTCTTAAATTCTTTCTTTTGTTTGTTTTAATGAGTGCATTTATCTGGCTTGCCTCCCGTCAGAAGAAAGAATTCCCTTGTAAATTGGTTAGGGGGGAAGAAGGGGGGCTAGTGCCCAGCTTCAAAAAAGAGGAAAGCAAACAGAAAACTCACAGCCTTTGCGTTGTTGATTCATCAGACTTCGGCTCTTAAGCTGGAAAGAGATAATCTGGGGAAATGCAGGATTTTATGTGGCTGGTCGTTTCAAGCTTGGAAAATTGTTTACAAGTACGCCATTATGGCCTCGAGCACAGGCAGCGGTGATCCAGGGAACTTACTCTCCGCGGATCTGTAGGACCCTCAGGATGCCGTTCCCGGTCCCTGGGGCAACCAGCGAGTGAGATTTTCGCATCCCGCTCAGGTCTGCCAGGTGCCTCTGTTCCCGGCCCTCTGCTTGGCTCGAGAGCTCGTTACAGAACGGGCTAGCACGGTGCCATCTTCAGTCGTCTCCCCTGCACCACAGAGTTTTGAGGTGTATTTTCAACCAGACATGCCCTTGGGTCACAAAGGCTAAGTCCAAAGTGTTAGAACATGTAACTACTACACCTTTTGTTTGATGTTTTATTTTGTCCATTTATTGGCTTTGACAAGGGGAAGGGAAGTGGCTTCCTGAACAGGGGTCCACTGGGCAGCCCTAAATGATTGAACCAGCCCTGTTGAACCACCCCCCTCCCATATTGGGATCTGTCCTGGGAGGCAGCCCTGGCAAAGTGGATGGCCATTAGGAAGCCCTTCCTTCCTTCCTTCCTTCCTTCCTTCCTTCCTTCCTTCCTTCATTCATTCATTCATTCATTCATTCATTCCTCCCTGCTGGGGCTAGGACAGTCCTGGCCCTCTTCCTCCTCACCTCTGCCTTGTCTATTAGGGGGATCAAGGAGAGCCAGCAGCCTCTCCCCACAGTGCAGGCAGTAAGGAGAGTAGACACAGGGGAATGAGGAAGCTAGCTGCTGTTGCCCAGTTACCAGGGACAAAGATGGTGGGCACTGTCTTCCTACCTCCCCACAGACTGGGTGGATAGCTTGGGTACCCTAATTTAGGGTACCAAAAATCCCTGGGCCAATAGTCAGGTAGACCAATCAATGCTTGTGCAGAGCTCCAAGAAAAGGTGAGGGCTGCTTCACAGTTCAGTCACTCTTTTGTTACCTGGAGCTGTTCAAAAATGGTTTCCACCATAAGCTAGAACAGGAGATTGCCCACTAAGCCAACTGCTTAGAAGGTTACATCTGGGTTACAAGTGGCACTGAATGCATTTCTGCTGTGGGCTTGTCACTTGAGTTATGGCTTCACAGATGCTCCCTTAGAATAATTATGATTCGTTGAAGTATTACAGGGGTGAGGCAGGGATTGTCCTACTTATAAATGTCTATGCTGCTTTATATGCCCCATGCATCTCCTGCTGAACCTTTCTACTTCACAAAAGAAAGTGCCTTGAGTCAGACCTAGCCCATAGTGGCCAAACCAGTGCCCCTGAAGGCCCACAAGCAGGGAGGCAAAGGCTTCCCCCTCGGGTTGACCCCCACTAGCAGCTTCAGGACAAGGACTCCTTTCTAGCTGAAGTGGCTAATCGCTCTCAACAGACCTATCAGTCAGGAATTTGCCTTGACATATTCTAAAGTATAGTTCCTAATATCCTTCATCTGCTTAGCGCTGAGTTCCATGGTGTATATGGTGTATTCTCCGTTCTGCATGGGGGGGGGGGGCAGGATAGTCCTGCTGGGCCCTCAGAAAACTAAATGCACTGCAGTAAATTGCCTTATATTGAGGATGCCCTCGGGAAGCTTCCAAGGATCCCTGGAGCCAGCATGGTGTAGTAGTTAAAAGCAGCAAACTCTACTCAGGAGAACTGGGTTTGCTTCCTCACTGCTTCATATGCAGCCAGCTGGATAACCTTGGATGAGTCACAACTATCATAGAATGTCCTCAGCCCCACCTATCTCTCTAGGTCCTGTTGTGGGGAGAAAGGAATGTGCTTGTAAGTCACTTGAGACTCCTCAAGGGTAGAGAAAAGCAGAGTATAAAAACCTACTCTTCTTCCTAGGAACACAGTGTGCATACCACTATGACAGGCAGCACATGTACCATACTAAGAGCCAATGTGGTGTAGTGGGGCTAAAGAGCAGGGGACTCTAATCGGGAGAACCGGGTTTGATTCCCCACTTCTCCACATGCAGCCATCTGGGTGACCTTGGGCTGTCACAGTTCTCTTAGAGCGGTTCTTACATAGCAGTTTTCTTAGAGCTCTCTTACCCCTGCCTACCTCACAGGGTGTCTATTGTGGGGAAAGGAAGGGAAATGTGCTTGTAAGCCTCTTTGGGACTGCTTCAGATAGTGCAAAGCGGGGTATAAAAAAAAATCTCTTCTTCCACTACTTAGCTTTTGCTTAAATTCAGCTCTGCCGTCAGTACCTTTTGGGTGGATAAGGGAAATGTCTGCTTATCAGTCTCTCTTAGTTTTTGTTCCTAAATTTCTGCAATACCCCTAACACCAAACCCCACCGAGTCAATAGGGAATACTGACAACAGGCCGAGCATTCTCTGATCAGTCTAGTCCTGTTCCGGCTGAGAGGTGCAGCTGGGGACTTTGGTGAGAATAAACTGGAAGGGACCGCATTGAAATCCATGGGACTAAGGCTCATCTGGAGCAAACTGGTCTCGCCTTCCTATTGGAGTTGATGGCTTTGCACCAGCTGCAGCTTTGGCCCCAGAGGCATTAATCACCTTGACATAAATGGGAGACGGATTAGCCTCCACAGGGCTGATAGGTCTGGCATTTTCTGCCAACACAGATGGATGTTCCTTTGCCCCGTCAGGTTTGATTTACATCTTCCCTAAGTCATGTTGGTTTATTACATGCTAAGCCAGTGCCAGTTCCCCCTCCCTCTTCCTCCACAAAGACCTGTATTTAGAAAAAGGCATGTGATGTAGTAAAGATACCCCTGACCACGTGCAGAGGGCTCCAGCTATGAGGAGTGCAGGGGCAGGAATGCAGGGGAGATAGATCGTAATCTTATCT
This sequence comes from Paroedura picta, assembly GCF_049243985.1. Lineage (NCBI taxonomy): Eukaryota > Metazoa > Chordata > Lepidosauria > Squamata > Gekkonidae > Paroedura > Paroedura picta. The sequence goes on from NC_135373.1 coordinate 44,894,162, forward strand.
CAAATAAACCAACATGGCTGTTTACAGGACCTGTTGCCATAAAAAAATGGCTTGGTTGAGTAACTGACAGATAGTTAGATTTATTAGGCCTCAGAATGAAGGGGTGTGTGTGCGTTTGTGCATGACCAGGGAAGTCAGGCTCCTTACAGAATGAAAATAGATATTCACTTTCTTACTTGCCATAATGCAGATGGGACCCCTGCAGGTCCGGCTCCGTGATCTTTTTTTTTTAACCTTCCGCTGCTCCCACATTGCAGCTCAGTTATGGAGATGGAAACTATGTGTATAAACTGGAGTTCAGCTGTAACTCTTGGCATTCTCCAGGCCTCACCTGGAGGTTGGTAAACTCATATGTAGTTATAATGGAAAGTGCCTCTGAGAATGAGCAGGGTCCCTTTCCCTCATTACTGAGCAGCCATCATCAGACCTACCCATCTGAGATGAGATCCTGCTACTGAACTGAAGTGAACTGAAAGCCCTCTAAGGCAGGGGTAGTCAAACTGTGGCCCTCCAGATGTCCATGGCAGGGCATGGCAGGGGCTCATGGGAATTGTAGTCCATGGACATCTGGAGGACCCCAGTTTGACTACTCCTGCTCTAATGCTTCCACCACAGAGCAGGGTTGCCCAACGTTGTGCCTGTAGGCACCAAGCTCCCCACCAACACTTTTCCTGGGCTCATAGGATAATGCACTTTCAATGTGCTTTGGCAGCTGGATTTTCCTATGCGGAACAGGAAAATCTACTTCTAAAGTGCATTGAAAGTGCATTATCTATTGTGTGCAGAATAGGCCCTGGTGTCTACCAAGGATTTTTAGAAAGTATGTGGACCAAGAGGGGCTTTTGCTCCACAACGGTTTCTGATTGGCCATTGGAAGATTTGATTGGCTATGTAGATTTGTAAAAACATTAGTTTCGCAACAGCTGCCACCACAGCACAAGGATCTTCACGGTAAGCTCCAAGAGCCATTTTGCAGCAGCCACTTTAGGCTACACCCAACATGTTGAGTCAGAATTCTAAGGGTGCCCGAGGATGCCAAAAAGGTTGGGCACAGAGATATGACCCCTCCTGTCATCTCCACATAGAATAATAGCCACTTTTAGTTCCTGTTCAGATCATACATAACTGCAGTTCAGACTAGCCTTCCAAAGCCTTGCTGCCTCTGTCTTCTTGGAAAGTGAGCAGGCCGTAATTAATTAATTAATCAATCAATTCATTGTGTTCCCAGATTCATGTTTCCTGCTCTCCCAAAACCCCCTGTCTTTTTATTATTTACTTTTAAGATTTATTTATAGCCTACTTTTCTCCCCAACATAGAGTCAAAGTGGTTTACAACCTCATTCTCCTTTCCATTTTATCCTTACAGCAACCGTGGGAGGTTGAATAGGCTGATAGTGATAGTCCCAGCATCACCCAGTGAGCTCCTACAGCAGAACCCTGGACTGCCAGATCTTAATCCGACTTTTTGAACCCTATACCACCATGGCTCTGCCTTCAACGTACACGGTGCTCTCGTCTAAAGTAATGCAACAAAAGTCTCTGCCCCACGATTAAACAAGTTAAAATGTTCCCTCCACTGTTATTCTTAGTATCTTAGAATAAGAACACCCCAGTTTTTCCAGGACCAGATATTTTTTCTCTTAAAGGAGCCTTGGTGCCAACTCTTTGGGGCACGGTTACACTTTAGCTCACGTCACTGACACAGCTCAGAGAACTCACATGCCAAGGACCTTCCGCTGTACTGCAGTGTGTCTCCCCATGGGCTGATAGGCTGCAGGCCCTGGGCTCAGGGACTCTGTTTTGGTTTCACGAGTTGTTGTAGACTTGAAGCAGGACACCAGCGCCGCAGGTGACTGCCGGACAAAAGAGTCTTTAATTTGGTAATGACCTACATTTAAAACAGATACGGAAACTGTCACCGCAACTGGCCAATGCAATCTTGCGCTGCAATTGCCCTCTAATGATAAACTACTAGGGTACAGTGGATACTTTGAACAGACTTCCTCGGTCTTGTTGAAGCTGTGTGTGCATCTTGGAATTTTAAGAACAGGTGGTGGTGCTACAACCAAGTGTCTGCTGAGGGCAGCACCAATCACAAAACAATGGGAGGTTCTACAAAAGTTTAGAAGGTTCCAGTCCAAGTGTCTTCCTATGATGGAGGCAATTGTTTCCAAACAGGTGCTCTCTGCAGACGCAAAGATCCCTGGGCTCTGAAACATCCACTGCATTTGTGTGTGTGTGTGTGTGTGGCAGGGGGGAAGGCTGGCTCTTGCTTTCTGAGAAAGGAGTAAGTGGGAGCCAGAACACCCATGGACAACACACAGTGGATGACCACCTTAGACCAAGACAGGAAAAGGGAATATCTTGGAACTTTTGGAAACAACTTTGTGAGCGCTGGGAGAATAAAGTTTCCTGTATCTCTATAGTATGGGGAGAGGGAAAGAGGAACTTCTGTGGTGACATATTCTAGCTTTGTAAGTTAGGAACTGCTTGTGGAAAACTGCCATGACAAGTTAGGAACTGCTTGTGGAAAAGCAACACAAACTTTTTGTGTTGGCTGCTTCTTCCCCCCACCCAGCCTTGCTTCTTCCCTCCACCCAGTCACTGATGTGAACAGTTCCTATGGGTGCAGGTGGATGCAGGAAAGGCGCAACACGGGATGGTCCAATCTCTTCAGAGATCGGAAGCTAAGCAGGTTTGGCACTTGGAGGGGAGACCGGCCCTGCTTGTCCTGTGCCTTGAAAGCCCCTTGACTGAAACTTGATGACACTTAGATCTATACAAGTGGATAACCCTCCCACTTGGTTGGGGAAAGGAGAGGAAATCATTTGATTCCATTATGCTTTTGATTTCTGACATACTTTTGGGAGTTACACAAAGCAAGAGGGTAAGGGGTTTTGGTAAAATCTGCTCACTCACAAGGAGAAGGAACTCGGTCCTTGCTCTTGATTGGCAAGTCCCGTCTCGTTTTGGATGAGAACACGGACTTGGCACCTATGTTCTGGCTCCTCTTGCAGGCATCTGGGGAGACCTGTGAAGGGAAATGAGGTTTCTGTATAACATTTTTCTGGTGTTCATTTCAGCCAACAATCAGATGCCAACCGCCTGTTCTTAATACAATGCATGGGTCTAATGTGGTTTGTGAAGTGTGTGTGAATGCACCTGCAGAGAATTAATCTTCAAGACTCAACTAGCTTCCACATGAACATCCAGCAGCTGAATTGGGCTGTATCTACACAACACTTGGCATGGCGATATTGTTGCGTTATAGCAATCACTTGTAACTGTGCAGACAAGCCAATCCAGATGTGAAAAGCAGGAATAGCATAATAGCTGCTAGCATGTAGCCCTGGACAGTCTAGTAGCAAACTAGGCAGGTTTGCTCAGAAATATGTCCCAGATTATTCAGTGGCATTTATTCCCAATGAAGTGCTCTTGGCATTGTAGCCTCTATCTTCTACTAAATGTCAGTGGCCATGATCCAGTGATGACCGCAAAGGGACAGGATGTCATAGCAAAATTAAAAAGTCTATTAGCAACTGAAAGACTAAGAAAAGTTATTTCAATATGTGCTTTCATAGGTTCCTGCTCACTTGGTCTGATAGATTTGTGCTGGAAAATCAAAAGTTCTGGGGGACAGAAGTTAGCATCTTGAGAATCTCAGCTTTGAAAAAAGAGTTATCAACAACAGGACAGTCTTGTATTGGGTGCTGTTGACTTGCATGGAATGTTATATGGACCTTTGTAAACTGTTCTGAACAATGAAAGAGGGACTATAAACCTTTAAAGGAAATTAAAATCTGCAAGAAAGCTCTGGGTGACAGTGGCTGCAATCTTAAAGATGCTACCTGGGAGCAAGCTCACTAAACAATATAGGAATTATATCTGTGTAGAACTAGGACTTGGAGATCTCATAGAATGACAAATGACCTCCACACAACAGGGATCAGTTCCCGGGGGGGAGGGGAATGGGTGTTTTGGAGGGTGGACTCTATGACATCACTTCCCTCCCCAAGTTCTACCATAGACCATTTATGTACTGGGAACTTCACTGCCCCAGCTCCCGTGCAGGCCAAATGCTCCCCCATGTGGGTGCAGGAAGAGGTGGGGCAACCTGCCACAACTAAAACTCCAGCCTGCAACCTGGCATGAAACCTCCAGTGTGTAAACGGTCATAGAGACAAACCTTCAAAAGTACCTATTTCTCCAGGGGAACTGATCTGTGGTCCACCTGAACATTGGCAACCCAACAGATGGCAAAGCTGGCCCCTCATTTTCTTCCCATGATGTCTCTCTTGCCCATAGACTTTGTTTGCTAGTTTTGACTGTATTAAAAAAATCCATCTATCTTGCCCAAAGCCATAAATTATCCCAGCCCTGGTGCCTTACAAATGGATCATTTCCTGTTTGACTTGGCCAAAAGGTTACACATTGTTGTTCTGAGTAGTTCATGAGTTAGTGATTAATTCCAGAAGGTTCTTCCCAGGAGAAATCCAGTTTAGAACTTTAAAATATAACCCTAATATTTTTGTTGGGTGTGTGGATGGCAAGACTGTAATAAGAACCTGCAAAACTAGGGAATGTCTTCTGGGGGCGGGGGGTGGGGAGGTAGGGATGTGCTTTGTCTCTTGTCTTCAGTAAATTCCTGATGTAGGACTGGTGTCACCAGCTGGGCAGATGACTCAGGACTGAAAGACAAATCATGGGGAGAACAGAGATGATAGCCTATTATGCATGGGTGTTTCCCCTAACATTCACCATGCATTGTCTGTTAGGTTTCTTTGTCATACTGCATTAATTTTCCTTCCTTCAGCTCTCCATTCACTTTCTTGTTGCTGTTTTTCTGGGGTTTCCGAGAGTGTTTTTGTGCCGATTTATTTTTTGCCTCCCAGTGTAAGGTGTGCAGATTCCCCTGGATTTCTCCTCCATTCTTTTGCAGCCCCTTGAAGGTTGTTCCCCTGCCCACATCAAAATTGTTCTGCCCTTTTCCCATCTTCCACCATCTTCCCCCCTTCAGTGCTGTTCAAGCTCCATTCCCCCCCCCATTTTACAATTTTTTTTTTTACAATGAAGAGTCTAGCAATGCAGAATTTAAAAGATTTAAAATTGACGGGGAGAAACTTTAAAAGGATCTGCACAATGTTTCGTTTCCTGTTGGTTTTGACTTGAAAGGGGGATTGGAGGCAAACAGAAGCATGCCAGTGCAAAAGGGGGGGGGGGTTCAGTGCTGCATGTAAACATATGAGGGGGATCATCAACACAGAATGAAATTGACATGAGATGTAGAGCCAGAGAGACACTGGGATGGGAAGCCTAAGCTTTGAATGCATTTTTTCTTTTAATGCGTCATTAAAGTTTTTTGGGGGGAAACCATTCTGGCATTCTCCAGAAGCCTAACATTAAAATGGCGGCTGAGGCACATGGACCTTCTGCAAATCATCAAACTTAAGAATGGCTTGGGACTGATCTATTTGGAGGACAGAGTACAATTCACACAGAGCAGACTCTAAAAAACTGCCAGGATTACAACCAATGTGCATGTTCAAACTAAAGGAAAGAGAAAGCCACACAAACTTGCATGGAAGGTCAGGAAATTAGCATTACTATGTAATTATGCTAGGGCATCAGTGAAAATAACCCCCAATTTTTTCCCCCGATTTAGTGGCACAAGATTTTAGAAACCTCCCCCCCATACAAACTGCAGCCCTGTGCAAAGTGTGATGGAGTTGCAGCTGACTTTACACAGGTACACAAGCGTGCACACGCACACAGCACCACCAGCCACAGTTTGCAGTGCCAGTAACAGTGTATTCTAATGTGCATTCTGTACACTCTACGTGTTTCCCCAAATTATGACATCAGTTTTCCCCCTTTGCCTGTGTTCTTTTCTATTCCTTTTCATTCAATGAACTAACATTAACATGCACATGCAAAACCTGAACTGCAAGGATTGAGATGGAAGGTGCTTGCTGGACGTGACTGCACAGATGCAATAGAGCAACTGTGACATTTAAAAAAAAACAAACTAACTTTGGACACCATCACCGCAGGTCACAAGCGACATTCCAAAGGTTTAGAAAAGTACATTTTTAAAATGGTAACTTACAAATAAATACAACTGGAGGTGTATAAATCGAGCACAGAATCTGATGTCAAGATTAAAATGCTTATGCCTTTGAAAATCTGCAGTAAGATGTGCATGCATAATAGACCAATGTTTCCTGACATGGGACTTTTCTGGTCCAGGTTTCTGTTTCTGAACTGTGTGGACTTTTCCATCTCTCTTACACATAGTATCCTTTCTGGTGTCTTTTTTTCTTTTTCATGTTTTTCAGACCTCCTCCAAAATGGATTAAAAAACCCACAAAAATAACTTATGGTCAGAATAGAAAAACAATGCACTTAAGAAGCCAAGCTGGAGCAAAAAACTTCCACAGCCATGGTAAGGTGGGGGCCCAATGGGAGGGAAGCCCATGACTTACCAGGGGTAGTCAAACTGCGGCCTTCCAGATGTCCATGGACTACAATTCCCAGGAGCCCCTGCCAGCAAATAGGCTCTGGTAGATGAAAAAGTTAAATGTCCCCTCCACTTGGGATTGCCAACTCTGGACTGAAAAATTCCTGGGTATTTGAGGTGGAGTCTGGTGAGGGTGGAATTTGAAGTTGTGCGATGCCATAAAGTCAACCCTCCAAAGTAGCCATTTCCTCTGTGAGGACTGATCTCTACAGGCTGAACTTCTGTTATAATTCCAGGAGATCTTTGGCAACCTTAGATCCACTGTCTTCCTGATAGAAATCTTCCACCACCAGCCCTCGAAGGAGGGAAAGACGGGATGAATCCTGGTACTTACTGTTCTATATGTTGGGATAACAGAAGCTTGGGGAAGATTTTCTGTCAGGAAGACAATAGAATAAGGTGACCAGATTTTAACATTGGTAAAGCGGGACACCATTGACCGGGGGGGGGGGTCTGGATTAAAAATTAGGTCTATATGGAGCAACAAAAATTTTCATAGAATGCATAGAACACAAAAATAGTATTGTAATATATATTTTTTAAATTTCAACATAAGTACAATTTGCCAGGTGCCCCCAGATGTCCCTCCAAATGTGGGACAATCTGGTCACCTTACAATAGAAAGAAAGCAATTTAGGTGACCAACCTCCAAGTAGAGCCCGGAGTTTTCTCCAGAGTTACAACTGATCTCCAAGGTACTGAGATCAGGGGGAAATGGCAGCTTTGGAGCCAAGAAAGGAGAAAAACTGGGACAATAGGGCTTAAAAAACAAAACAGACATTCAGTAAATTGAAAACACACTTAGAATGTTTCAGGGGTTTCTCAATGGTAAAAGTGTTGAGAAAGGCTGGTGTACACACACACACACACACACACACACACAAACCCTTTCAATGGCTATCCCATCTTGGTTTTGGCCAGCCTGTGAAGCCTGGCCTGGATTTCATCATTTCTTGGCCGCTCTCCCTCCCCTTTCCACTGCCCCAACCCATCTTACGTTGTATTGGTTGGGGGCTGGAGTCACTGCTTTGGATATTTTCCTAGCAATTGGTTTTTGAAACATGCTGGAATATCCCAAGCTAAAATCTTGCTTGGACTTGAGAGTAGGTGGGAGGTTGTAAGCATTTGCAGCAGGATAGCTGGGGATTCTGTGTCGAGCAACACGCACATCCTAGAAAGAAGGAAACAAAAAAACTGGATTTCTTTACACCATTTGTTATCCTAAGAATATGCCTAGGCTAGCCTGATCTCATCAGATTTTGGAAGCCAAACACGGTTAAGCCTGGTTAGCATTTGGATGGGAGACTCAGAGGTGCTATGAAGAGGCAGGCAACGGCAAACCACTTTCCTTCATCTCTTCCTTTGAAAAAACTATTTGGTCACTGTAAGTCAGTTTTGACTTGAACGCACTTTCCGCCACCTCCATCCTAAGAAAATAACCTTTGATTTGTGTCTGTTCTGTTTACACGATAAGAGGGATTAATGCTGGGGCTGAAGTGACTTGAAAATGTCAAAATGGTCCTTGAGTAATCAAAGGCTCTTGAACCTGTATGTAGCCTTTCAGAGTGTTCAAGAGTAGCATCAGGTATTCCTGCGTTTGTAGCCAGGAAGCCTTTGAGTAGCTGCTGTCTCTCGGCCTCAGGTCCCCATCTGTAATGTGAGGATAATCAAAACTGACGTACTTCACATGGTTTTCCTAATGAGTGCTGGGAAAAGACCTGGCCATTCACTCATTATTTCTGAAGATAGGTTTGAACCTGGTAAAGAATCTGTCACATGCCCATTCCTCTCATAATATGGTCACCGGGGCTCCTGAGGCTTGGAGGAGGGCAGGATGAGGCAGTGATGTGGTAGAGAAAGGGCCTGAACCTGTATAATCATTTAGTGACATTTTCAGAGGAAGGTTAGTGCCCTCTTTCCTATGTGCCTTCAAGATTTATGACTGAGGGACCGGAGAGCATTTGTGAGGTAGAGGAAATCTGATCCTTCCACACTGGCTTCTGCTCCTCCACCACCACCCCAAGCAAGGCTGTCCTTTACATCTGTGCCTACCTTCTGCTCTGACTGTGCTTCCTCTCCCCACATTCCCATACATTCACCATCTGTTTTCTTACTCCCTATCACCTGCTTGCCCACCTGTCAGGCCTAAGTAGTCATATCTCCCCCAGCCCACTCACTCTCCCCCATTCTCCTCTTCCCACTGCCCTGCAGACACAGCAGTGTTGATTTCTCCTACCTTCCCTATCCTCTCATCACCACTCCTGTCCCCCTACCCTACCCTACCCCACCTCACCTCACCACTGCTTTCCTTCCTGCCCCTCCTGACTCCTCCCTTCCCTTACAGCCCATATGGCTCCTTTTCCTATTCCCTCCTCAACCCCCACCTCACTGCCTACTGGGGGCTGCCCAGTGTGGGACACTGTTTGGAACTGCTGCCTAAAATGTCACCAAAGGTTGTGTTTTCTCCTCTGTAATACCTGAGTCTGTGCTTGATAGCGTTCCCTCCCCCTTTTAATTAAGGTTGCCAACCTCTAGGCAGGGCCTGGAATGGCAACAGATCTCCAGGCTACAGGTCTCAGTTTCCCTGGAGAAAATGGCTGCTTTGCCGGGTGGACCCCATTGATTTATTCCCCGCCCTCCCCAGATTCCACCCAAATCTCCAGGAATTTCATAACCCAAAGTCGGCAACCTTTTTTTTAACCAACACATACTTTCTCCTTTTGAGAACCTGAGGATTTCAGAAATATCCATCCCATTTTTATTGATTTATTCTGACATTTTTAACCCACCTTTTGCCAACACAAGTTTCAAACTCTGAGTGACCCGATTGTGCAGATACCTTAATCCTTAGGGTTGGGCCAAGAGTGCCAACTAGCTCTATGATTCCTTATTAGTCACATCTGCCTCTCTAGCAAACTATCCCAGGGACTGAGACGAAGGGTTGATTCACATGATATTTTGGGCTTCTGAGTCTATTACAATGACAACCATGGCCGTGAGGGGAGAAGGAGCTTCCAGAATTCCAACTCCTCACCCGATAAGACCAAGGTTTTGATAGAGTCACAAAAGTGCACTCATCTTACATTGAAATGCTATCTCTTTCAGCTTTGTCAGTGCAAAAACTGATATTTTGGATTTTTAACCACCATTTGCTAGAATACTTCCAGTCCCTAATACATTTGCCTGGAATTAAATCTCATTAATTTCAAAAGTCTTTGTCTTCCAAGGGTAAGCTAAGGGTAGAATTTAAGTTTAATTACAGCCATCTCAGCCATAATTAATTATCCCTCTCACACACACATGGGTCTGTTCCTGACAATAGTAAATGCTGTTATTACTGTCACTGTTTTACTGCAGTAAGAATAAAAAGCTAAGGTGTGACCATTTAATAGTTCAGTAACTGAGAGAATGACAAGGGCTTCATAGTTCTGGCCTTTTCTTCTTGACATTCAACATTTATTGATTTGTTTACTTTTCCATTGAGACTCAAGGCTGATTCCAAAACTAGAAAACAATGCAATAGAAACAGTACAAGACATGACGTGTCATAAACAATGCAAAAACAGCATTAGAGAAAGGAGTAAATGACAAGCAGAGGATGCACAAAGACTTACGGGGACATCTCCTTCCCTTGCCTGAAAAGCTCCCTGTTTCCTGCTTCCTCCTTTCCACTGATCAACATATTTTACTTGCTCCAATGTCTCGAGTTTTCCCTCACCCTGGCAAAATTCCATGGTTCCAGCCACTGCACCAGGGCAGACCCAGCTGCCTGGCAATGCCATGGGCCCAGTTGCACAGTGGGGAACCTGCAAGGGCTTGCTGAGAGACTGCCCTTCCCCTGGAATCCCTCTCTCCATACCTTTTCTTCTTTTCCTCCTCCTTGCAACCCCCATATCCTCACTTTTCTATGTTTCCTTTTCTCCTTCCCACTCACCAATCAACCTACTTCTTATCTGCCCTTCATCTTCAACCATATATATTTTTTACTTCATTTATAACCACCTTTCTCCACACAGGAGATCCAAAGTAGCTTATAGTGCAGGAGTGGCCAAACTGTGGTTCTCCAGATGTCCATGGACTACCATGCACATGACAGCAAGGGCTCATGGGAACTGTAGTTCATGGACATTTAGACAGCCACAATTTGGCCACCCCTGTAGTGTTTTGCTCTCCCCCATCTTATCCCCACAATGACCCTGAGAGATAAGTTAGGCTGAGAATGTGAAATTAGTCTGAAATCACCTAGTGAGCTTCCAAGTCAGAATAGGGATTTGAGTGTGTTCCAGTCCTACCCTGACCTGGATGGTCCAGACTAGCCCAATCTTGTTTGAAACTAAGCGGGACCAACCCTACATAGTATGTGGATGGGAAACCACCAAGGAAAGCCAGGGTCACTACACAGAGGCAAGCAACAGCAAACCTCTTCTGGATGTCTCTTGCCTTGAAAACCCCATGAGGTCACCACAAGTTGGCTGAGGCTTGATGGTGCCCCCAACCTTGACCCCAATCCCATACTCTTCAGAAACTGAGGAACTGGAGAAAAAATGGCCAGCAAGTAGCTTCCCTGGAGATGCTCTAGGAGTTTTCTCATGTTTTTTTGGTAAATACCACAGAGATTGGGGAAATTCCGAGTATCACCTGGAAGCAATGTCATAATTCTCCCCAAAGTCCACCCTTCCCAGCCACCTCCTTCAAAACATTTAGGCATTTGCTGAGGCACTGAAAAATGCAATTGGCTACAGCCCTCTTCCCTTTAGCGTCCTCCTGAACCATTCCATTTTACAACCACTCTACCATTTCTCTTACCAAGGAAGGAAAAGAACAGGTTCCCTTCCGGGACTGGGAGACGTTGCTGAAAAGCGTAGATTGATGAGTGACATTATAAAATCCCGGGCCAGGATTGTCATTCTAGGAAAAACACAACATATCATCGCAATTAGGTAGAGGGATATTGTGAAGCGATACTGCCAATACACAGGAAAGCCTTGATGGAGTTTTCTACACACCAATGAACCCTGTTCTGTTGTTAAACTCATTAACTGGTTAGGCATTCGGTTGATCAACTGAACATTCTACCAACGATTGTCAGTCCTATGAGAAAAGGCACGAGATGTCAAAACGAGGGCAGGCTGTTTTCCTCCATCCAGCATACGCATGACATGAGCATGACCTTGTGGGTGGAGTTCTACACAATGGCATTACAACGTGGGCTCAATGCATCCCCTCCCATGACTTAAGCCTCTGGATTTTTTGGCTGGTTTTTGTCAATTGTCACTGTACACTAAGCAGGCTCTTTGCTTGTTTCAAAATCAAAATAATCTCATTTTAATGGATAGTCTCAAATTGCATGGCAAAATGGGCCTGAAGCAGGGGATTAGATTTCTCCGGTGTCTACACAGCAGCAAGAGAGAGGCTTGGGGAGTTCAAATCCATTGCATCCCTAATCCCACCTTTACATCTTGACTTGGCCAAAATTATTTCAGTGTGTGGGCAGAGTATATTATTTCAAGGTGCCTCACCCCTCCCTGACTCAACCGCCCTTCCAAAAAGGGCTTTTCTTTTTATTCCAGAATGTGTTCTGGGTGGGATTTCTATTTATAGAATGAAAGAAAACGAAACTAATTGGCTGTCCAGGACAATACGTTGCAAACAAACAAACAGGGCTTAAGAACGGGCATGGCTCATGTCAAGAAGTTGAGGGTCAATCCAGTTGTCTTGAGGGTGACTCTTACAATCAAGCTACTAAGAGGAGTTGGATGGTGAACCGTTTTGTGATCAGTTCTGCCTGGCATGGTAGCCACTTTGTTTTCGCACCCTTTACCAGTTTGTAAAATCCCAAAATTGCCAGGAGGCTCTCACAGACCACAGTACCAACTTCTCTTTTCCAAGCAGAGAGATAAAATATTCAAATGAGGAGGGAGTGGAGCCATTAACTACACATCCAGGAGTCCATTTTGATGCGGTCAGAGGTCCCGAAAGTCTGTGTCAGCCCACTCACCTTGGGATACAACCCTGACTAAGACTTGGAACCAGAATCCCCACTTCCCAGAGGCTCCTGGAGTCTGTCCCCAACTGACCCCTGAAGCCTCAGCAGCCCCTGGCCACACCAACCGTGTCAGAGGGCACACTGACATAACCAGGTGGGGCCCCTTTAAAAACTAGTAGTCTGCTTCTGGAGCAGTAGGGCTTTCATCATCTGTTTGCTGGAGTCTTGAAGGCCTCCATTCCTGCTCAGGAGTTGGTGGAACAACTACTCAGCTCTGATACTGTTGAAGGGTTGGCTTTTGACATCAGCCTCTAGCAGGACAAGCAGGCAGAATGTATTAGAAATAAGGCTGTTTCTCAGGGCTATCTGACTGACCGCTATGGAAAGGGGAATGATTATCTAGCTAGATCTCTGGTGAAGTCCAGTCCAGGTTCTTATGCTCTGACAGACAATGGTGTTCTTAAGTAATGGTGACCAGGGCTCATGCCCTGGGCACTATACCTGAGGAGGGCACACCAGGCCCTGTCAAACACCCATAGGCTGGAATTACATGCTGCGACCTGCTCACATCCAGTGACCCAGTGGGTGAAGGATAGCTCAGTGGCACACACGCTGGATGCAGGCAGCCTGCCCCCCTCCCCCAATGCTGTGGACCTCAGGGTGGATGTGATGGCTGCTTACAACGGGGCGACAGCCTGGTGATCTTTCCTCTGGGATGGGAGGAAACCCTGGTGATCGTCCCTCTGGGATGGGTGCTGATGTAGACTGCCAGTCCCACCTTCCCAACAGCAAAGACAAGCCAAGGAACTTGTGACCTGAGTCAGCCAGCCCCTCTGCCACTGCCTTCGATGGGGGTGGCAGGACATCAGACACTGGGAAGGGGGGCAAGTTTGCAGTCGAGCATTTCTCTGCAAAGACGCCAGCCCCTGCATCACCAAGCTCCACACACTAGCTTGCCCTGGGTGCAAAATAGGGTAGGTACACGACTGCTGATATCGGCCAGAAATTTCTTCCTCAGGCATGCTGGTTCAGCAAACCCTGTGCTTTTTTTTCCTGGAGTTCCTGGTTTCTGACCTCTGGTGCTTGAAACTAATCCTTTTCCTACCAAGACTCTTTCAATTTAGACTTTTTTTTCTCTATGAGGCCACCTGGGTGAAGAAGACAGTACAGCAGAAGATGTATAGGTTCACCATATATACACAAAACACAACTACGGACAATATCAGACAGTTGTGTCAGTAGTGTGAGGTGACAGGTGCTACAGGCAAAATTGTGGTGTACACAGCATACCTGAAATCTCCTGTAAATACATGGAATACCGCTTAAAAGTCATGTTCAATTATGTAACATTTTGTTGCATTTTCAAGATCATGTGGGAGGGGGGACAGGCTACCCAGCAATCCCGAGGCTTAGTGAGAGCAGCCTGTCAGGCAGAGAGGGGCACGTATTGCATCTTCTCATTGAACTTCTGCACAGCACATTCAGGCTGCAAGGGCTGTAGCTGCAAGGGTCGATCTCCGCTTGTATATGTCAGGCCCTTCCCCTGAGTGTCAAAAAGTCAGCCTCTAGTTCTTGTATTTAAAGAAACAAGACAGGCATGTACCAGTAGGCAGAACTCTACCCCATGTATTAGATGCATGCCTTATCTTTTATTTGATTAAAATTGAATATCGGATTACGATTAATATCTTAAACTTATGCTTATTTACAGAAGCCAGTCTCATGCTCAATGAGCTTTTTCCCTACCAAAGTATGCTTGGGATGCAGCCTAAATAAATCCTAGCGAGCTGCTATCTTTTACAGACTTCGCATATAAAAGACTTCTTGTCTCCTTAAGCACTTATTATAACCCTGAAAGGGTTGGGAATATATATAGATATATCCACCCATCCTTCCCAAAATGGCCAGTCCTGGGCCTGGAGGGGGTGGGGAGGGGCCTCAAGTGGGTATGTACACAGCTGTGCTTCCCTGCCATATTCTGTACGATGTCATCACTTCTGGGGTTTTGCGAAGCCTGAAGGATATTTCAGGGGGTTCTCAATGGTAAAAAAAAGGTTGAGAAAGGTCGAGCGAAACGGTTAACCCCTTCCCACTAATGTTCTGGATAGCAATTGAGTGTGGAAAACCAGGACAAATCTGGCCACGTGGTGAAGTCTGTTAGGCCCCCCAGACCAGCTCTGAAATTCAGGTTTCCTATAGTCCCAAGAAAGGGATGTGATACATTGCCCCGCCCTCTCCAATAATGTCTGAAGAAGCCATCCTATTGCCTAGGGATAATCTAGCCGTTGCCAGTCTTTGATGCCTTTGTGGTTTGGCTCACTGCCTACTAGTGCGTTGAAGCAAGAAATTCTCGGGCACGGAAAGGAGCACATTATGGGTCTAGCTCCGGACCTTTCAAGCTTTCAGGCTTCTAGTCTGAGACCTTAGCAACTGACCTGATTTGTAGATAATACAAAGGAGAAGTATCTCCAGATGAGATATCTGTATTAATTCCTGGACATTTGAGCAAGTAGGATAGTAACTCCATGGAGTAGTAAAAGGAGACATTAAGGGCATAATTATGTTTCATACCCCACAC